>NC_140954.1:145811122-146224257 GCF_014529385.1 Adiantum capillus-veneris
GGGTTCAATAGCAACTTACACATTCAAGACACTATCACGCTTCTTGGGTGGACCGGTGCTGCCCAAAAGTGCAGATAAAGTCATTCTTGTGGACAAAGTGTTTGCTAGAGATTGTTTTGGTTACTGCCCAGGCTATACAGATGGTCGGGCAGCGTATTACTACACCTACACAGCAATGTCACTAGCTCTTGGTAGACAAAACCCAGATGAACTTTTAGAGTATGGCAAACATCTCATGATTCGTTACAAGGGTGACGTGCCAAAAAAAAAAATTGAACCTGCAAAATTTTGATACACTTCAAGTACCAATTGTATAAGATCATGTATTACATAAATTTTGTACAATGTCATCCACTCAGAGTATCTTTCTCCACTTGTGATTCACATACACCATTGTCTCTCTCCACCTTCGTTGACTTTCACGAGCTCCGGAGTTGTTGTATGCCATTGATCTTTTAGCTTTTTGTTGTTGTAAATGTATGATGGCTTGTGCTGTTTCTGAATTTGCCAAGACTTCTTTTGCCTGCATTCGATGAATGATTCTACGATAGAACCATTCAAATAGTTCTCTCAAACTGTTAGCCTTGATTCGAGAGCCACCATGTCGTGTGTGCCTGAAATAAGCATTTCTCGCCATGTAATGAGACTTTTCCATCCCTTGGGTATTCCATATTGCCGGGTTCCCATACTTCTGTATAAAATATGGCAAATGATTGAAGATGATGTGCTGGATATGAAAACAGATTAGTTAGAATGTTTTACAGTCACATATTTGCACATAAGAGAGAAAGAATACATTATAATACCATGTAGTGAGTAATCTGGGTGTCTGTCCATGCTGTCTTGAATGATTTTTTCAGAAGGTTGAGATTTTCCTTGAACTTGTTCATATCACCTTGTGACCAGTCATCTTTGTCGCACATCAAAAATAGGATGTCTATTGATCGCCAAACCTCAGCCTTCGCGTTACGAGTAGTTGGTTCGTGGTCTTTGACTGCAATATGTAGCTTTTTCCAGCTCTGATACTCTACCTTGCTAACATAAGATGTGTTATATAATTTTCCATGTTTTGTTAGCTTTGGATCTCTTGTACCTTGGGGCTTAGATAAAAACCTCCGTGCCTTCACCCCACTGATGGATGGTTTGCCTGGGACATCCTTCTCAGCAGTTGATCTCTTTTCATCCCGTTGGATTTTCACATTGCCACCATGAAGCCCCATATCCGACAGTACCATTTCTAAGCACTGCAGGGCTACTTGTCGTTCTGCGGAGTTCTTAATCTTCCAAGCAAACCCGATGTATAAATAGACCAATTTCTCCACAATTCTACAAAGGGCATGCATTGTACAAATGTGGACATTCACAAGTGGTATTTTCAAAACTGGTCGAAAAGCAGGATCCTCAATGTGACGTGTTGGAGCTTTTCTCCACCACTTTGGGTCCATGACCTTTGCAGGCTCCATGCAGAACAAACACGGTGACTTTGCCATTGCACCCATTCCACAATTATACATGCACTTTAATGTTTTAAGGTCACCTGCAAGATGCCACTGAACTTGAAAGTCTCCCCTTCCATCTAGACGTAGTACCTCTCCCTGGTTAGTCTGTCGATCAATCAGCTCCGGAATATTAGTTCGATGGAACACCCAATATAGAATCTCATGATCTTCTTTCTTTACCTGCAACACAAAATAAATGAGACTTAAGTAGATCTGAACATTTGAGCTTACTTGAGAATATCGCTTACCTCAAATGAACCAAGCCACCATATGTTAGATTCTGATTGAACAGTAAAATATAAAGGATCATCACTGGGACACTTTGAGAGGGCTCTATTCATTAAAGTAATAGTAACACGCTCTAGCTTTTTCTCTTTAACAAGCTCACACTCATCCAGTTTTAACACAAAATGTAATAGCCCACGTGACTCTTCAAATGTGATGTTGTAAAACTCCACCATTCTCTTCTGTAGTATCCGCAGGTCCATAAAAATATTGTTGAACTCATCATATGCCATGTTTGCTCCATGGCCACTGTAAGTTGCTTTAATATGAAAGGGCTGTCCAAGATAGTCTCCCTGTGCCTCGTTAAGCTGAAGCCTCTCTTTCCAAACACTTGAGGCTGATGGTAGAAGTTTGGATTTTATACCCTTCCTAACAAAGATGGATGAGACAGACTTTTGGATAGCCGAATATCCTCTTTTGCTTACACCAAGTGAATCAAGTGTGCCTTGTATCTCTTTTGCAGGCACTGAGTTCTCTGAAATAAAGCGGTCCACTACATTTCTTTGTAGAACCTTAAACTTCTTGTCATGTACTATATCTGCTGCCAGGCTTCTACTTATAAGTGGCTTCAATCTCTTTCCTATATTGGCTTTGGGGTCAATGTTTTCCTTGTCAGGATAGATTGAATCTCTACATGAAGACAATGCATAAGTAAATAACAGAAAATTTGCTTCACTAACACTATTTAGGCACATGAAAACAATGCATAACAAGAAAAAACAAAGAGATTACTTAACTAAGACAATGTAGCCAACCAAGAAGCATCACCTTAATGCTCGGATTCTTTTCTTGAGACCTCCTGATGCAACCTGCAATGTTTCAAGATTGCGCAATTTCTTCTTTCGGATACGACCACCCAAGATGGTGTCCCTCATTTGACAACTTCGCACCTTTCCTTTCAGTTCTTGTACCTCTGTTTTATGTTGCAAAATGGTAACCTGATCTGTAGAATGTAAATGTGAAAGGCGAACAATCTCACATTGTTGAGCTTGGAGAATGCTCTTGTAAGTTTCAGCTTCTCTTGTAAGTGATTTACAATAACCCAGAAGGCCCTTTTCTCCATCACCAGCAAAGGTCAATAAGCTTGTAGGATTGACAAACGGTGGAGACGCATTAGTTATTGGATTCTTAGGGTAGAGAGAGCCTCTCGTCCAGATATCTATGTGTTTAGCTCCTTGAGCTCTGAGCGTGTCTATGGAGGCGGGAGGTATATGTGTGTTTGTTTTACTGCGCTTAATCAATGGTTGGTACTCATTGTCCAAATCAATGTGAAGGTGATATTTGGCTCGTTTCTGGGTAACACTTGTGCCATTTGAGGAGTGCGCCATTAGCCAAATGTGCAGGTTTAATGGAAAGTGAATAGCGGCTGCGGATTCGTCCCTCCATGTTAGCCTCATTCCCTCCGTATTGACGTTGTTCATTCAATGCAACTGAAAAGAGGATTATCCCTCAATCACTACGAACGAATGTTCAGAGGAGTAAGGAATCTACTTAAAGTACACTTTTTGAAGTTTTACTATGAAAGACCCAGCTCTTTTATATGCCATTTTTTCTAGAGAGAGAGTGCAAAAAATACATTTTCTTAGAAGGCCCTCCAAATGACCTTCGAAATTTCCTAATGGCACAAAAAATCCAACCCAAGAACTCACACACACTCTCTATCTTGGCTCTCTGTAGGCTGACTGGCTCAAGGCCCTGTCAAGAAGCCTACTATGGTAAAAAGTATGAAAAATGGCTTATTTAGGGGTGCCCCTTAAATTTTGGGCATCTGGGCTTTGATTGGTCCACCTTGCACTCTCATTTAGAAACTTTGGGAGGGGCTAGCCGCCTTTGGCTTTATCTACTCTCTATCTCCTTCTTTTGCACTTGAGGGGGGGTGCACTAGCGACATTGCTAGTGCCCCTTGGTATTTTTTATTTTTTATATCTTTTCTTCATTCACCCTTTGGGAGGCTTAGCTTGCCCTGCTCTTTGATCTCCTTTTTTGACCCCTTTGACCGGCTCTTTGCTTCATCCACCCTCCACCAACCTTCTGTCTCCTCACTCTCCCTCTTAGTCTGCTCTGCCTAGCCATCAACCCTTTTGATTCCTTTTCTTTATCCGGCCTTGAAGTGGCCTCTCTTTGGACTGTGCCCTCCTACCCCTTGCACACGGCGCCCCTCTTCACTTGCCCTTTTGGCCCCGAGCGTCTAACCATCCCCTCTCTCCCTCTCTCATCATGGGAATTGCCCCTTATCCCATCATCCTCTCTGTTCCTCATCATGGGACTGCCCCTTAGACCTCATGGGACTGACTCTCTCTCTCTCTCTCTCTCTCTCTCTCTCTCTCTCTCTCTCTCTCTCTCTCTCTCTCTCTCTCTCTCTCTGTGTGTGTGTGTGTGTGTGGCATGGGAACCACTTCCTATACATGCCCAGGACCACTAGCAATATTGCTAGTGGTGCGCTCGCCCTTGCTTCAAAAACTTGGTGGCATGTAAACCTAGCTCACAGCAGGCTCCATGCCACGTCAGTACGGCCATGGTAGTCTCCGAGCCGCCCTCTGTCCACCACCGACCGCCGGAATTCGCCAAAACGGTTCCATCTACCGCTCGACTGTGCGCCGAGGAGCCGCCTTCGCAGCACCCAAAAGAGCCTTGCCATAGCCATGCTCAATGAAGCTCTCACTCCCCCTTCGCTCTCGTAGATGGGCCACGCCCCGGCTCTCATACCCCTATCGCTCGCCACCAAGCCCCGCATGTGGGACTATCCAACCTCCACGTGGCAGCTGTCCATGAGTTGTCTCAAAGGATTGACTTTGAGCACATGAAAAACACACTTAAAAAACACCCCATAGTGTCTCTTTCGACCCACAATCTATCAAGCTCAGAAAGAAGACACAACGGAGCCTTCACCACTGCTCAAACACTCTTAACATCAAATGGCGCACCCACATGGTCACCGAGCAAGAAAACTCACACTTGGGGCTTTGCAGGCATACACCTTTGCACAAAAAATCCAACCCAAGAACACTCTCTATCTTGGCTCTCTTTAGGCTCACCGGCTCAAGGCCTTGGCTAGAAGCCTAATCTGGCAAAAAGCATGAAAAATGGCTTATATAGGGGTGCCCCTTTCTATTTGGGCATCTGGGCTGTGATTGGTCTACCTTGCACTCTCATTTAGCAACTTTGGGAGGGGGTAGCCGCCTTTGGATTTATCTGCTCTCTATCTTCTTCTTTTGTACTTTGAGGGGGGGTGCACTAGCGACATTGCTAGTGCCCCTTGGTATTTTTTTATTTTTTATATCTTTTCTTCATTCTCACCCTTTGGGAGACTTACCTTGCCTTGCTCCTTTGATCTACTTTTTTACCCCTTTGACCGGCTCTTTGCATGATCCACCCTCCACTGGTCTTCTCTCTCCTCACTCTCCCTCTTAGTCTGCTCTGCTCGGTCGTCAACCCTTTTGATTCCTTTTCTTTATCTGGCCTAGGAGTGGCGGCCCCTCTTTGGACACCCCACCCACCCCTTGCACACTGCATCACCTTCACGCCCACTTGGCCCCGACCCTTTTACCATCCCCTCTCTCCCTCTCTCATCATGGGAATTGCCCTTATCCCCAGCATCCTCTCTCTTCCTCGTCAAGGGACTGCCCCTTAGACCTCATGGGACTCTCTCTCTCTCTGGCATGGGAAACACTTCCTATACGTGCCTTGGACCACTAGCAATATCGCTAGTGGTGCCTTGGCCCTTGCTTCAAGAATCTTGGCGGTGTGTGAACCTAGCCCACAGTGAGCGCCAAGGCACATCAGTAGCACCGTGATCGCCTCCAAGCCGCCCTCTGTCCGCCATCGATCGCCAGCATAGGTTACAACGGCGCCATCTACCCGCCCGTCTGCGCACCCGGGAGCCGCCATTGCATTGCTCGACCGAGCCACGCCATAGTCACGCTCGAGGGAGCTCTCACTCTCCCTTGACACTTGTTGATGGTCTCACACCCCGGCTCTCATACCCGTGTCGATCGCTACAAAGCTCCGCTTGTGGGACTATCTAGCCTCCACGTGGCAGCTGCCCGTGAGTTGTCTCCAAGGACTCCCTTTGAGCACTTGAAAACACACTTAAAAAACTCCCCATAGTGTCTCTTTCGACTTGCAACACCTCCCTACCCACATGCTCAATGAGCACTCTGTCAAGATCAGAGAGAAGATCTTGTTTCCTGCTTTGAACCCCCCGACTTTGCTACATTTTGACCTCCCCAAGGCCTCCAACCAAGGCCGTTGAAAACGAGGAAAAAGTATCTGCTAGTCTTCTCTTGGCGACTGCATTGCACTCAAACTGGCGTACCTCGTGGCCTCAGACCCCGATTGATACACAGTCAGTTTCTATTTTCTCCACATGATTGATACTACCCTCTAGAACCCTGTCGAGTCTCAAAAAATGCCAGGTGGCACAATTCCCCATGCGGTCAACCCGGCCCATAACAGGCCCCCGAAAAAACTTCAATAAGCCATAACTTGCTATCCAGAGCCTGATCCCCAATCCAAAAAGAGAGGCATGATCCATAACTCGAGCACTACTCGTTTATCCGCCGCTGACATTCACTCTAGCCATCTGTCCCCATTTGCCCTGTCTATCGGGGACCTGCTAAAACCTTCTGACTTCAAACCGGAGTATCTTTCACACTGATGCTCCGTTTGACGAGCCGTCTGGACTAGCTTGCATAGCACCTCAAACTCCACATCCTAAGGCACAAACATAGCATCTCAAGCACCTTGACCTGTCATCCTAAGTAAGCCATCCTCAAGCGTTTTTGGCCTTAAAATCCGCTTTAGTTATACATTCCCGCTGCCACTGGTTTGCCCAGGGACTCCATACCTACTCTAGTCTTCTACATTGCACCTGCTTGTAGCCTTTGCTTTTCATAGACCACTTTCTTGCGAAGACCAACTTTGGTTGCACCAACATTAAGCATAAGTACCTATTATTGTTGAGCCATGCATTATGTTGTTTTGCATTATCATCCCGAGTTATTGGCGTACGGGGGATTAATGTGAGTGTCGAGTTCAGGAAGATGAAGTCTCATGAGCTGGTTTCTTTTTTTTGCTATGCATGACGGTCACCTTGGGTATTAGGGTACATGCAATGCAATGTATGCATTTTGGGTATAGAGAGAGGCGTAGGAGTTGTCCGTAGGAAGAAGAAGAAGAGAATTTTTAACGTCAGCGGAAGAAGAAGAGATCAGTCAAGGGCTAGGATGAGTTGTAAGATTGAAGAGAGAGAGTATGAGGGTTGGCAAAGAGAGAGATGGAGAGTCAGGAGTTGGCAAGGGATTTCGAGCCTCAAGGGTAGTGGGACGTAGGAAGAGAATGTGAAAGAGGCTAGAGAATGTGGCTCTGTAGAGAGAGATAAGGAGAGTTGAGGAGAGGAAGCGTATAATGATGAGAGAGAGAGAGCCTGCATGTGATGGGTTGCCCGCTACAGTGAGAGCTGACTCAGAAGTTGGTTCAGCCTAGCTGGCAATCCGTATGAAGTGTGGGCCGATGGTAAGTGTTGCTACTGCCTCGCGTATGAAGAGGGCTGGTTGCTACACGCGTATAAAGAGTAGCCATAGGGGGTGGGTCAGGTGAATATGTAGTGTTGAATGTGTGTGTGAATTGGTGGGGATGAAGCGTAGCATGAAGACCAGAGTTGCGCCCGTATGCTGTGTGGGGTAGGGAGATGAAGAGAGAGAAAGAGAGTGTGGGGTTGTCTGCGTATATAAATGAGGCAGGGCCCAGGGTTGGAGCGAGGGCGTGTGCTTCATACGACAACAAGGCTGGGACTCGGGAGCCTGAGTGGGGCTCACAGGGCGTGAGAGTGCTGCAGTTGTGGGCAACGAAGAGGGTGGCAATGAAGACGATGATGGCATGCTAATGCAGGCGTGAACCAAGGAGGTGGCACCGTGGTGGGGTCATTAGCATAAAGAAGGTCAGTATTTTTTTAAAAGAATTAATTATTATTTTTAAATAAAATAAAAAATAAACAAAAACTCACAATAAATTAAACAAAAAAATTTTCAAAAAATAAAAATCAAAAGATGAACTCTATAAAATAAACAAAAACAATACAAAATTACAAAAAATTATGAAAACTTCTTTAAAATGTCAAAAAACTTTTAAAAAATTTGCCCCACACTTCACTGAATTCCCCAAAACATAAGAATTAGCTGGAATACTTGTAAATCACATGTGATGAATCTCTCTAGCACTCCCAGATTTTTTGGAATCAGCAAATTATTAATTTTCTCGTAAAATTTAGCAATTTTAGGTAAAATTAACAAATTAATGCTCGAATTACTACAAATAGACAAAAATTATGCAAAAAATTCTAGAAAAATCCTTGATCATTTTATTAATTGTTACGCATGCAATCATGCAACAAAATTGTAAAAATTAATCAATCATTAAGCACAATTGCATAAAACGTCATTCTTGAAGCTAAAAAATAAGACGTCTTGCACACAAATCGCCTCGAAATTAGCATATTAAAAATTAGTGCAAAAATTACCAACTCTTGGACAACAATTAAGCACTACCAAAACAAATTTTTTCATCAATTAAGCATCAAATCATTCATTCAAATCTCAAGATTAATCAACTGCAAACACACTTTTAGCATCAAATCATGCTTATAGACATACATATCCAAACTTGATCAAATTTCGACAGCATTTCGACGCTTTAATGGAATTAAAAACCATAACCATAACTCAATCCACAACCATAAGCAGGCAAACACTTTGCATAAGCTAAAAAGACCAAAGCAGTCCCAAATTGCATCAAATTCTGCACTTCTGCCTACACATAAGCAGGCATAAACCGCACATAGTTTTGCACCAAATGTGTGCACATGGTTTATGACTTAAGCCTGCACATAAAATCAGAATTTAATCATCAAATTAAGCACAAAAACTCAGCCAAAAAACCAGTGATTAACCACTTGATTAGTGCTCAACACACAAGTGTGTGTGTGTGTACCGCTTCCCATAAATTCACCTACACACAACCAACACAAAAATCAATGTGTAGCAATGATTAGCATGAAAATAAACACACAAATGCAACGGGAATTCATCAAACACGCAATTCAAATCATCACTTTGCAAAATGCCCAAATAATTAGTAGATGAAATTAGTGGAAATTAGTGATTATGAGTGACTTCGGCTACGATTTGCGCACAAATGGAGTAGGATATGAGTGTGTGGATCACATAGGCATGTTGTCCATACCCTTAACTCATTTTCTACTTGTGTGTAGCACAAGAAACACTTATCAATGAAAGAGAAATTAGCATCGAAGTTAGGAAAAATTAGTAGGTCAAAATTAGCGATGAAAATTAAGAATCTAATGATGTGTGTGGGGTGTTTTGTGAAGTACAAAGCATAACCAATGCTAATCCAAGCACTAATCACACTAATTACCTCTCAACACACATAAACAAAAACCAATGAAAAATAGTGAAAACTTAGCAAAATTAGTTTCTTCTAATCACTCTAATGGCACCTCTAGCTTAGGCAATTGATCCTCAGCAGCGACGCCAATGTTGTGGCATCGGCCTAGCATAGTGGAGATACCAACATAATTTCAATCCGAGGAGTGTGATCCAGATAGGGAATGGAAACACACAAAGAGCTTGTGTGTGCCACACGTAGAGGATTAGAAGGTGAAACCTACACATAAAATGAGCTATGGAGAAGGAATGATGATGCTATGAGGAGAAAGCACACTACTACTCTAGCACTTGGCCTAATCTCTCACACACAAGCCTAATCATGCTCATTGGCCACTAATCAATCACTAATTCTACTCTTAATCAAGCACACATGGAACATAGATTAGCATAGAATGACCACACACACTCTACACAAACCTACACACACATAGAAGCATACTTAACAAGAAAGAAACATGATTAAAGAGAGCATTTAATCTTAAAATCATCCACTAATCTTGCATTAATCAAGCAAAAGATTACAGGACGAGTAATTGGAAGAGTAGAGGTTAGAGTTTAGCTCTTGCACAAAGCTGAATCGTCCATGTGCGTGGTTAGAGAGCTCGATAACTCCATAGCCATCACCTTCTTCACAAAGCTTATCACAAATGCATAAGAGTCCCATTCACATTGTGCATTTTGACTTATATACTCACTAGGCTTTCTAGAAGTGGCCAGGTGCCCAAATGGCCAGACTCACTTAACCTAATATCTGCACTACTAGGCTCTAAATATAGCACAATATTTACAACTTGGAGCTCATGATGAGCTCAAAACATAAATACAACCCGCACTTGTGGTCATTTGACGGGAAATCATAAGAACCTAAGTGACCGTCGTTGGAGGCCATAACTTCATAAATAGTCGTTAAGTCCATGCCTTCTCCGCATCTCTTTCTTTTTTTGCTTCATCATCATCTTTACTTCACATCTGCATCATCTGGCATCATTAGCATTTAGTAAAAATAGTAACTAGCCTGTTTAAGTGATCTGTTGGCCACTGTTAACCTCGTCGGGTTAACATTCACATATTCTGTGTTTAGAGCTGATACATTGCATCAAACTCCTCCTATAATATTCGTTCCAAAACAGTCCAAGGGAACCCTCCTCCTTCACCACCATTGAGAGATCCTTGTTGAGATCTCTCTCGGTAAAAAAAATTATCCCCAAATTGCAAAGAGACCGGCCCTTAAGGGCATGGACACTACCCCTTTTTTTGTTGCACACCTCTTTTCTTAGCTTGCCTTGCATGCGAAGCCATGCTATTTATGGCCTTTTTCTTGATCACCAATCCACCGCATGCAGGACCCCCTTGTGGGAGCCCCTGATTTACCTTGAGGTTCACTCCATGTGATCCACCTCTCAAGTGAGGCACTGACGGCCTCACTACATTCCCTAAAAAATATTTGACTTGGGAAAGGGACCTACAAGATAATACATCACCAACACCTCACACCATCAACCGACAACTCCACTGGTGCCCATTAAGTGCACCGCCACGACTACAAAAAAATCTTCCAGCTCATTGCTCAAGCAGTGCTTTGCATAAGGATGGCATAGCTTTAAGAGCTCCATGAGCTCACCATCACTGTGATGCCTGGAATGAGACCATGTTGTAGGATATAAAGCCTACAAACTCATTGCCCTGCAGTTGCATGTGGGGTAAACCCCATCCATGTGGCAATCACAGGGTGATCCACCCCCAAAGGCCCTCCAAGATCCCTAAAAAAATCATCACTAAAATCTTCTTTTCCTTCCAATTCCAAGTTGTGCCATTTGCAACACTGAGCTCCTCTCCCCGAAATGTTAAATGCCACTTGCAAACCCCGATTCTCGGCTATCATTCATGCCAGTCCCAACCTATTTTGATCCCCGCATGGTCTCAAATCGAGCACCCCAGCTTGGAAAAAAGTATCAGATCCATCTCGGTTGACAACCGATCTAAACTTCCATGGGCCCTGCCTTGACATCTGTAGCTCCAATTGACACGCTACTTCTTCCTATCTTCTCCATACAGTGCACACTGCCTCTGCAAACTTTTTTGAGATTCAAAAAACATCAGATGTCATGTCGATCGAGGCGAACGACCCAACACACCGCCCCAACACAAGCCCGACCCCTCGACAATACTTTAAAGCTCCGTAACTCAGCATCCAGGACTTGGATTGCCAATATGAAAAGACCAACATGCTCCACATAATGAGCTCCACAGACCTATAACTCCAAACTAGCTCTGACCACCTAGAATCACCTGCTCTGTCTGCCTCAGATCTACAATGCATTCCAACTTCAAACTCAGATATCTTGGGTTCTATAGCTCCATTTGATGAGCCATCTGGACTTGCTCCTTCATCACTTCAAGCTCTACATACCCAAGACAAAACCTAGCACCTTGATCCTCCTTCAGTTGTCATCATAATTGGCCCTTTCAGGAGCACTTCTGGTCTAAGAAACCACATAAATCATTTATCTCCACCACTACTCAGGCTCTTCCCATCTGCTCTAGCCCTTTTCCATGCACTTGTAAACATACACACCATTACCTATTCCCTCTACTAGGGTCGACACACTTTTTCAACACCATCATTGCCCAACCCCCTTGTTGAACATTTATGTTCAGCCGCACAATAGCTTTATTTACCTACCCATTGCACACATTGAGGAAACACTATCAACAACCCAAAAATTCACTACCATATATACAAGGCCCTATATTTTCCTTCTACTTCCAAACTCAAGTGGGTTGCCCCACCCATTGCATCATAGCATGTCTCCCACCTAGATCAAATGGCCAGTCACTTGATGCACCACACAAATAGCCACCAACACCTCTTGGGTCAAATAAGACAATCTTCCTCACCCTTCACCTGCAATAGCTTACCATAGTGCTTCTCCCAACCATCAACCTACCTTCTCCAATTTCCTTCAGCTCTACAACCTCATCTTGTAAATCAACACATGAAAAGCTTGAGTTTGACCCTCCCTCCCAACATATAACATGAGGCTCTCAGTATAAGAAACCTCCTCCAAATAGCAGTGCGGTGGGTCCAAGCACTCCTCCACATCATCCTCTACTGAGTCATCCAAAGAACACTACACATTGAAGCGGTCCGGGGCGGGCAACAAGAAGAGCAACCTCTAGACACCCTTCAAGGCTCCCGTGCTGCTCAATGGGGCTGGGGCACAACACAACACAAACCAAAACAACAAACCCCCAGCCAAATCCCAACTACACAAGGGGCACCACCTAGTTTAAGAGCGAACTAGGACGCAAAAGAGGAGAATCGTTAGAGCAACCCACAAACAAGCAAGGAATTTACACTAACCCTAACACCAATGGAACACTCTCACACACTAAAACACGAGAGAGAGAGAGAGAGAGAGAGAGAGAGAGAGAGAGAGAGAGAGTGAGAGAGAGAGAGAGAGAGAGAGAGAGAGAGAGAGAGAGAGAGAGAGAGAGAGATGGTGCTCGGGCTGCTTTGAAGTGTATCGTTAATGATCAAGCAAACATAAATATATATATGTAAGAAAGAGAGAGAAGGGGGAAGGGGGTGCTTGTTGCACTAATGCCTTCTTACAAATCTGTCATGACCAATCAAAGTGAGATTAGTATTTGTTCAACATAGCCTGAGTAAATTACACCACAACACATCGCAAGAAAAAAGCCACCCCAATCACTGTCTTAAGGCCAGGGGAGTCCTCTCCACCCTGTCGCCCTCTTACAACATGTGGGATTTATGGCTAAATTGATAACAATACCCGGAGACAAGCTATCAAGAACTTAAATAAAACACCAAGACACTTACACATCATTATTGTCCATGACTTCACGTTGGAAGGGAGACAAGGTATCCATGCTTAGTACAAATTCACCCTCCTTGATTCAGCAAATGTTGGGCTTACTCTAGTAGGAGAAATGATAGATTTCCTACTCTCAATTTAATGATCACTCTCTCTTACAATGGCATAGAGTTCCCTTGCTAATCACCCCTAATACAACACATACATATGCCTAATGCCAAGGAGATTCCACTCAAGAGATCCTTCTCAAGAGGTTGAGCTTGGCTTCTCAAGCTATAGCATAGTGCTCTTTCTTCTCCCACCTTTTGTGCTAGCTACACCCTCCTTTTATAGCAATTTTGAAGGCTAGGGTTACTCCTCTAACCATGGTTGGGTTAGATTTTCAGCAATTTACCTAATTTCTTTTGCTTGGAATTATCAAGAAGTTGGTGGGGAAAGAGAGAGGAGAGAAATGGAGATGATAGGACTTTTCATAGTGGGTTAGTGTTAGTAGAGTTAGTATTAATTTACAAATGGAATTGAATATTTACAATGGGAGTATCCATGTAGGATACAAACAAGGAAGAAAAACTCTTAAGAGGTAAGAAAAGGTGGATTTCTTACAAGGTTGATGCTCCAAGTGTCTTGAGTAGGGCCAATTTTGACGCTTGTTGACGGTCCACTAGCTTTGACGGTACATTTTTTCTCCACTCTTGACCTTCCTTGAGAGACAAGGTAATTGAAGCTGAGTAATCAACCACCATGATGCTGTCTTTTAAGAGAAGAGGCTGAATTTTGTGGTTTTTTTGATAGATATGGGTAATTTGGAGGAGGAAAAATGAGACTAGGTGGTCAATTTTGGAATGGAATTGTGTGTGGGAGGTATGAGTTCACCATGGTTTCTCTTATTCTTCAAGGTTGAGGAGAAGGTGAGTAGGGTGCAGAGAGGAGTGGTGAGAGAGGTGGGGATGATGAGTGGAGAAGTGTGTGTGAAAGAAGAAAATGATAAAGTGGAAGAGAGAGTGTGGCTGCATAGCATGGGAAAACTGAGGTCCACTAATAAAATCATAGCTCACAGCTCGTAGCTCAAAAAAATATGAAAAAATTTGAGGCAAAAGTTCAGCCCACGAGTTACAACTTTTGTTTGTATCACCTTTTCAAATTCGGAGAGCAAGTGAACTTTAAAAATTCAGCAAAACCAACCGTTTTTTTCCACTGCACAAGGTCCTTGTGGGGTCCTTCTTTGGATGATTCTTTTGAATACCTCCAAGAGTGAGCCCTCCATAGTGCATGTATGCATGCCACCTACCCTTGACCTTATTTGGTAGGTCTATAATTGAAGATATTGTTGAGATCATGATATAAGTGAATAGTACAACTAAGAAAATCAAATATTGAGGGGTCTAAAAAATATGTACATGCCAAATATAAATAATATAAGTGGAAAAAATATACAGGGGTCAAAAGAAATCTCTCTCATTATGAGGCTACCATAAAAAGATAAATATTTTTGGTGTTCTAATTTTTTAGAAAAAAAACAAAATAGATGTAGGAAGGGAAAAATCACAATAGTGAAAAAATATACACATAAATAAAACTAGTTTTTTTGGATTTTTGTTGGGGTGGAGTTACACCAAATATAAGAGAAGCTTACATGAAAATATTTCTATATGGAATAAAGAGTATGAAAAATGGTAAGAAAAATTGTGGTAATGGTGAGGCAATGTACAGAGCATAAATAACACACACCTAGGTAGAAATATTTAAATAAATACCAAAATAATTATGAAAAAATCTTTTATTTAGGCCCTATATACAAAGAAATATTTACATACGCATGGGCCATAATATACTTATATTTTTTATTTTTTTGGCTCAACTAACCCAATGACTAGCTAATTGAGGGTTTTTTATTTCAGTAAGGAGATATGGGAAAAGTCCCCTAACTCACACGCACCTATATACAGTGAAAGGGTGAGGGTAACCACAGTGTTTGAGTGATTTGATAGGGTGGGATAACTCACTATGGCAATCACAGAGAGCTGAAAAACGGCTATCAACATGTACTAGCAGAATATTCTCTTCTGGAGGGGCTAAAGCTCTATCCACAAGCACCTGCATATCTTCATCCGTGGCAACTTCGACATCATCAAAGCCCAAGCGAGCCTCACTTTCAAAGAATACCTAGTCCAATGAACCGGTATGGATAGCATCATCATTGCAATCCATAGGCAAGTCCAACTAATCCTCCCTTTGGTCAGAATATAGCACATCATGAGCATCAAAAATATGCCCAACCCCTTTGGTTTTTTCTTCATCATAATCCTCTTGTCTACTTGGTAGGCTACCTTGGCTATCCATAAGTGCAACCTTGCCCTTTTTTGCATAGCTCCGAACTAACTTCACTGTGCGCAAGAGCACTTTCCATTGCAACTCCCATGAACATGGTCATCAACATAGCATTTCATGCGCTCTTTGAAATCATATCCTCTTTCTTTTGCTTTGGCACTTCAACCTGCTCTTTATTACATTGGCTATCACCATATCATTAGACACATAACAAGGCAGCTTTACCTTTACCAGGACTTGATCATCTGGCTCTGTCTCCTCGCCATAGGATGTGGACTCATCCGCTCTATCCTCACTCGTTTCCCAAAAACTTGAGCTTGTATCTTCATCTCCATCAGCACTATATATCGACTCAATATCTACACCTTTATCCTCTCGCTACTCCACAAAATCTTGACCATCCTCTTGGATTTGCACACTTTTTTTATCTACTTCCAAGTCCTTGGCATGTGCAAGTTGATTGTATTTGGCTACCTCTTCATGCACTTGCTTCAGAAAAACAAGCTTCACCTCTTCAAACTTTTCTTGGCACTCAACATCAACTACCTCTTTTGCACCCACGTTCTCTTCAACAAGGGGCTTATCCTCTCACTCATCACACTGGTACATGTACTCTAAAAATTGAAAACCTCCAAGGAGAATAATTGACCATTGGCCTTACCTCAGCAGGTTTTGCACTTCAATCAACCAACATTGCATTTGGTTGAACCATAGGATACTACGCTACCACCACAACAAACATATAATTCACAGGCTTTAGCAAGCCCAACTCCACCTTCTGTTTTACTTTTTTGCTCTTCATCTTGGAAAAGTACACCATGGCATCATACTTATCCGCACCAAATTCCACCTTTTCTTTCATATATGGATGCAGGCACTTAAGAAACTTCAAAAACTTCAGGTGCTTCAAATTGGAGCATCAATGCGCTCCTACATGAGGACACCAGAATATGGATGGAGGAAAAGGGGAACACACCTCTCTATATCCTAGGATAATCATTGCATCCCAATACACTAGACTTCACCTTCAAAACTCATACAATTCGCATACACATCACCATCTACACATGACCATGTGCACACATGCTTGACACCATCAATTGATATCAAACCACACCAATTTTACCAAGTTACAGCCTTCATGCAACACACACCGTTCTCTCTTTCTCTTTCACACACTCGCACAGGCCCGGGGAGGCACACACATCTCCCACACCGACACTGGATGGTTGGAACAAAGCAAAGATGAGCAGGGGGAAGGGGGAAGAAACATCACCAAAATTTGATATGGTTTGCATCAATTATGGCAGAATAATTCTCTACAAACACCATATAAACCTCTCTTACTATTTGGCTCAACACGACAACTTCGAGCAACAAGAAATTTGGGGCAACTGCTGGATTCATTGTCGTATATCTCTCTTTGATGAGAGCACGGCAAGAAACCTCCTTGATGGTGCTCTTGTTGGCTCCAAATCAGTCCAAGGGAACCCTCCTCCTTCACCACCACTGAGAGTTCCTTGTTGAGCTCGCCCTCCGTAAAAAAACTACTCCACAAATTGCAAAGAGACCGACCCTTAAGGGCATGAGCACTACCTCTTTTTTTGTTGAACACCTCTTTTCTCGGCTTGCCATTTTGTGGCATTTTGCTATTTATGGCATTTTTCTTGATCACCATTCCACCACATGCAGGATCCCTTGTAGGAGCCCCCACTTTGTCTTGAGGTTCACTCCATGTGATCCACCTCTCAAGTTAGGCATCGACGGTGCCGTCAATGCCCTCATTACATGCCCTAAAAAATATTTGACATGCGAAAGGGCCCTACGATCCGTGCTACATCAACAACAGCTCATAGCGTCAATCAATAGCTCCATCGGCACCCATTGAGCACACCGCCATAGTTGCAACAAAATCCGCCAGCTCTACACACCTATAACTCCAAACTAGCTGTAACCACTTGGCATCACCTGTCCTGTCCGTCTCACATATACAATGCACTCTAGATTCAAACTCAAATATCTTGGGATCTGTAGCTCCATTTGATAAGCCATCTAGGCCCATTGCTTCAACATTTCAAGATCTGCATACCGAGTCCAAAATCCAACACCTTGATCCTCCTTCACCTGCCATCATAATTGGCCCTTTCTGGAGCACTTATGGTCTAAGAAACCACATGAAGTATACATCTTTGCTATCACTTGCCTACCCAGGCTCTTCCCATCTGCTCTAGCCCTTTGCCATGCACTTGTAAACATTCACACCACTGCTTGTGCCCTCTGCTAGGGTTGACACACTTTGGTTGCACCAATGTTTTCCATCTTTGCTTCGTATCGTGGCATAAGTTGAACCATCACCCATTACCTTTGTTTGCATTCAAACTCCCACAATGTAGGGTTTCCCAAGGATAAGATGATATGAAGACATTTCTTGTTTAAAGAAATTTTGCTCAACCTTTACATCACCTATCGTAACCTTTACACTTGGAAATACTTTGCATATGATTCACCTGATGAATTGTTTGCCACTTTGACCATCCAACAATCTCCTATGTCCATTGGCCATTTACAATTGTTGTAGAGACTTTTTGACACTATATTTATTACAGACCCATGGTCAATCAAGGCAACAAATGGTTCTCCAAGGTCACCTACCTTGACCAATGTCCTTGTAGTAGCTCACGCCCAGTGGCTTCTAGAATAGTGGCTCGTAGAAATTCTTTGGGCTTCTTCCCTATCATTAGAAAACTTCATGTGTCTTACATTCCAAGAAGATTAGTGGCATCCTACCATAGCTTCATAACCTTCTTTAGCTTGTACCTATACTCCTTGCATCTTCACAGTATTGCCTTCAGCTTGTGCGTGAATAGCCTCTCCAAGTGTTTGCCTCTGTCTCTTGATGATGTCAATAATTTCTTCATGGAATTCACGCTTGGCATTTTCTCCTTGAGCCAACCTTGTAAGCATTCCATGGAAGATCAAGTCTAATCAAAGAAGGACTTGATTTTGGTGCATCAATTAAGGATTGATATCTTCCCCTTCTTTCTCTCTCCATCAAATTGGCAAATAAATCCAAAGGGCTTATCAAACAAGGTGTGTTTTGATTTTGATTTTGTTGGTTTCTTGATTACATGTTTTGCTTTTCATCTCTAGCCCAACCCTTACCTCTATGTCTATCTCCAAATATATTTCCTAACCTAGCTAATATCCACTCCTAATCATACACCCACCCTTTCCTCTATCTCTACTTCTACTTCTATCTCTATTCCTATCTCCATCTCTCTTGTGTCCTAATTGTTGAAGGCACTCAAGCTACAACACTCCATTAAAGCTATGATCAACCTTCTTTTGAATCTATACTAATACCCAAACTGAGTAGCCATATCTTCATATTCTCACAAATATATCTCACTCTTGTAATCTCACTCTCTCTACAAACTCTAGGCTCTCCTTGATATAGATACATCTCTCCCCGCAATATCCTTATTCCTACATGCAACAATAGGGCTTGGGAGGGAAAATTCTCTTCTTTTCACCTCTCTCACCTCTATCTTTTGCACATTCTAAAAATATCCTAGATGAATAATCCACATGATGTGAATTTATATCGCTTCCACTCCGTGCGATCTATTACAACTGACATATGGAATAGCCATAAAATACACTTCCAACAATGTATAGTGTTTCTCTTTGGCCCAAAAAGGCTTAATGAAATACTTTGTTCACCGGATTCTATCATACTACTCCTTCTAGACTATAACTTTTCTTTTGATATAAGTGTAGTTATTTTGCTATGAACCAAGAGGATTTGTACACACAATTAATCCTGATCACTAGAAAAAAAAAAATCATAGCTAGCACAACATTACAATTCCAAAGAACAGTTCATAGCTTGTTTGGCAAAGGTTGAATTCCATTAACTCATCTATTAACCCTCTCGTCCTACCCATGATAAGATATGACCAAAGCCTTGAAGTTTTAAATTTTTGTGCTGTTTTGATTTTCTCTTTTGTGTTCTTTCTTTGTGTGTGTGAGTGAAAGAGAGAGAGAATGGGGTTATTTTAGACTTCATGGCATCTATGACATATCTACTTCATATAATTTTTAGAGTTACCTCACAATTTTTCACATCAAGAGGCCCCGTGCTTTTCTGGCAAGACCACAAACTTCTCGACAAAATTTTGGTGAGCCTCACATGAAGCTACTACAGTGAGAGTTTGTGGGTAACCATGGGTGATCATGCGGAGCAAAATGGTATGCATTTTGATTGAGCAACAATGCAAATGTTTTAAGGATTTGCAATGTTTATGCAACAATAACATGCCACTGAAAGAAGGGAGATTTTAGCAACCAGAGCCATACAAACAGTCGTCAACAAAATGGATCAATTCAATGGCAAATATGTAACTACGTACTGGTGTGAGTATGTGAAGGATATGGAGCTGCATTGCGTGTCAGAAGGTAAGCTGATTCGAAATTTTCGAGCTAGTTGTTGCTCCAAAAATTAGGGAATGTTGTTTCAATGTCTGCGCATGCCTATATTACAAATTGGCAAAATCAGAAAGCCATTGTGGAGGAAAAACATAGGCAAGTACAATTAGGGGCTAATCCTCTCATCCTCTGTTCAACAATTTTGAAGAATAGGTCTCCTTTTATAGGTGAAGGGAACCCCCAATGATTACACAAGAAAGAGAGGAGTCAATGTGGAAAAGTTTGAATGGTCTATCCTTGCATGTTGTTGATAGACTGGGGATCCACCATTTTCATCATATCTCCTTAACCGTGGCTCCAAATCAAATCCAAAAATAGGGACAAAAAATTCAGCTCAGAGCTATGATCCCTGTGTTATGTACATTTTCAAATTGGCATTGGAACCATGTGTAAAGAAATCATCAAAATAGGATATCTTTTTGGTAGCAAAAGTCTTCTTGTGGTCCCCTTAACCTAAACTTCCATTTGATTCCAAAGGACATCTCATGCAATATGAAAGCATGACGTTTCTCCTTTACAAAGTTTTGTAAGCATCCTTTCAATAATGCATTAAAATATGTGTATCTTTGAAAATTATGCAAGGTAGTGTCCCACTAGGATTTGATACCTTCCTAGTATCTATAAAGAAGGAATATGAGAAAAATATATAAAATACATAGAAAATATAATTATTAGAAATCACACCAGCTATAGGAACCAGCTAGAGTGTGAGATAATAATGGGATAGTAGAAAGAAACAACCAACACTTTTTTCCCCAAGTTAAAGTGGCGTAGCTCTATTGATTTTTTTTTCCACAATTATTTCTAACGGCGGTAAAGTAAGAATATGTTACCCTTGAGATAAATACTAGGATGAGATAGAAAGCTTATTATTATACTTAGATATGCATATGTACATTATGAAAAAATACTTATGCATTTAAAAAGTCACAAAATAAATCTCCTATCAGTCGTTTCCACTATGTATGTGCCAGAACACAACAACGCGGATTGTGGCGGGCCACGTGGCCTTTGGGTGACCCACAATCTATATGGCCATGCCACATGGACATGCCCATTGTTGAAGTGTGCGGTTTCTTGGGGTTGACTGAGAAAGCATCGGGCTTCTGGTTTTAGAGGAACTTAGCATAGACTTAAATCAGTGAAAATGAAAGTAGATATGAGAAGATTTAAGGTTAACAGAAGAAAATAGCAATGTCAAAAGAGAATATGTAGGAGACCGGCTTAAATCAAAACACCCTTTTCAAATTTTGAAAGCAAAAAGAAGCATATAATTTTCACAAAATTTGATGCCGAGATCTGACAAAAGCTTCAATATTGAACCTTGAAAATTCTATTACATACTGATTGCATATGTTTCTATCGGTATGCCTTTCAATTAAAAACCCTTCAATTATAAATACCCAAGATTGAAGCAAACTATGAATTCTAGCTCAATCGAAGACTTTCCCTCCCTGTGCTCCTTCTTTTGTCCTTCAACGAATGCCTTGCAGCTCTATTGCTTTGCCAAGGTAGAAAGAAGACTATCCAATGATGAGACTCTAAGAGAGAGCATGCGAGAGAGAATAGCCAAACTTGAAGCCGAGAATCCTTTCCTTTTGCCCCTTTTGTCTTCCCTCCCCCTTGGAGGGCTAAAGGATACCCTGCACCTTTTCCAAAAGCGTGCTTTCTCTATGTAACCTATGCATCTAGTACCTCTTTCCTTTTAAAGGGTAACCACAATAATGCCCCACCTTCCATTGTCAAAATCCCCTTTTCACCGTTTACCCGCAAACTCAACTTAGCCGCTCCATTAACCAACCTCTTTCTAAGCTTCTAGAAAACAACTCCGATTTTCCCCCTATTTCCAAACCAGTTGTCTGTTGGTAAATGCATCCAATTTGGGCAACCTTCTCTTAAAAAAGAGCCCTACTCCCCCATTTCCTTGCCTCCCCGTTGTTTCATTAAATCTCCCCCCCCCCCCCCCTCCCCCTTTTTTAAACTACCCTCCTTTTCCTCCATAAATTTTTGTCAAAGTCCCCTTCTCTTGGTACCCCTAAATGCACTCTTTAAACCTCCCTCTTTCCCTCCTTTTCCTACCCCATTAAAAGAGTTAATTCTCTTCTATTATTGAAGAGGCATCCTCCTCTTTATAATCTGTACCTACTACCTTGGGAACCCCTCCTCCCTTAGGTGGATACCTATTTAACCCCTCCCACACCTCTTGTATGGTTGACACCACTGAAATGCTAATTGCAAAACGCGTTTGGTGTTAACCTCTTTGCAAGATTTCCCCCTTTCCCCCCTTCCTTCCACTCTATAGTTATTCCTCTCTCTCACCTCTTCTACTTTTGGCAAGTAATTGTATCACGCGCTAAGTGTTATAGTTAGTCAATATATTCTTTGGCTATCAAAATACTTTATTTTGCTAGGTTTTGAATTTATCACAATTTTTCAAATACCTTTTTGGCTTTTCTTTCTAAAAATCTAGATAAGTAATGAAAAATTTGAAGCCAAATGATAGAATGCCATACCAAGAAGAAGTCTCACAGAAAGTTTGGAAACAAATTGAAGTTGTCAAATTTTGACCTAAATATGACGGTGACCTGAAAGGTAAACCTCCCTTATCAAGGGCATGCAAATTCCACACGTGAAAATTAAAGATTCGATAGAAGTATAAGGTATACAAAAAAGGTGATGTGATCAAAATCCAAAGTCGGCGTCTGAGAGAAATAGCCACATATACTAACATAGGGGGAAATTCTACTTCATTTTTCTACTAGAGCCCTGAGGGGGGAGGGCAAGAGAGAGAGAGAGAGAGAGAGAGAGAGAGAGAGAGAGAGAGAGAGAGAGAGAGAGAGAGAGAGAGAGAGAGAGAGAGAGAGAGAGAGCTACAAGAGAGCAGAATTTTGAGTTTTTGTACGCACGACACGATGATCACCATGGTGAGCACAGCTAGAAAGAAGTCTCTAACTCTATCTAGAGCATGCCTGTATGTGCAAACGACTAACACACCCACCACTTGGAGAGATCAGGGCCTAGACATCACAAATAGAGATAGGGTCACTACCACCATATGAGGAACAAGTGTTAGATGGCAGCTATCGTGGTTGCTGCCACCTAGGTCCAAATCAAATAAAGGGTGAACCTACAGGTGCATCTCCACAAGGGAAGTCCAAGGATGCCCACCCCATCCAAAATGGATCACCAAATCCCCACCAAACATGTGAAAGTGAAAAATCCAGTAAAAACTAGATCTACTCTCAATCTGCAAGTCCAAAGAACATGTGCATGGTGCCAAAATAACCACAAAACCTAGCAATCACATGTACGCAAACAAGTGGGTGGTTGTCCACAATAGTGACAAGTAAGCTTGCCTCCATGCCCATCATAAAACTCACCCATACAGGGTAATTTGAGAATGCTACCATTGAAGCTTTGAGAGCATTGATTGCAAGGAATGCCCAACATGGCACTCGAAAGGTGATTAGGATGTTGTGTCAGGTGATGCTTTGGTCGATGTGTATGCCCAATGTGTGGTGTCCAAAAGGGAGCAAGCAACCCACTACAAAGAAAACAAAGGCGACCCAAGGCCAAAGCAAAGGGCCAGCCACCCAATTGAATAAAGAAGGGGGAGGGTTTTTTGGTGTGAAAAGAAGAGGAAGGGGTGGTATCAGGAGCAAGGAGATTGGAGCATAGAGCTTCGTGATCTCACGATAATTTCCACAACCCTCCAACGAGGTTGAGAAAGAAGCAAAAAAGTTTGAGAAAGGTTGTATGCAGCATTTTAGTAGCAGTTTTGCCAGCTTTTGCATTGTATGACTCCGACATGCCATGTCATCCATGGTGTTCCCATGCCACGTCAGCCACGATGTCGTGACTGTCGTAGAGGGGAAAAAAGGGGGGGGGGGGGAGGGAGGGGAGATTAAAGAGATAATTTTAGGGGTTCTGGGGGGAGAATTGTGAATCATGGAGGAGAAGGAGAAAATAAGGAGCTCATAGGAATCAAGAGGGAGGAAGAAGGCTCCATCAAGCAGGGTTTTCTTGTTCTCGACCTCAAAAGAGGAGAAGGCAAGGCCTC
The DNA here is from genome assembly GCF_014529385.1 of Adiantum capillus-veneris. NCBI lineage: Eukaryota > Viridiplantae > Streptophyta > Polypodiopsida > Polypodiales > Pteridaceae > Adiantum > Adiantum capillus-veneris. Next base: position 145,835,085 of record NC_140954.1, read on the forward strand.
AATCTCCTTCTCTCTTGACCTTGAAAAGAGGAGAAAAAGAAAAGAAATATTTTCTCTCTCCCTCAACTAAAGAAAGGACTCTCCTCCTCTCAATCAACCTCAACAAGGCTTTGATCTCTTTCTCTCTTGACCTTGGAGAGAGGAGGCACAAAGGAGGGAAGAGAAAGAGGGGATATAAGCAAGCAAAGCAAGGGAAATAAGCTCCTCTCTCTCAAGATTGGAGGAAAGGGGAATACAAAGTGAGAGGGAAGATAAAAGGGGCAAAAGTAAAGGAAGCTCTTGGCTTCAAGTTCTTCTATTCTCTCTCTCGTGCTCTCCCTCATAATCTAATCATCGGATATCTCTCTTAGAATATAAACTGAATCACCAGATAGTTCTCTTTTGGCCCTGACAAAGCAAGAGAGCTACAAGGCATTTGTTGAAGGACAAAAAGGGAGCACAAGGAGGGAAAACCAGGGTCTTTTCTTGAGCTAGAATTCGTCGTTTGCTTCAATATTGGGTCTTTGGGTTGAAGGGTTGCAGATTGAAAGGCGTACCGACAGGTGTCTTATGCAATCGGTTTATTATATGGTTTTCAAGGTTCAATATTGAAGCTTTTGTCAGATCTCAACATCTAATTTTGTGTTAGTTATATGCTTCTTTTTGCCTTCAAACTTTACAAAGGGTGTTCCAATTTGAGCCGATCTCCTACATATTCTCTTTAAACACTACTATTTTCTTCAATCAACCCTAAATATTCTCCTATTTTCTTCCATTTTCATTGATTTAAGTATACACTAAGTTCCATCTATAGCCAAAATCCTGTTGCTTTTCCAATCAGTCTCGAAGAGCTGTGCACTCTGACAATGTGGTGAACCTCATGCAAAATCTGATCAGGGTAGACGGAATTAGTTATGTCATCAAGCCAAGATAATAGTATGCAGCAATTTTCTATTCTTATACAACAACACATCTGCATTATTAGCGAGTGATGGCTCAAATTTTGGAAAGCGAGATGGAAGCCCGGATTTGTGAAGCTAGACAAGCAATGACCGGGTACATTGGGGTGATTTGAAGGTTGTGATATTTCCAAATTTTGCAACGTATATGAGCAAGTTATGGAAGACAAGGAAGTAGAAGAGCAAGCTATAGTGGAGAACTTTGTGCTCGTTGTTGTGCCTGAATTACGGGCACGTGTTGAGGAGCTTCGGACTGCACATGGTGCTACATGGGTAGATTTTAAGCAAGCTCTCAAAGATGAATACTTTCTTGAGGATAAAGAGTGCATTACAAAGAAGAGAATTTTAAAGTGGGTGCATAAAAATAATGGACTTTTTTCTCCTTAATTGTTAAGAGAATTTGAAAAGAGATTTGGCTAGTTATCTACAACCAAACTTACTGCTTTAAATTCGGAGAAAGTTGAACTTTTTGTGAAGGCTGCAAACCTAGAATTACAAAAGAGCTTAGTGGATTTCCTTGAAGATCCGGCAGGGGAGTTAGGATTGAAATCAAACTGGAAAGAAGTGATTGAAGCAGTTAATATGGTTTGATAAGTTAGTTGGAATGAATATTGATGTGGAAGAAAACGAGGACAAGGTTTTTGTGCTAAAAGTAGTAAATCTTGAAGAGAAAAGGTTGTTAGTAGCAAGCTAACACAGACACCATTTTTTGGAGCTCTTATTGAAAAAATACTTATTATTTTTTATAAATTGGGAATATTGTAACTCCTACTTTTTTGATAAACCTTGTAATTGATGAGCCAGGGCTACAAGCTTCCAGATTGTATCAACCTGTCATTACCTATCTTTAGTTAGAGCTCCCAAATTATTAGTTTTAGCCACCAAAAACCTTGGCTAAGGTATAAAAGCCAACTTTTTAAAGTTACTAGTATGGCCGGCCGCCTTCGGCGGCCTCTCTCTCTTTCTCTCTCCTCCTCTTTATCTTTATCATGCGCAAAGGAGTTTCTCTTTTTTGGACTTTGGCCTTCATTTTGTAGTTTTTGACACGTGTAAAGCACACTCCCTCTGCTGTTATAGAATACATATAGATTATTAGGTTTTTAGATAATGAAATACACAGCGTCGGCTAACAGTGCTCTCCGGTTGTCAGATTGCAATTGCGTTTGTTGCATTGCAACCACAGGTAAGAGCTCTACGCATTGACATAAACACATCATAGTATTTTGTATCTTTTGGCGTCGTCAACCACCGACCTAATTTCATCATAAGTAGGAATTTACACTTCAAAATAAAAAACTAATCATAGGCGGGATATTGGGGCATCATTGCTAAGCATTTAGGTGCATTCTGGGTCGAAAATGACTAGGTCAAAAATTCACTGCTGTTAATAATCACGTTTTTGGCACTTAACCTAAAGTGGGATTTGAGACCATAAGCATGTGTTCTTAGGTCTTATAAACATGTCCTAGAATTTTTATTATGTTTGGATGTCATTTGATGTTGTAACGGATGTGATTTGTTTGCCGATGAGTGATTGGCTTTTGATGATTTCAGTCACTTGAGTACAGCTTGAGTTAGATACCAGTTGCTAGTTGTTTTCTAAAAGATTGACAACCTCTTGTAGCCCCTACGCACTAGTAAATTTAGCTTCATCCCATGGATTGAGAATTTAATCGTGGTTCTCGCTAAATCTGCAATAAGATAGGAGTGGTGTTAGACACCCATCCCACATTTGGAGCCGCTGTCGGGGATCGAAGAGACCTAAACTAGGGAAAAACACGAGCATCTTGTGAAGTTATCCTTTAACTTCCTCTAGGATCTCCTAGAGTAAAAAATTTCTTTTAGAAACCGCATAGCTTAAGATTGTCGTCTTTTGTTGTGTAGAGGTAGCTGGGAAGTAATTGTACTTGTCGAGTGCCTTTAGAATTGTAGGATTGTAGAACTAGATTAGGATTTTGAGAATGATTGATAGACAAGAAAAGTCTTAAGTTCAATGCTCAAAAAACCATAAAAAACAAGAAAACAAGTGTTTGTGGACACTTTCCACAACCCCATTGCATGAGAACCTAGGAGTAGGGTAAGTAGGATCTGAGGTGGATTTCAGAACATTGCTCTCTCCAAAAGAATCATTGTGAGTTGTTATTTGAAGTTGCAGAATTTCAGGTCTATGGCTAGAAATAGCATGAAAAGACTCCAAACCACTTAATCCAACTAGAGAGTATGCTTAAAATTTGTATGAATCAGTGGGTAAGCTCAAGGACACTTTGAGGTAAAAATTTCAAGATTTTGCAAAAACTCAAATTATTTACTTTTTCTTGACATTTTACCCCAAATTAAGTTTTGACTTGATTCATAGGCTTTAAATAGCACATTAAAAGACTGTCCATGAAAAAAGTGCAAAAAATGGTTCATTTTAAGCTTGAAGTAAATAATCGTGATTATTTACTTTCAGCTCAAATTTGAGCAAGGTTGATACCAGTGACTTATTGCATGTGTACAAAAAACTTTGGTAAATGCACAAAAGATTTGGATCACCAAACTGGCAAAAAACTGGGTAAAACCTAAAGTTTGTACTGACTTTCTGAAAGTTGAGTGTAAATTGGGAAACATTTGTCCAAACTTGATGAAATTTGATTCATAGGCTTATATTGATGTGATAGACATGTGTATATGCTTAGTTGACCAAAAAGATGCAAAAATTTGCCAGTTATAAATAATTACAATTATTTACATCTGCCCCATTTTTTTAACTTTTTTCACCAAGTTAGCATACCACTAGTTTTATCATGTTGTAATAAGCCCATAAACCAAAGTTGGTAAGATTTGGATCATTGGATTGAAAATTGTGACCAAATTTGCAAAGTGAGTCTGCCGGACAGAAGACTGATGACCATTTGACCAAAAATAGTCCAAACTTGATGAAACTTGGCTAGAGACCTTAAGTTGAAGTGCTTAACAGATTTGTGTTAAGATTGGGACAAAAAATTTCAAAAAAATAGCCAGAGTAAATAATCGCGATTCTTTACATTTGCTTCAAAAATTGACAATCTTGCATGTTTGAGCATACCACAAGGTCAAGCATATCTACTTAAGTAGACCACACAAATCAATTTTGGTGAAATTTGGATCACAAAAGTGAGACTTAAGTCAGATTCTTGAAATCAAAGTAGACGGACACAAAACAATTGATAAACTTGAACAGATTTTGAACAGATTTTGTCCAAACTTGTTGAAACTTGTCCAAGGATCTTAAAAGGTTGTACACTTAGAAAATCATGCCAAAAAGTGCAAAAACTGACAAAAGTAAATGGTCACGATTATTTACTATTGCAACATAGAGACACCAATTTAGACTTTTGAGTTTGTACAGTGTTAGACCAACATAATACAAATCCACTGGGGAATTTTGGGTTCAATCGAATCCAAATTGGTACATGTTCACTCAGTTTCCAGGTTGTAGATTAATCTTTTGATTTTTGCCAAAGTCGAGTTTGAAAATTTCAATTGTTGACTAAATTAGCTCAATTTGAAGTGATACCAATAGACCAATCACAATAGTTAGCAAAAACTATACGGTCTTTGTGAAAGGATAGCTAACTTGATCAAATTTCTACAGGAATCAGGTTTGCAGACAAGGAATCAGTAGCTTGACAGAAGTTGCAATCAAGTTTTTCGGAAGAAATTGACAACAAGTCAATCCAAAGGTAAGTACTCTATTCATAAGTCTTTATGAACCTTAGATCTGGTCATGTACGAGGAAATCAGGGCATACTTGGAGAAACCTCCAATAGAGTATCCACTGAAGAAAGCATGAATCAAGGCAATTCCTTGCATGCTATACTTGAAGAAGCCTCAGACACTTTCTCAGATTCAACATCCGAAATGTATTCCTATTTGACTCACTCAGATTCTGGAATGACAATGCGCTATAAGCATATACTCTCTTTTTATAAGACTAATCGCCATGGAGCTCAGGTTTACCTGGATCCTAACGAAGAGTATGCTATTCGCATTGATGACCATGGTTTTGAGTTTGAAGAGGAGATCAGGGAAAACAAACATGGATAGAAACGGAACTCAATATTTACAACTCGAAAACCCCTGACGTGATAGACAAATGGGGGCTAGAAGTAAATACCATAATTCTAGATATAGCCGCCAAAGAAGGACCACCAGCTTTAGAATTCGAGGGATATGATCAAGTTGATTTGAAGCCTTTGAAACAGTTTAGTACAGATAATCCTAAGATCAGAGTCTACTGGTGGGAGGATATAAATGTAAAAGATCTTTTGTGGACTTCGCATGCCAAATCAAGATAACTAACACTCATGAAGATCATCTATATCTTGAAGATGAAGAATAAGGGATCAATAGACCTATCAACCTACCTATTTAGGGATTGTTATAACAGCAAATTTGTTATGATGACTCCTGAGGAGGGCAAACAAACCAAATATCAGGGATATTCCATAAGGGATTGGATATTGGGACAAGGACCAGAAACTATTCTAAGAGATGAACATCGTGAGAGATCATCTGAGAGTAATATTAAGAAACTAGAAACAACTCATCACGAAGAAAACTGGGTGACACTAAAGCCAGTCCAGGGCTACAATCCAGGGCTACATGAGTCACTATTTCCAACAGATTGGTTTGAAGGACTTGGAACAGTACCAACTGCCAAGAGACTGGGAGTTGAATCAAATAGATGTGTCAGACGAGCTGATTTTCAAAAATGGGTCAGAAAATACAGTGGATCATGGGATCCATACGACCACTTAGCAAGCTTTAAGCAAGTGCTAAGAGCAAAAGCATATTCGATTTTCATACTCAATTTGAGGGGTTTGGGATGACATTAGAAGGAAAAGCATTGACATGGTTTCATAACATTCCACCAAGGTCAATCATGGACTTGAACACATTAGCTCAAGGATTTGTAGTTGATTTTTCCAAAACGGGAATCAAACACAATACGGTAGCTCAAATCTATAGCTTTAAACAGAAACATGGTGAGTCTATTAGGGATTGTGCGACTCGAATGAAACAATAAATTGCCAGATGCTCAGAGCTAGAGATACGTGCAAAAGAACAACTAGTATCATTGTTTCTAGAGGGACTATTAAACAAAGAACTTTATGGTATATTGTATAGCAAGAAACATACAACCCTAGAAGAGTGTGTCAGATGCTATTGACTTAGGAGACAATTGTGATATTTTCAACGAAGAAGATGTCCCTAAGCATAACCAAAGTGACAAAACAACATCCACCAAACCAACACAAGTGGGAACGGCTGCTGCAGCACCACTTTCAACCATACATGCAAAAGGATGATTGATATGATGGATAACATGCAAAAAGCACTTGTGAGGGGACCAGGGAAAGGGATACCTCAACGGAGACAACCAATGAGACTGCAAAAATGGTGTGCAATTGAGGGTAAATGGACCTACCACCGACCAAAGTATGATGGGAATATTCATTACGTGCCCATGAGGCCACAAGGACAACCCATGTACAGATACCAGCCTAGCATGGCACCAGCTCAAAGACTATCGATGGGTATGGAAAGATCTCAACCCGTGATGGGTCAACAACCTCCGTATCCAGGACATAATGCAGTGCCTATAAAGCACATGCATTCACAAGGAGTCATAGATAAACAAGCACTAGTGCATGTTATACCCTATGCTAAGCCTAGTCCATCTACAGTAATGGTAGAAGGAGATTGGTATAATTCACATCCACCACCAATGGAAGAACCTGTAGCATATGCTCCACCAGAGCTTGCACCAATGTACTATGTGGCTAATCAAGGTGTTAGACTTCCTATGGTAAGATCCATGATTAAGCCAAGAACGGATAATTTTCATAACTATGGTGCAGATGATATTTGAGAAAATGAATGCCAAGAGCTTGACAAAAATCTCAAACCAGTTGAATCTTATTGCATACAATTTTGTAAAAAGAGAGGACACTTCCCAGAACATTATCCTAAAAATCCTTTAAACAAGGGTAAAACAATAGTAAATGTAGTCCAAGTGATACCTAGTAGCTCATCTGAGAGTGAACCGATTGTTCCAATCAAGGTAATCACTAGAGGCCAAGCTAAGAAAAAGAAACATAACTCCTCTGGTGATTTGGAGAATACAAAAATTGCCTCTCAAAAGACCAAAAGAAGCAAAAGCAAAAGGTATGAGATGAGAAGGTAGAAACAAAAGATTGAAATCGAGGAGAAAGCAAAGAAGCTATCCCAGGAAAGGTGAAAGAAACTGGAAGCGAAATCAAAGAAACAACTATGAAATCTGGAGGATCAATTTTGGTTGATAAAATTTTTGAGCCTATTAATACAGCCTACCAAGTGGGACTTAAAGTAGGCCAAAACATGGAAAAGAAATGGAAAAACTATCCTTCTCCACACATGGAAGCAACTAAGCTTGAAGCGTATCAAAATTTAGTAAGAATCACGCAAGAGATGATGGAAAAACAAAAACCCAAGCTCGAAAGTATGGAAAAACCTTAGGAGCTTGTGATTATAAGAGACAATCAAGAAAAATCCAAAGTGGTTGTAGAACCCCACATTGAAACAAAAGAGCCAGAACTTATAGTGCCGTACAATGAAGATGCCTTAGATGGAATTCCATTCGTAGAGGAAGAGTGGCCAGGACACTTATGGGAAAAAGTTAGAAAGATCAATGATGGGAGACTAACTTTGAAGTCAGCTCCTATAGAGGAACTTTGATTAGAAAATCTACCTCCTGATATGGACATGGATGTACAATCCTTGTATGGGGATTGCAGATCTGAAGCTTCAGGGACGTCAAAACTATTGACCTTAAAAACATTGCCCTCCTACTTGAAAGATAATGAAGATAAATCCATAGTGTGTAAGACCACTGAATTAAAAAGAGCAGAACAGACCCTAGAAGTAGACAACATTCATTCAATCATGTCTACACCTATCCAATGCCTCTTACTTTGGAAGAACTATTAAAAATTAAACCATATTTATGGAATGATCTACAAAAAACCCTAGAGAAGGTGGAAATAACGGGGCTTGTCGCAAAGAATCTGGGAAAATTAAAACACGAAATGGATAACAAAGGGATTTGATCTGTTCCAATGAACAAAGTCGGAGAATATTACAAAGGGGAATAAGGAGACACCACCCTTCCAGTGAAATATAATGACATTGAAACCATGGCAATACTGGATAGTGGAGTAGGCATAGCCATTGCCAAAAAAGCACTATCAGAATATTGGGGACACTCAGCCATTAGACAAACTCGAATGAAATTGCGTTGATGGACACATTGAAAGACCCTTAGGACTGTTTGAAAAAGTGATAGTTCATCCTTGTGTTGAATATCAACACACTTTTGCCATAGTTGACTTTGGGAAGAAACTCAATTACAAAATCATATTGGGAAGACCTTTCATGCAACATGTACAGCTCATCCAAGATTGGGGAAACAATTAGTTGTACTTGAATCAAGTGGGATCTATAACAAGGGTTAATCTAAAAGATCACACTTATAGAGATGTTATGAAAATGCCCATACAAGAGTTTGATTCAGTCTCTTCGGTTGAAACTAAGCTTCCATCGTGGTTGAGAAAGGACACTCCTATTTGGATGTGCAGAGCTTTAGAAAATGGGAGCTTAAAACAAGAAGAATGTATCTTAGAAAGGAATTGCACAGACGAAGTATATGTACCTGAACCCTTTCCAGAGCATTTGTTTGAGCCATTTGAGTGGACTCAAAGTTTAGCGACAATGGATGTCTGTGTGAATACGTCTATGCCTACTCCATTTTGCAAAAAGAACGGCTATGATATAATTCCCATCCAAATGATTTCAACCCTCTACATTGAAGATGAAATTGAGGAACCCAATGACTTGATGAAAGCTCAACAAGTATTTTCAGACCTCTACTACGATGCAATAGATGATTTAGAAGAACACTCAGCTATCTCAGATGATTCGGGGTCAGAAAAAGTACATGTGAGAGCTAAGCTACTCATGAAAGGAGGGGAGGAATAGTTTTTTTACTTTCCTAACCAGAAACCGAGAAGACAAAAATGGTATAGATGGAAAAGAGACACCAGAAACGTGAAAGCTAGATCTATGCCATCAGTCTCCAGTAGAACACAGTTCCTGATGTAGATAGATGCATATGATTTTGTCAAGGACAAAATCACTGACAGATATCCTTCAAACAAAAATCAAAAAATGTCAAAAACATCCAGAAAAATGAGGAAGGATACTCAAGAAAAACCAAAAAAACAGAAAAAGGAGTCAACAATGACACGAGTCAAGCAGAAAAAGAATTATCAAGAGTTGAAAAACGCTCTAGGGAGATATATACGACCGAAATGGAAACCATAGAAGAGGATGGTAAAGATGTAATGAGTGTTCCATCCCATTAAAAAAATATATACTCTCCAAGATCAAAAAATCATTGTCAAACATCTTGTTAGAGAACTAAGAAAACAAGGTGAGTCCTACGAAGGACCTGAAAACGCAAAAAAGATAGATTTGGCTAAACCAGGAGAAGAGCCTAGGCATGCCTACATTGGAAATGACCTAGCAAAAGAAGAAGAAGTTCTTTTACTAATCCTACTAAAAGAATACCGGATATCTTTGCTTGGTCTTACAAGGATCTCAACGATGTTGATCTAGAAATCTGTCAACATACCATACCCATGAGAGATGATGCAAAACCAAGTAGAGAAAGGCCATGCACATATAATGAAACATTTGCCAAGAAAATGAAAGAGGAGATTGAAAAACTAAAGGAAGCCGAATTCATTTATGAAATTGAACACACAGATCGGGTGTCTTCAATTGTGGTAGTACCCAAGAAAAATAGAAAACTACAAGTGTGCGTCAACCGCAAGAAAGTGAATGCAGCAAGCATTAGGGACAACTTTCCTCTTCCAATCACTAAACATGTTTAGAATGAGTTGCACGGAAAGAAGCTTACATCTTCTTAGATGGATTTTTGGGATATAATCAATTTTTGGTTGACCCAAAAGATTAGCATAAAATTGCTTTTGCAACAGAATGGGGTATTTTTGCCTATCAGGTTATGTCTTTTGGGTTAACTAATGCTCCTGCCACCTTCCAAAGATTGTCGAGCCATGCTTTTAAAGAATATCTAAGGAAATTCTTGGAAGTATATATGGATGATCTATGCGTACATTCATCAATCCAGGCTGATCATTTTGAACACCTTAAAAAGGTATTCGAAAAATGTAGACTTTATAAGATTTTGTTAAATCCTGAAAAGTGCACATTCATGGGTAGACAAGGAAAAATTCTTGGACATATAGTGTCTAAAAATGACATAGCTATACTGACTTGGATAAAATTCATGTTATTGTTGATTTGCCTAGACCAGTAACTATCAAGGGGGTTCAAGCCTTCATGGGACATTGTGGTTATTACAGACGGTTCATTTACATGTACGATATAATTGCAAAACCCATGTATAGCTTGATACACACTTTAAATGGATTGAAGCGTGTGAGGAATCCTTCATGAAGCTTAAGCAAGATCTCACTTTAGCTCCAATATTGAAAGCACCAGACTGGAATATTAGAATATTCCACATATATGTAGATGCTTCCAATTTTTCCATTGGGTGTATACTAGCTCAACTAGAAGACGATAAAATTGATTTTCGTATTTCTTGTGCTAGCCGACAGTTGAACATGGTGGAAAAGAATTTTACCATCGTAGAAAGGGAAGGATTAGGAATGATCTATGCCATAAAAAAGTATAGACATTACCTATTAGCAAACAAATTTGTGTTCTTTGTGGACTACCAATCCTTATTGTACTTGGTCAACAAGCCATGCAGCACAAGAAGAATAGTAAGATGGTTCATCATTCTTTTGGAATTTGATTTCACTGTGGTTGTAAAAAAGGGCACTACTCATCAAAGAGCATATCATTTGTCAAGGTTTCTTTCAAGAGAATCACCTAAAGGGGTAGATGATGATCTACCAGATGCATATCTGTAATCCATGGAAATGATACCTCGATGGTCGGAAAATATAGTATCTTGATGACCATAGCTCAAGTGGATTCATAAATACCACTTCCTATTACAATCAGATTAATCGAGCAGTTGGCTATGAATCAATTACTAGCTGGTAGGCTATACAAAATAAATCAAGATGGAATATTGCTCTTATGCATTAATCCTAAAGAGAAAACCTAATACCTAAGTTAAGCACATATTACCATAGTAGGACTTCACTTTGTAGAAGATCAAATTATGCAAAGGATCTTGAGACTTGGAGTATTTTGGCCAACTATGAGGAGTGGTGTTCAATATTTCATAAATAATTGTCCTCAATGTCAAAAACAGACACCCATACCTCATGTAATATTGTCCCAAATGTCACCTATTCCTAAGTGGAGTAACTATCTAGTTACTTACTTAACGAGCCAAACATTTCTTGAGGATATGAGTAAATGCCATCAAAGAGAAATTGAAACTTAAGCAAGAGATTATGCTCTTATTGGAAACCAATTGTATCGGAGAGGTAAGGATCAATATTTGCGTCTTTGTGCAAATGAAGACGAATATATTCCGATTATAGAACAAGCACATGCTGGATTAGCTGGAGGTCACTTTTCTAGTGAGACCATCGCAAGAGCAATCTTAATGGCAGGCATATGGTGAACAACACTTTTTGCAGATGCCAAAGAATATGTTTGAAGGTGTGATGCTTGTCAATGAGAAAAAATGCCAGCACGAGTGGATAGCATGCCCTTAAGACCAATGATGGGAGCTAGAGCCTTCACAAAATGGGGTATAGAATTTCTTGGGCCAATACAGCCGCCTACTTATAGAGCCCAAGCTCAATATATCATTGTAGCTACGGATTATTTGACTAAGGTGGGCCGAGGCTAAAGAAACTCAAAAGAATGATGCCCAAACCACTTCCGCATTCTTATTTGAGTATGTGCTCACAAGATATGGACTGCCAATAGAAATTCTCAGTGATAGGGGAACTCATTTCCTTAATGAGGTAATCGAGTATCTGCTTAATGGATTTATGGTAATCCATAACAAATCATCTCCCTATCATCCATAAGAAAACAGACAAGCTGAGCATACAAATAAGATTCTTAGCTCTGTATTGACTAAAGTGGTTAGTTCACGAAGGACAGACTGGGAAATGAATCTCCATGCAACTCTATGGGCTTATTGAGTTTCATTTAAAACAGCTTTAAATGCTACACCCTTTAACCTTGTTTATGGTCTTGATGCCATACTGCCAATAGAATTTCTATTGCCGACACTAAGGGTAGCAAAGGATCTTGAGTGCATTGGACATGAATTGTCACAAAGACTTGACGATTTAGAAAAGCTAGATGAGTAAAGTCTAATGTAGCTCACATCTATGCACAAAAGCGAAAACAAAAACCGTTTTTTGATTTCTCATCTAATTACAAAAATCTTCAAAAAAAGGGACTTAGTTCTAGTCTATTCCCTTAAGCAACACACTCCCAAGTTTAAGAAAAAGGGAAATGGACCGTTTATCATTGAAGATGTATCTCCAAGTGGAGCAGTTAAGTTGTCCACCCTAGATGGTGAACCAATGGCCAATTGGATTAGTGAATGTCGTTTAAAGAAGTACAATTTGCTGCTAACCAATGAATTGCTAGGAAGAATACATGTGGAATTGGAGCTGATCTCCTGAGACAGATAATTCCAGTGTTGAAGGATTTCAGATACTCGTGTGGGAAGATTTCATACAGCAGACTAGGCAGAAATCAGAGACTAGACTGAAATGTGAATACTGAAATGAGAATCAGACTTATAGACTGGAATAAAGTTCAGATTCAGAAGATTGCTGAGAAGTAAGTATCACTGAATATATACCATGATTGAGATTACAACGAATATGATTACAGAGAAAAGTATAGCCAACAATACTGCCACTGATGCTCAAGTGCAATTATAGCCCAAAGCGCTAATACAAGTGATTACAATTGCCAACCCGATATCAATGTAATGGGCTCTATTTATATACTTCGGGTTTACTGTAGTAATTATTCTAGTAATTACTAAGTGATTCGCTGCCCATCTTCTAAGAACGTACGTTCCCACACGGTGACTCTCCAGCCGTCTACATCCTTCCCCTCTTTCTTGAATTTTGGCAAGATTCCAAAATTTCTGAAAAATTCTCCTGTTTGATTCTGATGTGAGACTGAAAAAATCCATCGTTTGGTTCTGATGTGGAACTGAAAAATCCATTGTCTAGTTCTGATGTTGACAAGCCATCTTTTGGTGGATTGTCAGAGTATGACATTGAGAAGATGGTGAAGGATGCAGAGCTCTAGAAAGATCCCGATTTTGAGAGGCAGCTGAAAAGGCCAAGGTGGAGCTGTCATCTCTCCCTGCTTGCTGATAAGAAAAGTCGCCCCTGAATTCTGAGATAGAACTACCCAGTATCCTTCCATTGGACCGTCTTCCTTTTGCCCTTTCTCTTTGACCGTGTTGGTGCCTGAGAAGCCTCAGCATCAACATTCTCCTTTTGAATCACTCGGTAAATGGCCTCCTGCTCAAGCTGATCCCGCAGGTCTGTGGTCATCTCTACCTCATAAGGTGTGAGAGAATGATAGGTTTGGTGTCAAGATCATAGAGTGTACGCCTGCCCTTGCTCAATCTGGTTCTGGCCAGTTTATGACAATGCAAAGCAGTATGGATCCATCCTTCTGGAAGAGGCTTTTGACGCGAGCTTCGAAAAGAATCTCAGCCATCTCCCTGTACTGCGGTGCCAAACCCGGCTTTGCTGCAATGTCTTTCTCAGGCAGTTTGGAAGATTCGACCGTGAGCTGTAGTAGCTGATTAGTAATCTTAGTCAATCCTCTGACCTGAATCTTCCACTGGCCCATACACAACTGAATCCTGTGTAGCTCTTCCTTCATTGCCTGAATGTCATTGATTTGAAGAGAATCATTGAGCAATGTTTGCCAAGTCTTCCATTCCACAGTTGATCGCTCATACCAATCCCTAAGCTCATCAGTTATTTTGAAATATGTGAGTCGATCAACTGGTTCTTGATGTCGAGGATACAGTGCTGGAAAAAATCTTAGCAACTCAGTTTCTCTTGCTGGAACAGCAAGAGAAACAGCATACAAGAGAACTGGAGAATCAGGCACAAATTCCAGGAAATTCAGAATTTCCTGGTTCTCTTGTTGCATCATCTTCCTAGTAATTCTTACTAGCTGGAATAGAGTTCGGAGAGCAGTTGCCTGTGCTCCAACTGACATTCGCGTTTGAGGTCCTCTGCTAGTGTGGCTGTCTGGTCTTCCAGGATGGCTTTCACTCTCTAGTCCAAAACACCTCTAGCAGTTTGTAGTTGTACCAAAACATCCTTAAGTTGGACCCTAACGTCCTTCATGCAGCGGTAAGTTGGTTTGTTACCTAGAAGAAGTTCCAGTTCTAGAGCTAAAGACTGACAATCTGCAGTAGACTGTCTTTGCTAGTGCGGGTTTACCACTTTCTCATCAGCATTGAGTATACATTTCGGAACTCGTTCTAACAGCTGAACTGTACTGGGATGCGCAGGTTGTCTACAAGCTTCTTTATCATGGAAAGCAGCAGATTTCCAATGTTCTACCATTTTCCTGGCTCCCACATATAATCTTTGGAATCTTTCTAAATCAGTCCAGAGAGCATCATCCTCCAGATACTGTCTGGTGATGGAGGCCTGTTGATGTCTCAGCTACTTATTCAAGGTAATGAGCTGCAGTGAATGCTGATGATCATTCACTGGTCCTTCATCATGAACCTTCATTTTCCCTTTAGCCTCTCTGCTGTGATGGGACTGATCCGTGTGCTGATTCCTAATGTTACTGGGCTGTTGTTCTTTAGTCTGCTGATGACCCGACTGGTGTTCTGTTTCTTGTCCTTCCTGCTGTCCCTCAGTCTGGTCTGGTTGGTCTGGCTTTGACTGGCCTCCTTCATCTGGTCTGGTTGGTTTGGCTTTGACTGGCCTCCTTCATTTGGCCCTGTCCCACCAGTACTAGGTCTTGGGGGTGGAGATGGTGATGGGGCATCATCATCATCCTTTGTATGCCCAGTCTCTTCATCATCCTCCTCCTGATCGGGTTCATCTTCTTCTTCCTCATCCGGGGAAGTCTGTTGCTCAATATAATCCATTATGGCTTGGTTCATCAGAGCATTATTGAACTCACCCACCTTGTCCTGCAAATCACTCTGCAGACTTTCCATTAAGGACTTTAAATTTTCTAGGTAAAAAATAGCATTGCCTGCGGGGTTTAAAATTTCAGACAAGCTATTGTAGATGTATCTGTCAATCAACGAACGCTTCAGAGCTGTATGGTGCATTAACAGCTTCCTGAATTCTGCCCGCTTCATTCTGAGCCCTGCCTCAGCTCGCTCTACAGCTCTCAGTGCCTCATTCCTTTGACTTTTCATGATCATAATTTCAGACTCAGCCTTGGCTAGCTTTTTGTTCAACAACTCCTCAGCCCTTTCTGATTGAGCTTCCAATACCCTGTGTTGTATGTTCTGCACTTCCTGGGCTTTCTGGAGTATTGCAATCCGATGTTGTGCTTCTGCCAAATCAGCCTTAAGCTTTTTGATCTCATATTTTGATCCAACAGCCTCCACCAATTGTCCCATACAGCTGACAATGGTATTCCAAGAAGACTGTATTAGTACTGAACATCTGTCTTTGACAGTGGTTGGATCAGAATCGATAGGTTCATATATTGCCACAGGAGCCACATAAGGTAGAGATGCATAATCAGTTTTGGTGAGTAAGAGATGCCCTCTCAATTTCTGAGTTTGCATTTGCTGCAACTTATCCTTTTTAACTAGTTGCAGAAGGTTTCCAGAAATGGCAGGAACTGTTTCAGACACAGTTGAGGACGCTGGACCTTTCCCATTATCCAGTTGATTCTTGACTTTGTCTCTTGACTGGTCTGGTACCTTCGCCTCAGTGACTGGCTTTACCTGATCTTTCCCAGAGCCAGTAGCAACTGTAAGTTTGACAACTGACTGATCAGGTGCAATTGTCTCAGTGCTCGCTGCCTTAACCTGGCTTTCGATTTGCTTTAAGAATTCACTGCTTTTGGTTAGTGTAATTCTTGGTTTCTTTGAACTGCCAGCTTCCTCGGCTTTCCTTTTCAGGTCCTTGGAAATTGTTTGACTGTTCGTTTCCTCGTCGTCTGAGGACAATTCAATCTTCTTTGGTTCAGAAATGGGCTGCTCATTCCATGCCTGCTTTACCTGCTCATTAACATCCGCAGTAGTAGCCCAATACAGAAATTTCCAAACATACCATGCCTTGAAAACAGTTTGAGATTTTAGCTTGGCAGTCTGTTGGAGTACATTATGCGAGAGTATTTGACACAGGTTGATATGGACTTGTGGATCCAGTATCTTGGCCAACAACATAGCAAATAATTTCTCTGATACATACGTTGGGGTATTCTTAAGCCTGACCGCTTCTGCTACAAACCTGTAAGCAGCGGAGGCTTCCAGTTCTACTACTGGAACTCCTTGAGAACTTGCCTTGCGCTTCTTTCTAGCTGTTTCGTCCTCCTTTAGAGCAGTACTTATTTGCTGTGCAGTTGCCACAAACGGTTTGGGATCATTAGGCATCCAAAATGCAAATGCAATAGCCTCTGGTGTCACTGACACCTTCCTATTATTTATCACAGTAATGCTAGTTTTAGCATCAAAGGAATCAAGAACTTGCTTAATAATATCTGTTTGAAAATCAATTCTTGTGGCTTGCAACACAACTCGCAAATCTTAGAGTTGTAGCAGAGTCATTGCGTGATCAGTAAAGACATATCTTTGGATTTTACTGTATGAGAGCACAGGAAGGCTTGCCTTTGCCTCAACAATTATAGCCTGGGTTTCTTCAAGAGTTTCCCACATCTTCTCTGAGCGTTTATTTCTACCCATACACTGTGAGGTTGACGACGATGAAACAGGTGAAGGCGAAGAGGACTTACTTGTGTTAAAGCCGTTGCCTGCTGTCGCTGGTAAGGCTGTCTGACCGTCAACTGTCTCGTCAGAGGTCGAAGTTTGCGGCTGTAGTGAAGAAACCTCGGAGCTTGGCGATGGCGAATGGTGGACAGGAGGAAAGCGTCGCGCAGGAGATTTATGAGGAAAAATGCTAACTCTCCTGATTGTTATACATGTCCACGCCATAAAAGCTCCACCACTCGCCGCTCCTAGACTTGTGTGCGCCGTTGCTATTGTGGCAAACATGCATTGGACAAGACTGCAACCCATCCTTGTAATAATTATCACTGGCATACCACTTGACCGTTGGCCACTTAAAATTTGGAAAGTGTGTTCATACTGGTTTTGAACTGATTCCCACTCTGGCTGGACAATACTGGTACTGGTTCTTAAATCATCCTGATCTGATTCTTCAGGTACCACTTCTGAATCTGGAACTGGTTGCACATGGAAAAGACCAAAAATATCTGATTCTGGTATCTCTTGATCAACAACCTCCAGTTCCTTAGTGACTTCTTCTAACCCAGTTTCTATGGTCTCTGAATAATAAAGTTTGATCTTTGCTCCATTATATACTCCCGGCAACATCAGTCCAGATAAGTCTTTTAATCTGACCGTGCCATTAGAGAAGACCCAATCAACCTCAAAAGGTCCTGCCCAAGCAATCTTCAAATTCGGCTTCTTTGGACCCAATTTAGACTGATATAGAAGCACTAAGTCTCCTTTCTGGAATTCTCGGACTTTAATTCGGCGATCATGCCGGTGCTTCCTTCTTTGTTGAACAATTTCCTGTTCCAATATAGCTCTTTGCTTGAGTTCATCTAACTACATCAGTTCATCCAATCTTTTCTTAAGATTATGGTTGAAGTCTAGTCCATACTTTACAGCCATTCTCAGACTGGGGATTACAAACTCCATAGGAACCATAGCTTCGGTACCATACACCGTTCTGAATGGTGTCATTCCACTAGTTACCTTATAAGCTATCCTATAAGCCCAGAGAGCGGTCTGAAGCTTCAAATCCCACTGGTCAGGTTTCTTTTGCACCACCTTAGTGAGAATAGTCTTAATTGTCTTATTGCTACTTTCAGCCGGTCCATTGTATCTGGGATAGTAAGGAGTAGATTTTCGATTCTTGACTGAAAGCATATCCAATAGGATTTCCATAGTATCATTGATGAAATGTGTCCCTTGATCGGTCACAATTTCCACTGGAAATCCATATCGGCAGACAATATTCTCAAACAGAAACCTTGCAGTTAACTTGGTTGTATTGTCAGGAAGAGCTTTAGCTTCAACCCACTTGGTAACATAACAAGTAGCCATCAGGATGTATTTGTTCTTCTTGGGAGTCACCTTCTTAAAAGGTCCCATAAAATCCAGTCCCCATTTCATGAATACTCCCAATGGTTGTATTGGCATTAAGGGAGTCATGTCTGCAGCTGTTGGTCGGCCCATTATTTGGCATATGTCACAAGTTTTACAAAAGCTTCTGACATCAGCAATCATTGTTTGCCACCACAGACCTGCTTTCAAAATCTTCTTGTAGGTCACTTCGTTGAAAAAGTGTCCCCTAGACTCTCCATTATGCGCTTCTGAGATAACGTGCATTCTTCCCTCCATAGGGACACATCTCCGAAGTATACCATCCACACCCAATCGATAAAGTACTCCCCCAATGATGGTAAATTTTAGGCTTTTTATGATCAGAGCCTTCTTCTGATTCTGTTTCCAATCCTCTGGAAAGGCACCTTGGGAAAGGAATTGATAAATATCATACCATTCAAGATCCACTGATTCTCCTGCTTCTAACTGAAATAAATCAGCATCCACTGGTTCATCTCTCAGAGGTGATTCTGAATATCCTTCTGTACTTCTGGAAAGAAAGTCAGCTCCACAGTAGTTTCGGCCAGGCTTATGCAAAATTCTGAATTCAAATTCCATAAGGAACATCATCTATCTTATCAGCCTGCCTTGAATAATGACTTTGTTAATCAGAAACAGAAGAGCTTGATGATCCACATAAAAATGGAATAACTTCCCCAATAGTTAATTCCTGAACTTTGTAGCGCTAAAAACCATTCCGAGGGCTTCTCTTTCAGTAGTCGTATAGCCTTGTTCAGCCTGACTGAATCTCAGACTAGCAAAATAGACTGGATAGTCTGTTTTGCCATCTGGCTGAGCTAATATTTCCCCCATTGCCAATCCTGAAGCATCTACGTGTACATGAAAAATAATATCCCAATTCGGCTGCCTGAGGACTGGTTTACTGGTAATGGCTTTTTTCAAATTCTGGAAACTCTCCTCACACTCAGCAGTGCAATTGAACTTATTGGTCTTCTTTGTAAGCTCATATAGTGATACTGCTTGAGAAGCAAACTTGTGTACAAATCGTCTATAAAAATTCACATACCCCAAGAAAGAACTCAACTCAGAAGCAGTTCTAAGTTCTTTAGCTTGCTGGACACATTGTATTTTGTCATTGGCCATTTCTATTCCATTGCGGGAAACCACATGTCCCAGTAGCTGTCCCTTCCAAACCAGAAATACTGATTTAAATGGATTTAAGCAAATCCTTTTCTCCTGACAGCGTTTAAAAACCATCTCTAGGAATAGAAGGTGCTGTTCCTCATCTGAATAGACAGCGAAGTCATCCATGAAAATGGCGAGGAACCGATGAAGAAATTCATTAAACATCTCCATCATACACCGCTGAAAAGTAGCTGGTGCATTGCACAAGCCAAAAGGCATCACCAGATACATGAATGCTCCCCACTCAGTGATAAAAGTGGTCTTGGCCCTATCTTCAGGAGAAATCTGTAACTGGTTATAGCCGCTATAACCATCCATGAAGCTATACATCTCATATCCTGCGATCTCATCAAGAAACATATCAGTAAAAGGTAAGGGAAACGGATCATTAATGGTCTGGGCATTTAGTTTCCTATAGTCGACACAAACCCTTAATTTCCCATTCTTCTTAGGAACGACGACTATTGGAAATAACCAATCACTACTTGCTACCTCCGTAATGAACCCAGCCTTGAGAAGATTATCAATCTCCTTCTTGACCTTCTTTGCATAGTTGGAGTTCATCCGGTATCTTTGCAATCTGACTGGTCTAGCTTCTGGTTTCAGTGGTATTCGGTGTTGACAGACTTCAAGATCTACTCCTTTCAAATCTGTATGTCCCCAGGCAAATACATCTTTATAGTTCTGGAACATTTTCCTTGCCTTTTCCTTCATTGCTGGTTTCAGGTGCTTGTTCACTTTGATCATTCTGGGATTTTCCTCTGATCCCAGATTCCACTCCTCTACTTCTTGATCATCTGGAAGCAACCAATTTGGTCCTCCTCCTTTTCATTTGGTCGAGTCTTCAACGTAGTTCCAAGAAGGTCCATTCATCTTTGAATCATTATTCTGATTCAGTGGATACTCTTCAGAATATACTGATTCTTCTATTTTACCAGTATCAGCTGGTTCCTCCATTCTTCCAGTTAGCTGAACGATTATTTCCCCTGTATTGACTTCAGTAAACTTATCAGGGAAGTGTCTCTTCTGCTTGTCATCTTGTTCTTTGTTTAGTAGGACTGCATTCAAATCAATTTCTGCCAAAGGAAAGATGTTCATTCGTACTAGCATTCGCTCAATTTTCTTAGCTCGGTATTTCTGACACAACTCCTTCGGCCTCAGTTCCTTTTTCCAGCTCCTGGTGTTGTTGGTCTGGATTTTGATTCTGCCACTGGCCCCTTCCATGGTTAAGGTTTGTTTTGCGTAGTCATGAACAACATGTGCTGTTCTTAACCATGGGCGTCCTAATAGCATTCCATATGCTCCTTGTACATCCAAAACTAGGAAACTAGTTTTGAATTTTTCCCTCCCAACTCTTATCTGCATGTTTTCAATCATGCCCGTTGCTTGTACGACTCGATGATCCGCCATTCTTACTTTGAATGGTGCTGGTTTCATGTTAGTGATACCCATTCTTTGCTGAAGATGGGCTCCCATTATGTTGACTCCTGCTCCTCCATCCAGTATGATGCTTGAGAGAGGTTCCCACTGCTTCCTGACCTTGTAATCTACCTGAATAAGTGGAACTTCATCATCCCGGATAGTCGTCAGGTCCACTGTTCTAGCCTCTGCCTCAGTCTTCCTTCGTTGTCTAATAAAGTTGGCCACCTTAGGTAAGGTCTTTCTTATATCCTCCAGCTCTACAGTCAGCTTTTGGATTCTCGCTCCTGGTCAGACTGATTGTCAGAGCTTGAAGAACTAGTGTCATCACACTGCCATTCTTCTTTATCAGTACTACTCTTTCCTTCCACTCCCATTTCATCAGCTAGTCCATGTACTACAACCAGCATGGTCTCTGTCATGGCCAGTACTGACTGATCTTTATCAGTCGATTGGGCTGGTATCTTCTGAATGACTCTAGCCTCGGAACTTTCTGGCTGCTTTGGCAGCTTCTTAGCTAAATCCTCTGTGATTTTAGCTGCTAGTTCTCGCTGCTCTTGCCACTCATCTACCACCTTTTCTTTACCTTTGGCCTTCCAAACTTCCCTTTGTTGGGCCCACTTGCTGCTGTTAGGATTAGCTGGTACTTCTGAAATGTCTAGAATTTCTTCAATGATCACTCCCTTGCTCCTGGTAACTACTCTGACTGGGACTGGCTATGGTGCCTTAGCCTCAGTAGCAGTCGTTACTGGTGGGTGAAAGCATGTTAACCTGTCGCGCTTTTTGTGCTAGTTAGCAGTTTCTAGTTAGCACATCTTCGAAAAGTTGGGCGTCCGGTAAATTTTTTACAAATAATATCAAAATTTGTCGGAGGTTGTACATTTGGATTCCTTGTTTCAAGTGCTTTCTATTGATATATCATATGTCATAGATCTTGGAAATGTAGCTCAAGTTATTGTACTAGTTAGAATATGTCAAAATTGTGCTAGTTAGCATTGTCCGGGACATGAAAAAGCATGAGAGGTTAACATGCTTTCACCCTGGTGCATCTGGACATTGGGCTGCAAAATGACCATACTTCCCATAGGTGTAGCAATTCATGCTCCTGGTCTGGAAGTTGCCTCTTCCTCTTCCTCTGCCCATTCCTTGTTGGTATCTGCCACGTCCTTGACCAGTACCACTGGTACCTGGTCCCTCTTCTTGTGCTACTTTGATTGGCTCTGCCTTTACTGGTTCAGTGTAGGCAACCACTGATAGATCCTTTCCTTTCTTAAAATGGTGAATTCGGATGCCACAATTATTCCATAGGTGACCGAAGGCCTTGCAGTAGGTACATTGTGGGCATTCCGTGGAGATGTGGTCCTTGGATTTACATCTTGAACACCAAGTCTCCATCTTCCGGACCGGCTGTCTTGTATGGCTAATCTCTGCAATCTGCCTAGCCATTTCTTCAATTTTCTTGGTCCATGATCCTTTCTTTGATTTTTTCTTTGTCCATTCATTGGAGCTGCTCTCAGATCTGCTGGATGTTGCTTCAGATGCTTCAGTAGCCGAACTACTGCTACTTGTCCTTCTCTTCTTGTGGCTCTTTTCTTTCTTAGCCTGCTGTTCTAGTTTTAATGCTCGCTGGACTAGATCGTTGAATTTCTTTGTCGGGGCTGGTACTTCTTGTTCTCTCAGCTTCTTGCTTCTGAACCCATTCAGAAACCATGCCCTCAATCTCTTCTGAGACGGTGGTTCTTGCAACTGTCTGGTAAGTTCTTTGATCTTTTCGACATAGCTGCGGACTGGCAAATTCCTCTGTTTGATCTGATCCAATTCACAGAGAATATTCTCATCTCCTCGATTGTCGGAATATTCCAATATGAAGGCCTTAAGTAATTTATTATATGATCTCAACTGGCATGCAGGGTAATGGTAATACCATTTCCTTGCTGCTTCCTTCAAGGTTTGTGGAAAGTATTCCCCCCAATCATCTTCATCAATTTTTTTTAGTTCAACATACTGCTCGAAAGCTTGTATGTGAACATCAGGATCATCTTTTTTCCCTCCTTTGAATATGGGAAAGGAAATCTTCAGGGAAGCGGTGTAATCATTTCGATTACTGCTGATCCCACCAGTTCTCTTCTTGGCTTCAGACTGACGCTTGGGAGCCTTCTTGCAATTGTCAGTGTCAGCATCCCAATCAATCTCTGTCTCTGTCTCAGTATCAGTATCTTCTCTGTTTTGTCTGCTAGAAGTATGGTGACTTCCCTTTCTGCCTTTGATATGCGCATCTTTCTGGCGAGACTGAGAACTCTTGGAACTCTTTGCCTTTCGTGCTTCCCGTTCTGCCCGTCTGCATTGAGAATGACTGGAGTGCTCTGAGTCCTGTGCCTCATCAGCCTGACTATGCTCCTCCTGAGCCTCAATGTCAGTCATTTTCTCTTGCTTGGGGTCGGACTCTCTTCCTGACTCCTCAGGAATGGGGTCCACACGATTGGTAGATTTCCGGCCACGATTGGATTTTGGTGCCATTGCTGAAAACTTCAACTGGGAGAAGAGTCTTTCAGCCCACGAGCTTCAGCTCGAGCCACCGTGATCGCCAAAATGGAGTTGGAGCTGATCTCTTGAGACAGCTAATTCCAGTGTTGAAGGATTTCAACTACTTGTGTGGGAAGATTTCATACAGCAGACCAGACCAAAATCAGAGATTAGACTGAAATGTGAATACTGAAATGAGAATCAGACTTATAGACTGGAATAAAGTTCAAATTCAGAAGACTGTTGAGAAGTAAGTATTACTGAATATATACCATGATTGAGATTACAACGAATATGGTTACAGAGAAAAGTATAGCCAACAATACTGCCACTGATGCTCAAGTGCAATTATAGCCCAAAGTGCTAATACAAGTGATTACAATTGCCAACCCGATATCAATGTAATGGGCCCTATTTATATACTTTCGGTTTACTGTAGTAATTATTCTAGTAATTACTAAGTGATTCGCTGCCCATCTTCTAAGAACGTACGTTCCCACATGGTGACTCTCCAGCCGTCTACAACATCCAGCCAAGCAAAGAAAGATACAACGACAGCAGGTTATTGATGAAGCCCAAGAGGAATCTTGGCTTTGGGTACTCAAAAGAAAAGATGCTCTCAAGAATCAACAGATACCTATTCCCATCAACAACCTGGAAATAGATGACCGACAATGGGAATTGCCTAAAGTTGCAGTGTCACAAATGATGAATGGTTAGATGGAATGGACCTTCCATCAAAGTACAGCTCAATAACCATAGCACAAATGCATTGTCAACATAGGAGCTCGAGTAAATGCAGTCAATTATTCCACGTACAAGAAAGCAACAAGTCAGTCTTTGACAGTAGGAATAGTAATTATCAAAGGATGCAACAAGAACCCGACACCAACATTGGGAGTAGTCAACTTGAATGTGATAGTACATGGATGTTCATTCCCTCATAAGTTTGTATGCCTACCAGATGAACACATGAATGAGACGATGATTCTTGGAATTCCATGGATGCGAACATACAAGGAAGTACCAGATTGGGATACGAGTTAGCTCAAGCTATCACCTAAAGGTGGAAAACTCATTGTTCCAATTGCACCAAGCAAGGAAGAATGGAAAAGCAATTACCAGCAAAACAAACAAAGAAGTAATCAATCTTCTCCATCCTATCAATAAGCAAATGCTACAAGTAGCATGCAAGAAGCGAGGCAAATTTGGGTATCGAAAGCACAGCTTAAAGATACGCCGATTCAAATATGGGTGCCTAAAACACCATCGACATTATCGAAGACGGTACCAGAGGTCAAAACACAGAGACGAGCATCTCCAAGAAAAGAACCTAGCATGAAATGGATTTGGAAGAAAAAGGATAACTTATCTTCTTTGAAAACTGCAAAACCAATCAAGCAATGAAGAGTTAAGAAGTTAGAAACCTCAAACACACCATTCTACACCAAGCAAACCAAAGTATCAATGGCAAGTAAAAGCTCTACAACAGTCATTGTTGATAACAAAAGCTCAAGAAATCAGCATGCCAAAGCATCATGATGGCACAATCAAGCAAAGAACACACAAGTCACAAGATTTTCTCTTTGGAAGACACCATCAGAAAGCCTCGACATCAGAAAACCTTGAGTTAATTACTCAAGACCCAACTCTTGCACAACATAATGATTTGAATTGCATTGATCTTCAAAGTATGGTAGAGCCAACCAAGGCTATGCATAGACACGATTGTTCAACCCATTCACACAGTCGTCTCAAAGTACGCCATCTAGGAGGGGTGGAAGGGCACTAAGTAATTAAGGGCAATGTTTGAAAAGGGAGGAAAAAGGGATGTTAACGTGTGATTTTTTGCAAAATTACCTAATAATGCCCTTATAATTGATCAACTGGGAAAATTTAACTAATGATATCTTCCATGATATCTCCCGGATGAGTGTAAATAGTGTATATACTATCAAAAAATCATCAAAAAATAGTCCTTTTTAGTTATTTTTCATCATTTTTCTTGATATTGAGACTTAAAAATGGAGAAATCCAACAAAAAAACAATAAAGCTATGTTTTTCAATGGATTATTGGATTTTTACTTTGATTTTTTAGCGCATTTTGTTATTTTCTTTGATTTTTTCAATAAACAGGTCAAAAATCAATAATAAATAACAAAGGAGCTTAGATGGAAAAACTGAAGACACGGTGGTGATAAGAAAGACAAGGCGGACAAGCATAAAAAATTTCAATCAAATCCGCAGATGGAAGCGGGAAGCCTAAATTAGGCGGCCAGACCTACTTTTGCAAAATTCTTGCAGAATGAGCTACAAGAATCCAATTGGGGAAATTTTTGAGTGTAACATAGATTTCGTGGCCTAGTAGGACTAGTAGGAGAATCTGGGAAAAAATTGGTTCGGGAAGTCCGAGTATAGATACCCAAGGTAGGCTAAAATCACCTCATTTCCACTCGTTGCCTTTGGAGAGAGAGCCTTTCGACCTCCTTCGCGCGTACTTTTCGGAGTCCAGAGTCACCTGTTTTCAACGCCGTCTCAGATAAGACATGAGGGGTAAGTTCTTTACTCATCAATGATCCATTTTGTACGGCTGGTAGCTAGTCTAAACCCCTAGAAAAAACCCTAGAATTCGAGCACTGCACGCAGACCTACGACCAAAAATTGACCATAGCGGCCTGTCAGCTCAACCAAATCGGATGATATTTGAACTGTAGCATGCCCCAACATAATAGAACACTTCTATATCAATAGTTGACCATTCGGCAAGGGTCGAGGGGGTCCCAAGTAGAAAAGCTAGGTTTTTTGGTAGATGACATAATTGCATTCTGACTCCACAGACAGCTTACATTCGAGGTCTATATACAATGTATATGATTGGTTTTGTAAAATCAAGCAAGCAAAGCCCTTAAAAAGCAGAAAACGGCTCAAAGGCTACAAAGCATCAAAATCAACATATGAAGTCAAACTGACTCCAAATGGGCCAAAATTGGATGAGTTGCTTCAAGACTATGTTGCGGACAAGTTCATAGCCTTAAAAGTGACTAACCAACTCTACAGGCCATGTAGTCACAAAATCAGAGATTTCAGAGTCGACAAAGCACAAAGTGATGCCGGCAAGACTAAACTTTACCAAATTCAATTTAAGACTTGTTTTAGGTGTATAGAATGTGTTTAGGTCAAAATTTTCAAGTTTTACAAGAAAATATTGACTGCTATAAATAATCACGATTATTTACTTTTGCACTATTTTGGCTTGAAATTTGTATCATCTCCTTACCTATCACTTGTACACACCTATTACATGTCAAAATTTAAGTATGAGCCAAAATGATCAACTATAACTTGGAAAACTGCCAAAAAACGCAAAGAAGTCCTGCAAGCCAATTTCTGAGTTATGAGCCACATTTTTTATCCAAATCACCTCATATCACATACACAGGGTCTACACCATGCCTATAACCAAGTTGTACCAAAAAATGTTCATTTTGATGAAAAAGTTAATAATCGTGATTATTTACTTTTTGGCCAAGATGGGGGAAATTTGCAATTTTGCCATCATGGGACCAAAGTACATAATGTCCTAAGCCCACTAGCCAAGTTTGAACAAATTTGGAGCTCAAAATCTCAAAATTCCTTTACGTCTACTATTTCAGAGACCTAAAGCCTAAATCTGGCACCATTTTCACCCTGTGCACTCAAATGAGCCCATATTTCACGCAGAGTATGTATTTGGTATATACTTCAAGCCTATAATGTCAACTTTGCAAAAAGTTGAAAAAATTACTCAGTTTTGTAAATAATCGCAATTATTTACTTTTGTTGCAATTTTTTGTTTTGACTTCATGAATTTGATCTTTACATGTCTTTATGCATCTATGCATATTCAAAAATTGATTTGAAGCAAATTAGAGTCAATTTGTCAGCATTTTAGACTGGAGGACATTTAAGAGAAAAATCTACCAAATTTGCTAACTTTGACACTCTATTCACTTAATAGGAGCCATACAAGCCGCAGAGAAAGCCAAGAAAAAGCTCTCGCAAAAGGAGAAGCTATAGGAGCTACCACCATATCAACTAGACCCCAGTTCAGTCACAACTACCAAAGCTACCTATCTGTCAAGAGAACAGTTGGAAGTAAAAAACACCACATTGTTCATAGGTAGATTCAAGAGCAAAGAAGGACATCAGGTAGAGCTAAAACTTCTACCAAAAGAAGTCTATGATGTTGCTCCAAAGCCCGAGACCAAAGAAGCCAACCGAATGCTGGGGCTCAGAGATTTCCATGAGCAGGAGCCATATGGAGTGGACTTCCAAAAAGCTTATGAGCTCTTGTCCATGATCAAAGAAGATGGAACCGCTCAAATATCTGACCAGCACGGGAACAAATTTGAAGTGGTGATAACAAAAGAGATAGTGGCAGAAGCTTTAAGACTGCCAACAAAAGGAATGACAATGAGGGCAAGAGATAGAAAAATCGCAAGAACCTTCACCAAGAAAACCGTTGCTGCGACATTTGCAGACCTCATCCAAAAATAGGTGGAGGAACTCTCAAGATTGTATCACCAACACTTCCACTTCCTTGCCAAGAGACTGCCAAGGTACACTACACCCAATCATGCGGTTGCCACAACCTTTACACAAGTTCTCAAATCAACAACCAGGAAACCAATTGACCATGCACAGTATGTGTTTCCCACATTGAAAGGGAAAAAGAAAGAGGAAAAAAGAACATATCTAGGAGCACTACAGGTTCTAACCCAAATTGCCTACCATGCTATCGGCATGACCAACAACTTGCCACCTGCCCCAGATCAAAAGACTTGGATAACAAACCCTGCCCTACGATAAGGGTGGAGTTGCTCCAAGTCAAAGAGAGGCTTTACAAAGACATGCAGGTAGAAGGTGCAGATCAAGACCACCCAAAGTGGAGACTGAGCTGGTTGAACAAGAATCCAAGGTATTTGATTCTATTCACAAGAGCACCTATGGCCCTACAAAAGGATCCTACTTTCTATCTTGTACCATGAGTAAGGACCTGGCAAGCACATGAGGCATTAACAAAGAAGCGGCCAACTTGGATGAACTACCCAGGATTTCCTGCTCCAAAAAAGAGACCACCGACAAAAGAGTACATGGTGAAAATGATAATGGGGGCCATGTCCTTCTTCAAAAGTCTACCGGATCTATCATGTGCAATGCTATATAAAATCTGACGAGTGTTTCTCACCTGCATTGAAGTTTTTCATGAGCCAGAGCAAGCAGGCACCCCTTGGATGTCATCCCTCGAGGGTAATAAAGTATTATGCTACGATCTTAGTGGTCAACCTTCCAAAGAAGTCCTCTATGGCTTCTACGCCCGGTGCATGTTCTTACAATCACAAAATATGTTGGCGCTTGAGGAAGTATTCTACAGGGTTCTTCACTTGGTGAACGAAGATATTTGGGCCAGTGATCAACAACCTGACATCAAGGTTTGTAGGCTACTCGGCAGTGGAGCTGAAAAACAGAGTCATTATGCAGTTTTTGTAGATGCCAGATAAATAGAGAAAGACCAGATATATGAAAAGGCCCTAAATGCGCTTAAAGACCACCTCGCCAGCCATCAACCCAAAGACTACTTTAGCCCATAAAGCTGTGTCAAGGGACAACACAGACGAGGAGGGGGAATGTTAGCAGCAAGCTAACACGGATACCATTTTTCGAAGCTCTTATTGTAAAAACACTTATTATTTTTTATAAATCGGAAACTCATATTTTTTGGATAAACCTTGTAATTCATGAGCTGAGGCTACAAGCTTCCAGATTGTATCAACCTATCATTACCTATCTTTAGTTAGAGCTCCCAAATTATTAGTTTTGACCACCAAAAACCTTGGCTAAGGTATAAAAGCCAATTTTTGTCAGTTATTATTAGGTTTTTGGATAATGATTTACACAGTGTGAGCTAACGACGCTCACTTCTCTCCTTCTCGCGCTTCCTACTCCCTCTTCGATTGTCACATTGCAGGTGTGTTTATTGCATTGCACTCATAGGTAAGAGCTCTACGCATTGACATAAACACATCACAATATTTTGTAGCTTTTGGCGTCACCGACCCGCGGCCTAATTTCATCATAAGTAGAAATTTACACTTCATAATAAAAAACTAAGCATAGGTGGAATATTGGGGTGTTATCGCTAAGCATTTAGGTGCATTCTAGGTCGAAAATGACTAGGTTAAAAATCCACTGCTGTTAATAATTGCGATTGTGGCACTTGACCTAAAGTGGGACTTGAGACCATAAGCATATGTTGTTAGATATTATAAATATGTCCTAGAAATTTCATTACGTTTGGATGTCATTTGATGCTGTAAAGGATGGGATTTGTTTATCGATGAGCGATTGACTTTTGGTGATTTCAGTCACTTGAGTGCAACTTGAGTTAGATGCAAGTTGGTAGTTGTTTTTCGAGAGATTGACAACCTCTTGTAGCCTCTATGCACTAGTCAAGTCAGCTTCGTCCCATGGATTGACAACAGGGATTTTAATTACGCGATGACGCATTTTGTTAAATGTTAATTATTGTTGCTATTATCACTATTGTTTTCATGTTAATAACATATCTAATGTCATGACTTACGAAAACCGGTAGAAAACGTAGAACCGGCGGGGCAACCACAAACCCGGCAGGCCCGGCGGGCAAAGCAAGAATCCCGCCGGCCCCGTCATGTACCCCCTCCATATTTGGCGGCTCTATATAACCCTATAGTAGACATCACATCACATCACCGCTTCCTCTAAATTTGGTCATCCTTTAAAATTTAGAAGAAAAACTAAAGGTAAAAGAATGAATAGTCTTTAAAAAAAATTAAAACTTAATGAAACTCTGATCATGGATCATTAGTTCTTTTTTGGACTGAACTGATTCTTGAAAGGAGGTAGAAAGGTGAATCTTTGGGTCGGTATCTCTACATTTGGGATGGACTAATCTCATGTTTGGTTCACCATTATATTTGCTAAATTGATTGCTATATTGATTAGAACTTATATCATGTGTCATTAGTTCTTTTTTGGACTGAACTGATTCTTGAAAAGAGATAGAAAGGTGAATCTTTGGGTCGATATCTCTACTTTTGGGATGGACTGATCACATGTTTGATTCACCGTTGTATTTTCTTGCTATTCCGATTAGAGATCCAATCATGGGTCATTAGTCCTTTTTGAGACTGAACTGATTCATGAAAGGATGTAGGAAGGTGAATCTTTGGGTCGATATCTCTACTTTTGGGATGGACTGATCACATGTTTGATTCACCACTGTATTTGCTTGCTATTTCGATTAGAGCTCCAATCATGGGTCATTAGTTCTTTTTTGGACTGGACTGATTCATGAAAGGGGTAGGAAGGTGAATCTTTGGGTCGATATCTCTACTTTTGGGATGGACTGATCACATATTTGATTCACCGTTGTATTTGCTTGCTCATGTTTGAGTAGATTGAGGTTATTCCCTTCAGGCTTCTCTACTACGCTTGTGTGTGATATTGATTATAACACTAATGTTTGGTTTGAATAATACTTGAAAGAAGAGATAGCATACTGAGCTATGTTTATTGGTATTGCAGGCATCCAATAAGTATGTCTTCCACCGGGAATGTCAGCGGTGGTGTTGGTGTCCCAAGCATGGCTTCCTTGAGGAGACCTCCTACCTCAATGCCAGGTCCTGCTTCGCAGGGCACCACTTCGCAGGGCAAGCGAAAGGCAGGTGGAAAAAGTCCAGGACCCGAGTGGAATTTTGCCACAAATTTAAACAAGTATCAAGATTGGAAATGTAACTTTTGTGGCGAAGAGAAATCTGGAGGAGCACCAAGAATAAGGGATCATTTGCTAGGTGGCAATACCAGAATTCAAGGAGGAAAGTGCAAGGGCTTAGGTGTAGAAGAAGCAACTATGCGCTTAAAAGCTTTAATTGGTAAGATAATTTCCACAAGCAAAAGATCAAAACTCTCTACTTTCGACCATCACACCCCCGTATCGATAAGATCAAACCAGTATGAGGGATCATTGGGTGTAACGCCCACCAATGGAAGCACTCAAAGTAGGGAACCAACTTCTCATATCGATGGAAGCACTCCTCCAAACCATGGATCTCCTGACTTTCAGGTAGGTTCGTCAAAAAGTAGACAGGTTAGCTTACAGACGAGCTTCAAAACACTTGCCTTAGAAGAAGCACAACTTGCACTAGCTAAAGCCGTCTATTTCACTGGGGGATCATTGGCCATTGTCAGCCGTGATGCATGGAAGTCAGCTTGGAAACGCATTGGGGAGTATGGTGCTAGATTTACCCCTCCGACATATCACCATATGAGAAACCAACTGTTGGATAAATGTTACACAAGCACACAACAGGATATTCAAAGGGTAATATTAAATGCAACAGAACAATCTGGATACACCATAGTTAGTGATGGTTGGTCCAACGTTCAAAGGCGGCCATTGATCAACATCATGCTTGTATGTCCTCGTGGTGAATGTTTTATCAAAGGTGTGGATAGCTCTGGTCAAATAAAGTCTGGCAGTTTTATAGCTGACATCATTGGCGACGCAGTTGAGGAACTTGGAAAAGAAAATGTTGTCCAAGTAATCATGGACAATGCCAAAAATTGCAGGGCTGTAGGTAGAATACTTGAAAGTCGCTTCTCTCACCTATATAGTGCTGGTTGCAGTACACACAACTTGAACTTGGTATTGCAAGATTGGTACAAGAGGGAGGACACAAAGTGGTTCAAATGGATAGTAGACAATGCTCGCTTAATAGTCAAGTTTGTTTTGAAGCGTCAGAGGGTTCTTGACATGTACCGTCAGAGGATGTCTACTATGTTAAAACTGCCGTGCAAAACTAGATTTTGCACCAACTACTATACGGTAGAATCACTAATAAAAAATAAGAATGCTGTGATGGAGACATTTGTTTGTGCCACTTTTTCAGAATGGGAGGCTGGTCAAAGGGAGAAGATAAAAAGCAAAATAGGGGTGATTAGAGATCTACTAGCTGATCGCCACTTTTGGGATGATGTGGTGGATGTGCACAATGTCATGATGCCCATTATGCTCGCATTACGCCAACTGGATTCTGCCTTGCCTAACATAGGAAAGGTGTGGATGGCTTGGTGGACTGTTCAAGAAAGCCTTGCAAATCCAGAGGAGCCCTAGGAGCCAATTGTGAAGCCTTGGAAGACACCATTCACTCAAAAGAGGAGAGGCATTTTGAGAAAGTATGTGCATGGTCGATGGGTTGGAGCACATAGTCCACTACAAACCGTAGCTTTCTTATTGGATCCAGAGTATTGGGCAATGGAAATAGAAAAACTTGATGAGGAGGTGCTGGAAGACTTTTATGATGTGATAGGCAGGTTTTATGATGATCCTGATGAGCATGCATCAGCTGTTACTGATCTTACGAAGTTTAAACTCAAAGAGGGTAAGTTTGGTATAGAATTTGTGCAGAAACTTGCCACGGAGCAACCAGCGTGGAAGTGGTGGATGATGAATGGTGGTAGTGCACCCACCCTTAAACACCTAGCTGTTAGAATCCTAGCCCAATGTGCACCCAATTCAAGTTCTGAGAGAAACTGGAGTACATATAAATATGTACATTCCACCATCAGAAACCGCCTTCTAAATTCAAGAGCTGAAAAATTGGTGTATATGTACTGCAACCATCGGCTATTGGCATGAGTGCAAGCTGAGAACTACAAAGATGAGATGCCGCGCTGGACTTATGATGTAACCAATGATGAGGTGGACGAAGACAATGAGCTGCAAGGGGAATCTCATGAAGTAGAAACTACATGTACTTTAGAAGAGATTGAAGAGAATTTGGAAATTGAACCAACTTTGACCCGTCGCAGCAAGCGACAGTTGTTTAATTAATAGATTATCGAATCCATTGAGTGACTTCTGCTTAAGTTCAGAAACTGTTTATCTTATAAGCTTTTTTTTATATTTAGTTTAAGGTTTAGACATTTGCTTAATAATAAACTAAGCCCTTAAAAACCTTTACAAGGCCACAAATCACTATTAAAGCTTCATAATATACAAAGCCCTAACAAATCGTTGCATTATCACATATCATAATTGAAGCTGAAGAGAAGACAATTCACAATTCACTAATAAATTCTCGCAAGACAACGAGTCAATGTTATCAAATGTTACAAAAACTATCCAAGTGATAGTGAAATATTTGTGAGAATATCTTCATTCTCCTGTTCACGCTGACATTTAAGCTTATTATAGTCTTCGGAAATTTTAAACATTGCATATAGATTTTTGGATATCTCAAACTCACATATATCACAATGAAAGTTATTCATCATGCTTTGCATCAAGCATGATATATGATACATATGTCTGCATGGCAAGCTGAAGTGACCACACCACTCATGAAAGAATGATCTACATATGGCGCAAGGACCACCGTGCTCACCAGAAGCTGGAGGGGCCTCAATAGATGTTGGGTGCTCAATCAATGTGGCAGCATTTTGTTTTTTTATAGTCGCCTCTAACTCTTTTACGTGGCGAGATAGCACCTTCACCTCCCTTTGCAAGTCTCTATTTAGGGTTTCTTCTGAATGAGAGCCTTGTGTAGCTTGTGATGCTTGCCTGAGTTGAGTTTGAAGCTCCTCCTTAACTTGATGCACTTCCATTGATGCACCTTCTAGTGCCAATGACATCTCTTGCCGTGTGACGGTGATTGCAGTACTGCAAATGTCCTCAACCGTCATGTGAGGTGTCCTTGAGCTAAATTCCACTGCTTCACCCAAGACATAATGCATGTATAACATCTTGGCAAACCACAATGGACAATCAATATGATGCATAGGATGACCCATAACATCGAGATATATGTTCTCTCCATTGTCTCGTATGTCTGCATTAATGCATTGTGATAGCTTGAGTCGGCCTTTCTTGATGTTGTCATCTGCAATGCCTGGCCATATGGATTTCACCATTTCTCGGTCAATCCTAGTGTTCACCTCTTTCCATTGTGTACCCACCGGGTTGGCCCACTGGGAGCAACGAGCAGCAATTCGAGTGGTGTCGTTCACTCCACAGCCTTGACACATGGATCTGAGACGCTCAAAAGCGCGTTTAGCCCTTTGATTATCATTATCCATATCCTGATTAAACACTATACTTCAGTTACGTCATACAAACTTAATGATAATCAATTGCTATCAGAGTAACCACCATTTTACGACAATCAATTGCTATAATTTTAACCACCATTTTACGTCAATCAATTGATATTAGAATAACCACCATCTTATGACAATCAATTGATATAAGAGTAACCACCATTTTTTAAATCAATGAATGACAATCAGTGACTCCACGTGGCTTATTGCTTGAAACTTAAGAGAAAAAACAAAACTCATAGAAAATTTGTTGTCTATTGAGATATAACAAAGTGTTTTTATTACTCATACATCATCCATTGCGCATAAAACCCAATTTTTAAAAGTGCTTTTATAAGTCACAAGTCTCAGAAAACCCTGCTTAATAAAGTACATCATATATCCATCAAAAAAAGGCTACACTCATTTCAGAGGGAGGGCGTAAGAATCGTTCTGTCTGGGCTTCAAATCTTTCTAATTCTTCGTCCAAAAGTGCCAAGGTCTTTCTGTCTGTGGATTTCTTCCTCACCCAACCTTCCACAACAATCCTAGATATGGCTTGTACCTCCACTGAAACCTTATGTTTGAACCAATCTGTGCTGTAGTAGTCAGAGAACTCTCCACAAAACTTACAAAATTTCTATATCACCCATCCTATGGCGTACACATCTGTGGCCTTGGTCCATGGGCATAAATTCTTGCCATCTAGTAACTCAGGAGCTCGCCAAGGATGAAGCTTTTGCCAATTTTCATCGGTATTGTTGGTCTTTTGTGTCTCTAAGCCAACACGCAGAGCCAATCCCCAATCAATTATTCCAATACGGGGAGTGAGATCCTTGGTAAAGTCCAACATGATGTTCCATGGATGGAGATCATTGTGGATCACTCCCTTGTCATGTGCGAATCGCAATGCCTTCACCAAGGCATGGATCAACGAGGGAGCATGATTGCACATGCTCTTGATACGTTTTTTCTTGTCTTCAGAGGGCTGCTCCCATTTAAAGTCTTCAGGGATCTTTCCTTTCCCCTCTTGATGCGCTACAAGCGTCGTGAAAGAGCCATGTGGAAGGGGCACTGTGTCCATAAGATCACCTAAAGTCCCCCCATTGAAGTAGGGGAATATCAGAAACCATGGCAACGTTACAGAGTGGGAAATACTCCTCACAATCCCTCTATGGTTGAGATCTACTCCACTTTCTGATGCAAAGCTTTTCCACTGATGCTTGGCCTGTCCTTTGAACTCCTTGGCACAATAAGTATTCATTACAGGAAGGAAACTGATCCCTTTGATTTGAACTTGCCACCCTGTGCCATAAGCCCCTGACCCAAGTTTCTTGATCTTCTTAATGGACTTATTTGGAATGCCCAAAGTCATACTACATTCAGAATTGTATATACTGCTCTCCAGGTGACTGGCAGAAGCAATAGCACCCGATGTTCCCTCAATGGCAGCCTCCTCAATAAACGGTTCTCCAACTTGGCTGCTCCCCATAACTCTCGTGATAGCCATTCGCATTTTCTTACTTAGGCCAAACTGTGTGTCTATGTGGGATGCTCACCTTGACCTCTCCTTTTCAGCTCTCCATCTCGCGTTCCAATGCTGTAGCTTACCCTTGTCTACTTCTTGAGGACATTCCTCTTTCAAATCAGAGGCCACAATGGGCAAATTGCCCACCCAACTACTCAGTAATGAGATTATTGATTCAGTTGTTTTGTCTGGATATAACAACAAAATTTTGCGGGCAATCTCACTGTATAATGATTGCAATCTAGACTCATCTGCAACAATCTGCGCTATATCGTCGGGATCTAGTGCACTGAAGATTGTAATCAACAATTGTCTAATTTTCTTTTTGAACTCTATCACTGAAGTAGAAGAAGGATCCATTTTGCCTGCAATGGTATTATTGCAAACAACACATTGTGAAATATAACTATGTGCCACTCCATTTGGATCTTTTCTACATGAAAAAAAAAGTGCAGTATGCCTCACCGTACAACAACTTACAAACAGATGCTCCTGTCATTCTAGCAGCAACACACCTAGTTGCAATTGCAACCATGTGCCGAAGCATGAATGACTGGGAGCAACATAAAACATAGTCACCCTACGCTTTTGCAATGACACACCTAGCCGCAATTGCAACCATGTGCCAGTGCATCCACGCACGGTGAGTTCTTTCAAACAGATGCTCCTGTCATTCTAGCAGCAACACACCTAGTCGCAATTGCAACCATGTGCCGAAGCATGAATGATTGGGAGCAACATAAAACATAGTCACCCTACGCTTTTGCAATGACACACCTAGCCGCAATTGCAACCATGTGCCAGTGCATCCACGCACAGTGACTTCTTTCAAACAGAAGCTACCGTCAATGATCTAGCAGCAACACACCTAGTCGCAATTGCAACCATGTGCCGAAGCATGAATTACTAGGAGCAACATAAAACATAGTCATCCTACGCTTTTGCAATGACACACCTAGTCGCAATTGCAACCATGTGTCAGTGCATCCACACACGATGTCTTCTTTCAAGATTCAAGCATATGAAACATTATGAAATTATTTGAGCACACATTCATGCATTAGATTCTACCGTCATTCTAGCAGCAACACACCTAGTCGCAATTGCAACCATGTGCCAAAGCATGAATGATGGGAAGCAACATAAAACATAGTCATCTTGCGTTTTTGCAATGACACACCTAGCCGCAATTGCAACCAGGTGCTAGTGCATCCACGCACGGTGAGTTCTTTCTAACAGATGCTCCTGTCATTCTAGCAGCAACACACCTAGTCGCATTTGCAACCATGTGCTGAAGCATGAATGACTGGGAGCAACATAAAACATAGTCACCCTATGCTTTTGCAATGACACACCTAGCCACAATTGCAACCATGTGCCAGTGCATCCACACACGGTGACTTCTTTCAAACAGATGCTACTGTCAATCTAGCAGCAACACACCTAGTCGCAATTGGAACCATGTGCCGAAGCATGAATGACTGGGAGCAATATAAAACATAATCATCGTACGCTTTTGCAATGACACACCTAGCCGCAATTGCAACCATATGCCAGTGCATCCACATACGATGATTTGATAAAAGAAATTTTATACCTTTGAGTTTCAAAGCAAAAAACTCACAAAAACATCAATAAAATAAGGAAGGGATTAAAAAATTACCGCTACACTGCTTTGAGAATGTGGAAAGCTGCCAGAAAGTTTGGTGAAGAAGACTTTTCAATGTACCTCTCTTGTGAAAAAGACAAGCACCGACGTCGTCTTTATATAGCCACGGCGGGCCCGACGGGGAAGTGGCTTTACCCGGCGGGCCCGGCGGGTTAACTACTTAGCCCGGCGGGCCTTTAGCCGGTCTCCAAGTCTCCTTGCAGGTCAAAAAAGATGAATGTCAATTAACATAATATTTGTTATTTTGCATTTCTATTGTTATTAACTTGAAATTATAGTGTGATCACGTCATTTTGAAATCCCTGAAATTTGACAATTTAATCGTGGTTCTCGCTAAATCTGCAATAAGATAGGAGTGAGGTTAGACACCCGTCCCACATAGGTTCAACATCTTAATCAAAACAAGGCAGTCCATAGAGGGAAAGTGGAATCAATATTGCATGTGGTGTGACAATCTTGATCATGTCAGGAGTGAAGGCAATGAATTTGTTGAAGCCAAGGGTAAATATGTGGATTTTTGGAAGGATGGTTTGATACACTTGCAAGAAATAGGGTTGCCTCTAAAGAACAAATTTGGAAGAGGTGGTCCAAAAGCATGGAAGATTTTGCACAAACATCATGAAGGCTAAAGAATTGACTTATGGTGTGCAAATTGAGATCAAAATGTAGGAAAAACTTAATGAAGGATCTAGAAAAAATGAACGTTTTGGCCATATGCTATGACAACAACACAAATAGAAAAAGTTGCATATCAGCAGTTGTGTCGAGTGAGAAACTGCATTAGAAAGACTACTAGGGGGGAAGACCCAATAGATTCCCTCTCAGTATATGCATACATAGCTAGATCTAAAAACAATGAGGATCTTGTAGGAGAAAAGCAAAAAATGGAAGAGGATCTAGCAAGAGCTTTGAAGAGGAAAACTAGGTCAGCAGTACCAAAAGGAAAAAGAATATAGCTGAGAAGGAGAAAAAGGCAGGAAAAGCATGGGGTCTGTCATATAATCTAAGGTCTGATATTGAACATATTGCTGATGTAAAGAGGATACTTGAAGAGGGAATTTTGAATAGGTGGAGTTCACCCTAGGTGATATCCTAGGTATTACGAAGCAGGAATTCCATGAGAGCGTTATTGATCTCATGAAGAGGAAGCACCAAATATATGTATGGGCTTGAAAATGACCCAACTAGAACACAAGGGGTGCATAGCATTTTTGAACAAATTATAGCCATTTTGAGCAGTGTTAATGAAGAATAATTTGGTGAGGATTAATGGGAAAGCATAGTGGACAATGAAGAGCTTCCAAGATGGGTAAAGCATGTCAAATTTATGAGGATGAGTATATGAAAGATATATCTCGCATACATTTTACACAAAATCATTGGGCAAGGACTACCAATGAAACTTTGGTGAAGGTAGGTGATTCTAAGGTGCTGGTTGTTTCATTGGTAGATCATGGGTCAGAAGCAAACCTTATGTCAAAGAGGCTTTTTTGAAAGGAAAGTGTTGTGTTGATGTAGAACATGGGTAGCATATTTGAGCCACCATTGCACAAGTAGGGAAATTGTATGGTGCCTGTCCTAATGTTAGAATAACCATAGGAGATGTAAGCGATGGACATAATTTTTTTGTATAGGAACACAATGGAGACCAAGGTTTTGGATGATGGATCTACATATGCTAAGATCAGAAGTCATGATGGTAAGAAAGCGGTACAATTTCTAAATTTTTGTGTAGACCATTCTAGGAGCAGGGACACCTTAAGAGATAATCCATTACCAAGGTTGAAGAAACAATTGAAAGAGAACAGGGTTTTTCAAGATTTTTTTTTAAGTGCCACGATAAAGCAAGACTACGATGGCGCCTTGAAGGAAAAGTTCTTGTTGTTGACAATGGATGTTTACAGAGAGGCTTTTTCTTCATGATTTTGGGTTTGACTTCAGAGGGTTCGGTATCTTACAAAAAAGTACAATGATTTGGGTAAATGGGAGAAGCAACATGTTTGCAATATACAAGGTATGCTTCAAGGATGTGAAATATTGGACCCAAACGAAGCAATTTTAGGCATTTTTTATGAATATGCATATGTGGACACAATGGGGGAATTGGATACAACCATGAAATCTAATGATCGAGCTGGTTTCGATATTGTTAAGGTAAACTCTCTTAACATGTCTGATTTCCTTTTGCAATTCAAATAGGAATTGAATGCAGAAAAGGTACATGTGAATAAAAAATACAAAATAGTGGCAAAAAAGGTCAGATTTATGGCCATTCCATAGCCAAAACAAAGGGATACAGTTATGGAGAACTCATCTTGATAGCCTATTCTTCTAGATATATCCCTATAAAATTTGGCATTGGTTTACTGAAAACTCTCTACACGAATTGAAGATAGACGATGTAGATTTTCTACATCAAGATGAGATAGAATGTTTTTGAGGAATGTTAAAGAAGCATGTACTAGCAGCAAGCTAACGTGGACACCATTTTTGCACCATTTTTTGGAGTTCTCCTTGTAAAACATTTATTATTTTAATAAATTGAGAATATTGTAACTCCTATTTTCTCGGATAAACCTTGTAATTAATTAGCCGGGGCTACAAGCTTCTAGATTGTCACAGCCAGTCATTTTCCAGCTTTGGTAGAACTCCAGATTATTAGTTTTGACCACCCAAAAACCTTGGCTAAGTTATAAAAGCCAATTTTTGTAAGTTTTTTATAAGTTTTTGGATAAAAAATACATAGCGTGAGCTAACGGCGCTCACTTCTCTCCTTCTCGTGCTTCCTACTCCCTCTCCGATTGTCACATTGCGAATATGTTTGTTGCATTGTAACCACAGGTAAGAGCTCTACACATTGACATAAGCCATTCACAGTATCTCGTAGCTTTTGGCGTCGCCGGACCCGCGGCCTAATTTCATCATAACTAGGAATTTACACTTTTAAATCAAAAACCAAGCATAGGCGGGGTATTGGGGTATCATTGCTAAGCATTTAGATGCATTCTGGGTCGAAAATGACTAGGTTAAAAATCCACTGCTGTTAACAATCGCGATTTTGGTACTTGACCTAAAGTGGGGTTTGAGACGATAGGCATGTGTGCTTAGGTCTTATAAGCTTGTCCTAGAATTTTCATTACATTTGGATGTCATTTGATACTGTAACGGATGTGATTTTCTTGCCGATGAGCAATTGGCTTTTGTTGATTTCAGTCACTTGAGTGTAGCTTGAGTTAGATGCGAGTTGTTAGTTATTTTCCGAGAGATTGACAACCTCTTGTAGCCTCTATGCATTAGTCGAGTCAGCTTCATCCCATGGTTTGACAAATTAATCGTGGTTCTCGCTAATACTGCAATAAGATAGGATGGTGAGGTTCGACATGCGTCCCACATTTGGCCCCACTGCCGGGGATCGAAGAGACTTAAAATAGGAAAAAACACGAGCGTCTTGTGTAGTTGTCCTTTAACTTCCTCTACTTTCGCCTAGAGTTCAAAACTTTCTTTTAGAAACCGCATAGCTTAAGATTGTCGTCTTTTGCTATGTAGAGGTAGCTTAGAAGTAATCGTACAGTGCTGAGTACCTTTAGGACTATAGGATTGTAGATTTAGATTAGGATTTGGAGAATGATTGGTAGACGACACAAGTCTTAAGATCAAGACTCGGTAAAACATAAAAAACACAAGAAAACGAGTGTTTGTGAACACTTTCCACAACCCCATTGCATGAGAATCTAGGAGTCAGGTAAGTAGGACCCGAGGTGGATTTCAAAACATTGCTCTCTTTGAAAGAATCAAGTGTGATTTGTTATTGGAAGTTGCAGAATTTTAGGTCTATGGCTAGAAATAGCTTGAAAAGACTCGAATCCACTCAATCCGACTGGAGAGTAACCCTAAGAGTTGTCCAAACCAATGGGTAAGCTCAAAGACACTTCGAGGTAAAAATTTCAAGAGTTGGCCAAAACTCAGATTATTTACTTTTTCTTGACATTTTAGGGAAAATTAAGTTTTGACTTGATTCATAAGCTTAAAATACATCATGTAAAGATTGCCTTTGAGAAAATTGCAAAAAATTACTCATTTCAAGCCTAAAGTTAATAATCGTAATTATTAACTTTTTGCTCTAAATTGACCAAGGTTCATACCGTTGACTCATTGCATGTGTACAAACAACTTTTGTAAAGACCCAAAAGATTTGGATCACTAAACTGGGTAAAAACTAAAGTTTGTACTGACTTTTTGAATCTTGAGTATAAGTTTGGGAAAAATGTGTCCAAACTTGTTGAAATCTGATTCATAGGCTTATGTTGATGTGATAAACATGTGTATATGCTCAGTTGACCAAAAATTTGCAAAAATTTATCAGAAGTAAATAATCGTGATTATTTATATCTGCCCTATTTTTCAACTTTTTTGACCAAGTCTCCATACCACTAGCTTCACCATGTTGTAATAAGCCCAAAAACCAAATTTGGTAAGATTTGGACCACTGGAGTGAAATTTATGACTAAAATTGCAAAGTTAGTCTACGGACAGATAATTGATAACCATTTGACCAAAAATTATCCAAACTTATTCAAACTTTCCCAAGGACCTTAACTTAAGGTGCTTAACAGATCTGTGTCAAAGTTGGGGCAAAAGCTTGCAAAAATATAGCTGGAATAAATAATCGCAATTATTTACATCTGCTTCAAAACTTGATGATTTTGCAAATTTGAGTATACCACAAGGTCAAGCACATCAAGTAGACCTCACAAATCAATTTTGGTGAAATTTGGATCCCAAAAGTGATACTTAAGCCAAATTCTCAAAATTAGAGTCTCTGGACACCAAACAGTTGATAAACGTGATCAAAATTGGTCTAAACTTGTTGAAATT
This sequence comes from Adiantum capillus-veneris, assembly GCF_014529385.1. NCBI lineage: Eukaryota > Viridiplantae > Streptophyta > Polypodiopsida > Polypodiales > Pteridaceae > Adiantum > Adiantum capillus-veneris. Next base: position 145,877,754 of record NC_140954.1, read on the forward strand.
TACCTAGAGACTCTAAAAAGTTGTATACTTGTCAAACCTATAAAAAAAGTGCAAAAAAATGACAAAAGTAAATAATCACGATTATTTACTTCTGTTATCCAAAGACATCATTTTTTACTTTTGAATTTATACAGTGATAGACCAACACAATATAAAGCCACAGGGCAATTTTGGGTTCAATCAGATCAAAATTGGTACAGATACACTCAGTTTCTAGATTGAAAATCAAACCTTTGAATTCTACTAAAGTCGAATCTGAAAGTCAAATTTTGACTCCCATAGCTCGATTTGAAGTGATACACAGAGACCAATCACGAGAGTTCTCAAGAGCTCTATTGTATTTATAGAAGAATAGCTAACTTGATTAAATTTGTATAGGAATCAGGTTACAGACGAGGAACCAATGGCTTGACAGAAAGTTCCAATTGAATCGAGTGGAAATTGATGACAAGTCAATCCAAAGGTGAGTACTCTATCCAGGGCTTCATAAGTCTATATGAACCTTAGATCTGGTCGTGTACTAGGAAATCAGGGCATATTCGGAGAAACCTCTAGTAGAGTATCTACCAGAGAAAGCGTAAATCAAGGCAATTCCTTGCACACAATTCATGAATAAGTCTCAGGACACTTTTTCAGATTCAACATCCGAAATGTCTTCTTACTCGACTCACTCGGAAATCGGAACGACAATGCGCTATAAGCATATACTATCTTTTTACAAGACTAACCATCACAGAGCCCAGGTTTACTTGGACCCTAATGAGGAGTATGCTATTCGCATTGATGACCATGGTAATGAGTTCAAAGAAGAGGTTAGGACAAACAAACAAGGAAAAATGTACATGGATCAAACTGGAACTCAGTATTTACAGGTCGAAAACCGTGACGTGATAGACAAATGGGGGTTAGAAGTAAACACTATAATCCCAGATATGTGAGCAAAAGAAGGACCACCAACCTTGGAATTTGAAGGATACGATCAAGTAGACTTGAAGCCTTTGAAACGTCTTAGTACGAATAATCCTAGGATCGGAGTCTATTGTTGGGAAGATAGAAACATAAAAGATCTTTTGTGGACTTCTCATGCCAAACCAGGACAATTAACGGCCATGAAGATCATCTATATCTTCAAGATCAAAGATAAGGGATTAGCAGACCTACCAACCTACCTGTTTAGGGATTGTTATAAGAACAACTTTGTTATGATGACTCTTGAGGAGGTAGAACAAACCAAATACCTGTTTAGGGATTGTTATAACAACAACTTTTTTATGATGACTCGTGAGGAGGTAGAACAAACCAAATACCAAGGGTATTCCATACGGGATTGGATATTGGGGCTAGGACCAGACACAATTCCAAGGGATGAACACCATGAGAGATCATCTGAGAGTAATGTGAAGAAACCAGAAACCACCTCATCACTTAGAAAACCGGTTGCACACTAAGGCCAGTCTAGGGCTATATGAGTCACTATTTCCAATAGATTGGTTTAAAGGACTCGGAACAGGACCAACTCCCAGAAGACCTGGAGTTGAACCAAATAGACGTGTCAGACCAGCTGATTTTCAAAAATGGGTCTAAAAATACAGTGGATCAGGAGATCCATATGACCACTTAGCAAGCTTTAAGCAAGTGCTAAGAGCAGAGCGTATAGTTGATTTTCATACTCAATTCGAGGGGTTTGGAATGACATTAGAAGGAAAATATTTGACGTGGTTCCAAAACATTCCACCAATGTCCATCATGGACTTGAACACATTAGCTCAAGGATTTGTGGCTGCTTGTTCCAAAACGGGGATTAAACATAATATGATAGCTCAAATTTATAGCTTTAAATAGAAACATGGTGATTTTGTTAGGGATTGTGCAACTTGAATGAAACAATACATTGCCAGATGCCTAGAGATGGAGATACCTGCCCAGAGATGGAGATACCTGTGGAAGAACGACTTGTATATTTGTTTCTGGAGGGACTGCTAAACAAAGAACTTCATGCTATACTCTATAGTAAAAAGCATATAACCCTAAAAGCATGTGTGTCTGATGCGATTGACCTAGGAGACAATTGCAAGATCTTCAATGAAGAAGATGTCCCTAATGATAACCAAAGTGAGAAAACAGCATCCACAAAAACAACACAAGTGGGAACGGCTGCTGCGACACTACTATCAGCCATAGAAGATATGCTAAAAAGGATGAACGACATGATAAAAAATATACAAAAAGCAAATATGAGAGGACTAGGACAAGGGATACCTCCACAGGGACTAACCAGTTAGGCCACAAAAATGGTTTGGAATCGAGGGTAGATGGACCAACCATGAGACCCACGAGTGCTACTTCATACCAAAGTATGATGGGAATGTTTAGTATGTGTCCATGAGGCCACAAGGACAACCCATGTACAAATATCATCCTAATATGACCCAAGCTCAAAGACCACCAATGGTTATGTAAAGACCTCAACCACTACTGGGACAACAACCTCTGTATGCAGGACATAATGCAGTGCCTGTAAAGTACATGCACTCTGAAGGAGTCATAGATGAACAAGCATTAGTGCCTACTACACCCTATGCAGAGCCTAGTCCATCTAGAGTAATGGTAGAAGGAAATTGGTATAGTCCACATCCACCACCAATGGAAGAAACCATGAATTATGCTCCACCAGAGCTTGCACCAATGTATTATGTAGCTAATCAAGGTGTCAGACCTCCCATGGGAAGAACCATGATGAAGCCTAGAATAGGAAATTGTCATAACTGTGGTGTTGATGACCATTGGAAGAACGAATGTCCAGAGCCTGACAAAAACGTCAAACCAATTGAAGCCTATTGCATACAATGTTGCAAAAAGGGAGGACACTTTCTGGAAGATTGTCCTAAGAATCCTTTGAACAAGGAAAAAATTGTTGTAAACGTAATCCAAGTGATGCCTAGTAGCTCATCAGAGAGTGAACCGATTGTTCCAATCAAGGTAATCACTAGAGCCCAGGCAAAGAAAAAGAAACACAAATCCTCTGATGATTCAGAGAACACAAAAATTTCTTCTCAAAGAATCAAAAGGAGCAGAAGCAAAAGATATGAGATGAGAAAAAAAAAGCAATGGGTTGAAATCAAAGCGAAAGCAAAAATGCTAGCCCAGGACAAGCTGAAAGAAACTGGAAGTGAATTCAAGGGAACAACAGTGAAATCTGGAGGATCCATTCTGGTTGATAAATTTTTTTAGCATATTAATGCTGCCTTGGAAGCCTACCAAGCAGAAGTTAAAGCATGCCAAAACATGAAAAACAAATGGAAAAACTATCCATCTCCATACATAGAAGCAGCAAAGCTAGAGGCTTATCAAAATTTGGTAAGAATCATGCAAGAAATGGTGGATAAACAAAAACCCAAGATTGAAAGTATTGCAAAACCTGAAGAGCTTGCAATAGAAGAAACAAAAGCAAAATCCAATGTGGTGGTAGAACCCCACCTTGAAACAAATGAACCAGTGCTTATAGTGCCTGACAACGAAGATGCCTTAGACGGAATTCCATTCGTAGAGAAAGACTGGCCAGGACACTTATGGGAAAAAGTGAGAGAGATCAATGATGGGAGCCTAACTTTAAAGTCAACTCCTATAGAGGAAGTCTGGTTGGATAACCTACCTTCTGATGTGAACATGGATTTACAATCCTTATACGGGGATTGCGGATCGGAAGCTTCAGGAATATCTAAACCATTGACATTAAAAACATTACCTCTTACTTGGGAGATAACGAAGATGAATCCATCATTTGCAAGACCACTCAAGTAAAAAGAGTTGAACAGACCCTAGAAGTAGACAACATTCATTCAATCATGTCCACACCCATCCAATGCACTCTTACTTTGGGAGAATTGTTGAATCTCGGACCATACTTGTGGAACGATTTACAGAAAACCCTAGAGAAGGTGGGGATAACGGGGTTAATCTCTAAGAATTTAGGAAATTTGAAAAATGAAATGGAAAAAAAAGAGATTCAATCAGTTCCTATGAACAAGGCTGGAAACACCACCCTCCTAGTGAAATATAATGACATTGAAACCATGGCAATACTGGATAGTGGAGTTGGCATAGCCATGGCCACTAAAGTAGTATGGGAATCCTGGGGACAGCCAGCCATTAGACAAACTCGATTGAAATTGCAATTGGCTGACGGACACATTGAGAGACCACTAGGGTTGCTTGAAAAAGTGATAGTCAATTCCTGTGCAATTGAATATCAACACACTTTTGCCATAGTAGACTATGGGAAAAAACTCAACTATGAAATCATATTAGGAAGACCTTTCATGCGATAGGTACAACTTATCCAAGATTGTGGAAACAACTATCTGTACTTGAACCAGGTGGGATCTATAACAAGAGTCAATCTAAAAGATCACACTTATAGAGATGTCTTGAAAACACCCATCCAAGAGTTCGAGTCTCTTTGACTGAAACTAAACTCCCATCCTGGTTAAACAAAGACACTTATAGAGATGTCTTGAAAACACCCATCCAAGAGTTTGATTCAGTCTCTTTGGCTGAAACTAAAATCCCATCCTGGTTAAACAAAGACACTCATATTTGGATGTGCGGAGCTCCAGAAAATGGAAGCGTGAGATGAGAAGAATGTATCCTAGAAAGGGACTGCACAGATGAAGCCTACGTACCCGAACCCTTTCCAAAACATTTATTTGATCCATTTGAGTGGACTCACATTTTAGAGACAATGTATGTATGTGTGAATACGTCTATGCCTACTCAATTTTGCAATGAGGATGGCTACGACATAATTCCCATCCAAATTATGTCAGTCCTCAACATTGAAAACAAAGATGAGGAACCCAAGGACTTGATGAAAGCTCAAAAAGTCTTTTCATACCTATATTACGAGGCAACTAATGAGTTAGATGAACACTCAGCTACCTCAGAAGATTCGGGGTTAGAAAAAGAGCATATGAGAGCTCAGTTACTCTTAAAGGGCGGGGAGGAAACGTTTTCTGACTTTCCAAATTAGAAATCAAGAAGACAAAAATGGTATAGATGAAAGAGAGATACCAATATTGTAAAAACACAACCTATGCCATCAGTCTCCAATAAAACACAATTCCTGATGCAGATAGATGCTAATAATTGTGTCAAGGACAAAATAACTAGTAGATATCCTTCAAAGAAAAACTCAGAAATGTCTCAGACATCGAGAAAAGCAAGGAAGGGTGCTCAAGAAAAATCTCAGGATAAAAAACCACTCATGACGAGAATCGAGCGGAAAAAGAAATATCAAGAGTTGAAAAAAGCTCTAAAGGAGATATACACAACCGAAATGGAAACCACGGAAGAGGATGGTAAGGATGTAATGCATGTTCCATCCCATTACAAAAAGTATACTCTCCAAGATTGGAAAATCATAATTGAACAACCTGTTAGGGAACTACGAAAACAAGGTGAATCTTACGAAGAGCCTGAAAATGCTAAAAGGGTAGACTTGGCTGAACCAGGAGAAGAGCCTAGACCTGCCTACATTGCGAATGACCTAAAAGAAGAAGAAGAAAAGCTTTTGCTGAGCTTGTTAAAGGAATACTGAGATATCTTCGCTTGGTCTTACAAGGATCTCAAGAGTGTTGATCCAAAAATCTGTCAACATACTATACCCATGAGAGATGATGCATAACCAAGTAGACAGAGACCATACACTTATAACAAAACATTTGCCAGGAAGATCAAACAAGAGAGTGAAAACTAAAGGAAGATGAATTCATTTACAAAATTGAACACACAGATTGGGTGTCTCCAATTGTGGTAGTACCCAAGAAGAATGGGAAATTACGAGTGTGTGTTAATCTCAAAAAGGTGAATGCAGCTACCATTAGAGATAACTTTCTTCTTCCGATAACTAAGCATGTTTTAGAACAAGTTTCAGGAAAAGAATCTTACAGATTCTTAGACGGCTTTTCGGGATACAATCAACTTTTAGTTGACCCAAAAGATCAGCATGAAACTGCTTTTACAACAGAATGGGGTATATTTGCCTATCGGGTTATGCCATTTGGGTTAACTAATTCTCTATCCATGTTTCAGAGGTTGATGAGCCATGCTTTCAAAGAGTATCTTTGGAAATTCTTAGAAGTATATATGGATGATCTATGCGTACATTCGTCAATCCGGGCTGATCATTTTGAACACCTCAAAAAGGTATTCAAGAAATGTAGACTTTATAGGATTTGCTTAAATCCTGAAAAGTGTACATTCATGGGAAGACAAGGGAAAAATCTTGGATATAGTGTCTAAAAATGGCATAGCTACTGATATTGAGAAGATTCATGTCATTGCTGATTTGCCTAGACCAACAACAGTCAAGGGGATACAAGCCTTCATGGGACATTGTGGATATTACCGAAGATTCATCTACATGTATGCTATAATTGCAAAACCCATAAATAGCTTGATTACGCACTTTGAATGGACCGAGGCATGTGAAGAATCCTTCATGAAGCTTAAGCAAGCTCTTACCTCAGCTCCAATATTGAAAGCACCAGATTGGGATAAGGTATTCCACGTACATGTAGATGCTTCAAATTTTGCTATTGGTTGTATACTAGCTCAACCAGGAGATGGAAAATTGACTTCCTATTTCTTATGCTAGCCGACAATTGAACATCGCACAAAAGAATTACACCACCACCAAAAAAGAAGGACTAGGAATGATCTATGCCTATAAAAAGTATAGACATTACCTATTAGGCAACAAGTTTGTTTTCTACATGGACCAAACATATGAAAACATGACATGCATCCAATGAAAGTGAGCGATTGGAAAAACAGGTGGCTGGAGAGGGGAGATTGGATGCCACCTGGAATGAAAAAACTTTCTATTTCTGAAGTGACTTGCCAATTAATCATTTGCTTGACCCAATGCACATCTTCAAGAATATGGGGAGATCATATGGAAAACCATCACTGGAAAAAGGGAGAGCAAGGCCCAAAGAGATGACCTACAGGCTGTGGGTCGAATGACAGAGATGTGGCCTCGACTTAAACCGAATGGAAGTTTGACTATACAAAAAGGTCCATGGGTGAAGAAGACTATATCTTCATTCAAAACTCCCACAGGGTCCATGATGTTTGAAAATGGCTTTTACAAGAGATGACAATTTAGTGGTCTTAAGTTCCATGATTGGCACAAATTTTTACAGTTCATCTTACCAATTGCCAGAAAGGGTTGTTTGACAGATGACATTAGAAGAACAATCTACAAAATCAGTGAGTTGGTACGTTGGATCAATTCAAAAGAGATAAGAGAAGACATCATTGATGCAACGCGCTTAAATGCTATTGAAGCAGTCTGCATGGTGGAGAAGTACTTTCCAACAAACATTCTTACCATCCAAATGATTGTACTTGTGCATGTAGTCAACGAAGTTGCAGTTATGGGGTGGTCCATAGCAAGTGGATGTTCTTCTTGGAGAGATTTATGAAGAATTCAAAGGTGTTTGTTCGTCAAAGGGCTCACCCCGAGGGTAGCATGGCCAAAGGATGTCTTGTACAAGAGTCTCTTGTTATCATCAGTGAATTTTGGTTCTCAGTTGATCCGAAGATGCCCCAAATGTGGACTACTGAGGTCAACATCAAGGTGACAAGGGACAAGCCGCAGGGACAAGGCATCGTTAGGAAGATGGACATCACAATGCAGAAAAAGGTTATGAGAGTTTTCCTTCTCAATTCAGACATCATGCAAAAGTGGCTAGAGAGGTACAAAGGGGAAATGCAACAATGCTTGATAGATCGCTTGCAATTCAAGCGCAACCGTGCCACTAGAAACCTTCCTTTTCCAGACCATCTTCAAAAATTGACTTACTTCCCAACTGGGTGGTGGTTAGATGCGACAATCTCAGAGGCAAAGAGGAATGGAGTGTTGATTATTGAAGAGGAAGAGGAGATGTCAAGGGGTTGTGATTGGCATGTACATTTTCACAACTTTCTTTTCGAGCTCCACATGATCACATTGCTTTAATAACTTTTAGTCTATTCCATTTTGTGGCTGCAGTATCACAAATATGGAGCTTTGGTCACATGGGAAACACTTCAGATTGCAACAGATCAATGAACAAAGGGTCACTTTCAAAGTTTTAGGACAAGCTTCATCCAAGAAAGTAGGACCGTAGTGCCAGGGATTAGAACACAGAGACTAGCCAACTTGAATACTTTGGCTACATCCAAGACATCTTGAAGATTAGCTTTAGAAATTTTGATATGTTTATCTTTGATGTCAAGTGGTTCAAAGTTATTACCAGCGGCCCTAATGCAACTGTACATAAAGACAAGAGTGGATTAATTCAAGTGAACTCTAGGTGGGTGTGGAGAGATGCACGAAATACATTCGTTCTATGATGAGAATGATCTCTCTAAACCCTGCTGGCTCTATGTCATTCAACTTGCTCCACGGAGCAAGCAAGTGTGTGAAGGATTGGACGTTGAGGTCGAAGAGGTGATTCATGAACAAAACGCAAGACTGATGAAAACTTTAAGTTTAGATTTTGAGGTGGCTGTTAGTAGTGAGCAATTGTTTGAACCTAGAGATGAGGTGTCAAATACTGAAGCTGATGCAGAGAGCGACAAAGAAATACAGTTCGATGACAAAGACACGGTAGTACAGATTGAGATAGACATCTTTGGTGCATCAGATCTCATAGAAGATGAGAGACTAACTAATGATATTTTCTAGAAACTCTTTTGTAAAACTCTTTTTATTAGTCTACAATACACTTTAGATTCATTCATTTGTGTTGCAGCTTCGTTTATTTGTTATTTGTATTGATTAAGCATTTCTTTTGTAAACTAATGTATTTTGTGGGTGTTATTTGTGTATGATTAGCCATGGCCGATGACAATCAGCCATACTCTCCTAGTTTTTAGTTTTCCTCTCACTCTAGTCGGCATGTCACCCGAGCAGATTGGCTTGTTTTTGTCTTAGTTCACACCAGAGCAGATCGTGATGGGACAACACCTTTGGAAAGCAGGTCCCTCTAGACCTACTATGCTTGGGACTAGTGTGGTCCCTACATGGAGCGCCACACACCTCACTTGAGTGTGCCTCCTACGCCTAGGACTCGTGTGCCCCCTACACCGACAGGTGGTTCATCCTCGAGACAAGGTAGGCGTCGTTCTAGAGGTGGTGGTTGTTGTGGTAGTGGTTCTACCGATGTGTCCACACCACCGAGAGATCTTCCACCACTATCTTTAGTAGATAGTTCACCGATTGTCACACCACATACACCTTGGGGATCACACGAGCATGATCCTAGCAAGGTGTACAAGACCAGGGATGGGGTTGTTGTGGCAGATAGGGTCGGAAAGGCCATGTGCGACAGAGGCTTCGACAACTCTGTACAATTTAGATTGGTCACTCTGTTATGGAGGTTTGTGATAATCTCAATCTTGGAAGAAAGAATTACATCGTTGAGGCCATTCACAAAGAGTACAAGCCTACGATCCAGTCTCGAATCCCTGGATTATGAGCGTGGTGAAGGCCACAATGTCACACCGTCGATTAGAGGTGAGAGATAGATACAATGCTGATAGTCCAAAGCTGGCATGGTTGGATGCAGAGGAGTGGGTGAGGATTGCACAAGAGACACAAGACAATCCTGAGAGATTTGAGTAGTAGAGAGATGTAGCCAGAGCATGTTTGGAGTCTGCTGGAGCGTCACATCTTGGGAGTGGAGGCTACGACGTGCTTTGACATGAGTTTGTAAGTATTATACGTATGCTTTAATTTATTGAAAATATATATGTTATTTGAATATTTATCTAATGATTAAATCATAATTTTACAGGAAGTTGCCATGAAGCACCCTCCGACACTCGAAGAGGAGAAGTATGGATACAAGCATGGAATTGTGGCCTTTTTGACACAGCTGCAGGAGGAGGGAGAGGATGTCGACTGGGAGGTGTTACCATGAGGTTCTTCTTGATACAATTTTACCTAGTCATGTTTATACAGTCTTCTTAGTACAGTCTTTTTTGTAGTTGTGGTCTTCTTGATACAGTCTCACTCAGTGATTGTTTGCATATGTGAGTTTTGTAGTGCTTATGTTTATGGTTTATGGTTATGTTTATGGTATGGAACACATGTTATGGTTAAGGTTTGGCAGTCAAGTTAACATTATGGTTTTGCTATGATGGTATGGCAATCATGTGATGGTTATGGTTATGGTGTTGCAATGATAGTATGGCTGTTATGGTTATGGTATGACAAGCAAGTTATGGTAATGGTTATGGTATGGAAAATGGGTTATGTTTATGGTTTTGCAACTTTTGACTCATGTTTTAATTATGGTTATAAAATCTTTATGCCAGTATGCCATGATCAAGCTTTTGATTTTGTGGTTATGTTATTCTTACAATTTTGCTAATTGCCATACACTCACTCTTTAGTGTCAGCTTGTAAGTGGAGTGTGGTTGCTTATGCACTCTTCCTTTGGGCAGAGAGGGATATTTTCTTTTGATGTAGTACATGCAGCGTCAGTTCCCAACTCTCTCTACCCAAAAAAAAATTGCCGGTTTGGTCATCGGTACAGGCGTCGGTATAAACTTTGGAGGATGTGTTGGAATATCCTTTACAATTAGCAGCGCTTATATCATAGTGATTTTGACACGTATTTCTAAGTTGATTCCGATGCAAAGTATACCGATGCTTATACCGACGACACAGAATTGGCGTCTTTTCTGAGGACTATTTCAATGCTTTTTAGTTTTAAAACTAACTTTATCTCGTCGGTATCTACACCGATTTTTGTAGGACGTGTTGTATTAGAGAAAAAGGAGGGCCCTTGAAGAAGTGTATGCCCAAAATAAAAGCTTCATGTGATGAGATGAAGGGAGTGATCTTTATATGCTCTTGGAGAGGATGCCCATACTCAAGGAGGAGCTTTTTTAAGCTAGTGGGGGGGCCATCCCAAACTCCAAAACCGCCGTCTATGAACCTCTTAGGTATAGGAGAGAAGGGGAAGAGACAAGGTTCTCGCCTTCTTCCAAGGAGCAAAGAAAAAGACACGCATACACCATCACAAAATTTGACCCCATAGCGGTGCCTTTAACCTGATGCCAGAACTTTCCTTTGAAAGAGATGTAATGATGGTTGAGAATGAGAGATGCAAGGAATATAATGAAGTTGACTTTAGGATAGGGAAAGAGACCTTGGATAGAGCTTTTCATAGCACAAAGCCCATCCTCGATAGGATTACTGGGGTAAAGGGACTCAACATCAAAGGTAAAGAGAGTGACATGGGGGGAGAAGGGGATGGAGGCTAAGTCTAAGAGAATGAGAGTTCTTGAGGTGTTGTATTTTACCTAAGAGTATGGGAAAGAGTTGCACATGTAGCCACTTTAAGGAATTTTCTAAGATATAACCCTTTTAGGAACAAATGGGGTGGCCTACAAGGACAATTTTATGGACTTTGGGTAATCGGAAGAAGGGACAAGGTTTGGGAAAAGCGTGAGAGGAGGAGAGGATGAACGCTCTCTCTTTGGAAGGTAGGACATGAAAGTTTGTAACAATGGAAAAAAGAGTGGATTGGACAACCAAAAAAGAAGGTGTAGAGATGGGAGAGTAGGTGAGAGGGTCCAAGAGATGGCGTAGTACTTATTTAGTGTACCAAGATTGGGAGAGGATGATGGGGACAAGGTTCTTATTGGCCGATTTATATAGAGAAGCCATATATTGAGTAGCTTCACATATAAGCTCAACACCCCCGCTCAAATAATGGTCCCTAACTATGGATGAAAAAACCCTTGGGGGATCAAGGGAAAAACCCAGAGCTCTATATACACCCACCTTTATACAAATGTTCATGATGAGCTACATCACTCCTTTTACAATGAATATTTTATGAGGAGCTATATCACTCCTTTTACAATGAATGTATTATGAGGCGTTACATTACTCCTATCCTATCAAATACAATAACGAATACAAAGGTTCAATAAAGAGGTGTAAAGTCAATCGATTAGCTCGTAATCAGAAGTGTCTCCATGAATCTGCTATGTAGCTTGTCATCACTATCGCATCACCAAACATATCTTCATGTTGTCATCAATATGGCATCACCAAACATGTCTTCATAAATCTTTTATTGTCACCAAGTTTGTCTTCATGAAATCAATTCTTTGATCAATCCTACATAGATCATAGACTCAAGAAACATAGTCATGAAAATTATTAGCATCTTTAGTGAAATAATTACATTCACAATGCCATAAGAGATGGTTCGTGACGCCACTCTTTTGACGACATATATACGCACGACAACATATGTGGACATAAAGTATGAACATAAAAAGTACAAGAAGCATGATACGTGATGCAAATGACATGTGTATATACTACATAAAACGACATTTATCAGCGTAGTGATATCAATGAGTATCATCAAAGTATTAACAAAATATCATCATTGTATCAATAAAAATGAATAAATCATCATGGTATCAACGAAAAGCATCATAGAATAATCATTGTATCAACAAAACAACATCATGGTATCACCGAGAATAACCATGGTATCAATGAAACAACATCATGATATCACCGAGAATAACCATGGTATCAACGAAAAAACATCATGGTATCATCGAGAATAACCATGGTATCAACGAAACAACATCATGATATCACCAAGAATAATCATTGTATCAACGAAACAACATCACGACATCACCGAGAATAACCATGGTATCAACGAAAAAACATCATGGTATGACCGAGAATCACCATGGAATCAACGGAATACCATCATGGCATCACCGAGAATAACCATGGTATCAACGAAATATCATCATGAAATCACCGAGAATAACCATGGTATCAATGAAATATTATCATGGTATCAACGAAAATCACCATGACCAAAGTACTAACAAAACATCATCATGGTACCATCAAAATCACTATGGTATCAACGAGAAATTATCAATAAAATGATGTAAACTATATCTCTAGAAGAATAATTATACGAGAATCAATGAATGAGTAAATCATATAACAAAAGATCATGTACCAACAATAGCTTGATAGAATTTGAACGATCATCAACGGCTCGACTGAATCGGAACGATATGTAACTGGCTTCTGCAACAAAATTACGTCAGTAACAAATATATGATTGATGAAGAAAAAATATAATTGAGAAGTTTTCAATTATGAGGAAAATCAAAAGCAAAAAGTAAAATTTTCTTTTCAAACATATTCGCAGTACGAGAACGATAACCCAAAATCGGTGCAGAATTTAGAGAAACTTTCTTCTGCAAAGTTATACACCACATCATTTTTCTGCATAGTTTTTGTAAAATCATTTGCAATTAGCAAAAAAATCAAAAAACCAAAAACAAAAGTTGCTTTTCAGGTATGTACTCAGTCCGTAAACGATAACTAACAATCAATGCAGAATTTGAAAAAAAAACTTCCTTCTGCAAAGTTGTAGACCATATCGATTTCAGTGCCTCCGCAGGCTGTTTCTGCAAAATCGTTCTCAATTAGGAGAAAATTCAAAAAATAAAAACGAAAGTTGCTTTTCAGGCATGTACGCAGTCCGCCAACGATAACTCAAAATCAGTGAAGAATTTGAAAACACTTTCATCTATAAAGTTGTAGACCACATCGATTTTGGTGACTCTTCGCAATAGTTTCTGCAAAATCGTTTTCAATTAAGAGAAAAATCAACAACATAAAACGAAAGTTTCTTTTCAGGCATGTACGCAGTCCGCGAACAATAACTCAAAATCGGTGCAGAATTTGAAAAAACTTTATTCTGCAAAGTTGTAGACCACATTGATTTCGGTGCTTCAAGTGGGTAGTTTTTGCAAAATTGTTTTTGATTAGCAAAAAAATCAAAAACAAAAAGTGGAAGTTGCTTTTCAGGCATATACGCAGTCCGCGAACGATAACTAAAAATTGGTGTAGAATTTGAAAAAACGTCTTTCTGCAAAATTGTAGACCACATCAATTCCAGTGCCTCCAGTGGGTAGGTTCTGCAAAATCGTTTTGATTAGGAGAAAAATCAAAAACAAAAACGTACTACTCTGATACCATGTTGAGAGAGAAAGAGAGAGCACAGAAGTAGAACCCCAAAGTGTGTAGAATACACACATGAGATGATGTATATATAGAGGGGACCTGGGTGCCATATATAGAGAAGCCATATATTGAGTAGCTTCACATATAAGCTCAACAACTTGTGGCCTAGCGGCTTCTTTTGTAAGTGAGTTTCTCTCTTTCAAACCTCGCTTTCTTCTTCTCAGGTTCCTCTTGGTGTGTAGCCACTATTTTCTCTTCATCTCTTCAATCCTGGCTCTCCTCTCTTCATTATCTGAGCTCTCACTGCTATGAGCTTCATAAGAGCTTTTTGCAGATTCTTCATCAAATTTGTAAACTCTCTGTGACAAGCACGTGGTTCTTGGAGAAGGTTGTGCGAACAATCCATGTGTCTTGATCTGGGACAGGCGACAAATTGTCTGCCATGCCAATAGCATGGTCTTGTATTCTTGTCAGTACCGCAGGTACACCTAGATACATGATTTTACCTTCTTTCTTGATGCACTTTAGTGTTGATGGCACATACTGAGCGTGGTCAATCGGTTGCTTGGTTGTCAACTTCAACACTTGGGTGAATGTAATCGCAACTACATGATTTGGTGTGGTGTACCTTGGCGGTCTCTTTGCTAGGAAGTGGAAATGCTAATGATACAACCGTGCTGGTTCTTCAACTTGCTTTTCGATGAGGTCGGCAAAGGTTGCCGCAGCACTCTCACCGGTGAAGGTGCTTGCTGTCTTCCTGTGTCATTGTCATCCCTTCAGTAGGCAACTTCAGTGCCTCAGCCACAATTTCCTTTGTTATAACCACTTCTACTTTTTGCCCTTGCTGGTCGGTGATTTGGGCCGATCCATCCTCTTTAATTGTAGATAATAGTTCATATGATTTCGGAAATCTATGTCGTATGGTTCCATTTCGTAGAAGTCCCTGAGGCCCAACCATCTGTTGGATTCTTTTGTGTCTGGCTTTGCCGCGACATCATAGATCTCTTTCGGTAGTAATTGCAGCTCTATTTAGGTGTCCTAATTCTTCACTTTTAAACCTGCCTGTGAAAAATACGGTGTTGTTTTCTTCAAGCTGTTCTTTGGACAGGTATGTTGCCTTGGCATTCTTTATTGAACTTGGCTCCAATTTGTAGGGCGACATCTCTTGCAGGTTCTCTTTTTGGGATACCCTTTTCTTTTCCTTCTTCGCAGCTTGCATTGCTCTTGTTACGGAAAGTCAATGCCAAAGTTAGAAAATTTCTACAATTTCCGCTCGAAAATGCCCTTGAGTCTGAATTGCTGACAAATTGAGTCCAATTTGCTTCAAATCAATTTTTGAACAAGCATAGATGCATAAAAACATATAAAGATCAAAATCATAAAGTCCAAACAAAAATTTGTAACAAAAGTAAATAATCGCAATTATTTACAACTAAGAAATTTTTCCAACTTTTTGCATTTTTGACATGATAGACTTGAAACATATAGCAATTAGACTTGAAACATAGTGCGGGCTCATTTGAGTGCACAAGGTGGAAATGGTGCCAGATTTAGGCTTTTCGTCTATGAAACAGTAGATATAAAGAAATTTTGACATTTTGAGATCCAAGTTAACCCAAATTTGGTCAATGGCCTTGGGACATCGTGTGCTTTGGTCCCATAAGGCCAAAGTTGCAATTTTCCCCTATTTTGGCAAGAAAGTAAATAATTGTTGTAGGGAGGCGTTGTAGCACGACCTAATCGCAACCCACACAAAATTATCAAATCCGTCAATCCGGTAACGCGGCTAGGGCATGGAAGCACGAGCCTAGGATGTATAGACATAGAGGATTCAAGGGATCCTTCTACTCATCATAGAGAGAAGCCATGGAAAGGGATTCCTCTAATCAACAACACATTCCTACTTACTAATCACTTGCACACAATCATGTGATTGAAATTAACCTCTCACATCAATCACTCTATTCACAACTCTTAATCACACAACTACACAAGCATGCAATTAACATACCTACTCCGCATTAGTGTGTCCATTCCAGCACATCCCCTCAATGAAACTACGTATGCACACACACTAACCGCACACCTTGTAGAGAGAGATGAAGAGAAGGAAGGCATAGCCCTCACACACCATGGCCAATGGTGTGGATAGAAGAGACTAACTCAAAAAAGGGATTAGAGATCTACCATCACACCAATACAATCTCACTCCACATAATTAAACAAAGAAGACTAATAACAAAGAAAGTGTAATTGATTATTAGAAATCAAGAGCTACATGGGCATGGAAAGCCCATGAGCCTCATGACCATCCACTCTACAAAGAGGAGAATTCACCCAAGAATGACTTTTCATTAAGCATAGGGCTCTTTTATAGCTTTGGCCTCAAACCCTTCAACTATGGGATAAAGTTGAGCTATCTAGCCTAGACTCATACAACTTTGGAACTCCTAAATGAGCCTCAGGCCCTATACAATGAACATCTATAGCTTGGTGCATAATTGGTGTAGCTTGTGTTAGCCGCTGTTAACAGACAAGAACAATTTACCTAAATTTTGGGTAACTTGTGGATAATGTTTGGCTTTATTTTGCTAGATTTTGAATTTATCACAATATTTTAAGTACCTTTTTGGCTTTGCTTTCTAAAAATCTAATAAAAAATCTAGAGAAGTAATGAAAAAATTGGAAGCCAAATGATAGAATGCCATACCAAGAAGAAGTCTCAGAAAAAGTTTGGAATAAAATTGAAGACGACAAATTTTGACCTAAATATGACGGTGACCTGAATGGTTTACCTGCCTTATCAGGGGCATGCAAAGTCCAAACGTGAAAATTAAAGATTTGACAGAAGTATAAGGTATACAAAAAAGGTGATGGGATCAAAATCCAAAGTCAGGGTCTGAGAGAACTAGCCACATATACTAACATAGGGGAAAACTCTGGTTCATTTTTCTACTAGAGCCCTGCGGGAGAGAGAGAGAGAGAGAGAGAGAGAGAGAGAGAGAGAGAGAGAGAGAGAGTAGACTTTTGAGTTTTTGTACGTACGACACGGTGATCACCATGGTGAGCAGAGCTAGCAAGAAGTCTCTAACTCTATCTAGAGCATGCCTATATGTGCAAAACACTAACACACCCACCACTTGGAGAGATCAGGTCCTAGACACTACAAATAGAGACAGGGTCACTACCACCACATGAGGCAATAAAAATAGACATTCATAGTACAAAAATGAATAGTGAGAGGAAAGGAATCCATAGGTACCATCTAGTCCAGGGCATCGGTTTAGGGCCTTGACCAAGCAAGCCAAGGTGATTCCCTTTGCCTACCAAGTGCCAATAAGGCGCTGGGCCTCACATAGACACAAAATAACATATAAATTTTCTTTTCATGTGTCTAGTAGCATTTTTCTACTTTTTCTTGACACTTTTTGCTTCATTTATTCTTTTTTTAGCACTTTTTTGTTTCTTCCAACATGAGATGCTAATGGCAAATAGACTAAGGGACTAAAGCCTTATCATAGCCCTAGGTCATGTTAAAAATGAATGGAGTATTAAGACTATCAGTAAGAGTCTAGGACTAATGAGAAATGAACCTAAACTAACATAAGGTCAAGGGCAATTACCTATGATTAGCACACATAAAACCTAGTTTTTTGATGAGTTAATATTCACAAAGCAAAGTGTTGGAACTTTAGTATGCCTAGGTTTTGAACATGAAAGATCCATAGCTTAGAAGCAAAAATTACTTAAGCCAAGCATAGAGTATGAAGAGATGAACAAAAGAGTAAAAACATGGAAGGATTACACCTATTCATGCTCTTTGTGCATCCTTGAGCAAGCATCCCCTTTGTGTAGAGAAGTCTCTTGATCTTTTATTACAATCCAAGCTTTTTGAAGCGAAGTGCAAACACAAGCTACAAAAGCCAACTATTGAAAGCCAAAAAACACACAAAAACATAATGAAATCCTAATGCTAGGCTCTTGCATACCTGAATTTTCCAAAGGGACAAAACCCAAGGGAAAAAAATGCCTTTGTTTATGACCACTATGGGAGAATGATGCTATTACCGCACAGCATTACCGCATAAGAGGAGAGAGAGGTTTAAGAAAGAGAGATTGTATGTTGCAGCCCTGCTGGCGGGTTTTCCGATTTTTCGGTGATTATTACCGCATGTATTACCGCGCATATAGCCGCGCAGATTACCGCAATAAAGAATCCACTTGGCCGGCTACCCCCATTCCTCTCCCACTTTTCCCTTTCTATAAATTCTACTCTATTTTGTTACTTTTCTGAAATTGGTACCCCCTTTTTGCATGGAGTGTAAGAAATCCCATTCTCATTGGGATTTTTAGTGCCTCTCTTCTCTTTGCTTGCCTCATCTATTGGTATGATTCTCCTACTCTACTCATTTGTACTCCATGAGATTCTATATCAAAAAATATTTTGTTTCCACCTCAAAATCTTATGTCAACTATGCATTCATATGGAAATGGCAAGAGAACGATGATCAAAATTGTATTGTCTTGCGTTCATAAACAAATAGCCCTTTTGTACGGCATAAGTAGAGAAAGAAGACAAAATCCAAAAGATATTTATTAATTTTCATCCTCCAAGAGATCTCTACAAGTGCTTACATCCATGTCTAACCCCATGGTAGCTAAATCAACAAATAAATCTATTGATTCATCCTCTACAGCCTCTTCTATTGAATCATCATCATCCTCTCCATCCTCGTCCTCCTCGTCACTATGGTTGGTTATTGGGAATGGTTGGTTCTCCTCGACCTCAACTGCATCATCGCCATTGGCGTCTTCTTGAGATGGTATGGTGGGATCTACCAAAGTCTCTATGTTCGTATCTTCAAAGATAGATCTGCTCCGTGGTGTGACTGGAATAACATACCAAAGTCGTCTTCGATACATACAAGGCACATAAAACACCTGCAGGTCATAGAGCAAACAACAACATGAATGTAGTTTTATATGTATCATATAATGTTTTAGTGAGTTGCACATGGACTTTACCTGCTCACAACTACTAGGTTGCAACAAGTTGTCGGTCTTCCCGCGATGAAATTTCCCGGAGTCTACCATATAGAGCCCATTCTCATGTCTCTTAACCTCACCCGCAAACCATCGGTAGTCAAAGAGATATTTGTGAAATGTTCTGAAATCCACTTTGATTATCCTCTCTATTGTTTCAAATTCCCTCACCTCTTGTGTTTTCGTGTCAAAGTTGCCCATAACTCCACTATCGTGAGTGGTTCGATGCTCATCTATCTTGCGGGTTCAAAAATGACGTCCTTCGGACCACATAGATTTGAATGTGAAGTCCTGCAAAAACCAATCAGCATAGATGAGAGAGAGAGAGAGATAGAGAGAGATGACACACATACACACACACACACCCACACACACACACACACACTAAACACATTGAGTATATTACCCTTGGTAGACATCCTTGTGCGTACTCCCATTCTTTAGGGCTTTGTTTTCCTTGTGCCTTGGCCTTGGTCATGGCATTGTGTATCCACCCAACTGGAATTAGAACAGGGTATTTGGCAAGCTCTTTAGGAAAGGGAGGTGCTCGCCTACAACCATGTGACCTCTTCCATGCTTCCCTCTCCCTTTCTCTCGTTGTACGCACCTCCACATACATATCCACCCATTTGCCCATGATGGGAGCATTGAGTAGACAATGGTTGTTGACTATGGCTTGAAATTCCCTATCCAAAATCAAGAGAGAACCTTTCCCACTTGGAATGTTTGCGTGTTTTTCTGGATCCTCTTCCTCCATCTTTAAACGAGGCAATGATGAGTCTATTGTGAAAAGATATTGAGAGACATACACAAAAGCCTCTTGTATAATCCAACCCTCTGCCATGCTTGCCTGAACACATGAAACCATTAGTGATTAAAGTAACCAATAAAAAGCGTTGTGAATACAATCCAATCTTGATAAGGTTTAAGGCTTAAGATCGATGAATACCTCTGGTTGTGATCGTAGCCTTACAAAGACTTTCAAGGTCTTTAGGAACCTCTCAAGAAAGAACATCCACCTGGAGTGAACCACACCACAAATGGCTATCTCCTCAACAAGATGGAGCAATAGGTGAACTTGGCTAACAAGGATAGAATGTGGGAATGCATCCTCAATAGCACAAGTTGCTTCAATCGCTAGAAGTCGAGCTGTTGGAATGGCTGAAACTTCGATTTCTTTGGAACTCACAAACCTGTAACCAAAAAACCCTTCATAATCTTCATAGTAAAGTTAGTCTTCAAAGTAAAGTTTAGGAGGGAGCATCAAATGTGCTATACCTGACAACTTCTCCCACCTTGAATATTGCAGCCTTTACCTTCATGTCCGCAAATCCACTAATGCTAATTGGAAGCACAAACTATTGCACAAACAAAAAGACTTATTAGTATCCAGAACCCTAAACCACATACACACACACACACACACACACATACACATTACAAACTATTGCACAAACAAAAAGACTTATTAGTATCCAGAACCCTGAACCACATATACACACAGACACACACACACACACATTACCTGAAGAATCTTGTGCCAATCATGGGATTTGAGCCCATAGAGTTGTGTGGATCCTCCTTCTTAGTTTTAGTGAAGGCACCCTTGAGCGAACACATATAACCTGTTGGAGTACGGATGGATGCAATGACTTGTTTCATCCGCTCTTGATCCACCCTTGATAGAATCCAAGGTGCCTCTGGAAGATCCATCTTCCCCCCAGGCCCCATGCGAGGTGTGGCCGAAGGAGGGAGCCTCCTTATGGCCCTCATGTCCTCTCTAGCCCCCAATTAATCTTTCTTGCCTACTATGTGATCCCATATAGCTTGCCCAACATTTTTGAACACATGCATTGGATCCAATAGGTGTTGGATTTTCAATGAAGCCCAATAGGGTAGTGATAAGAAAATAGAGTACCTAGATGTTAATCCTCACGGCACACGGACACCCTATGATCTATAAACGTTGTATTATGTAGAGTCAGGTACCGGGCTTGTCGGACCAATAGGAAAAGGGTAAGAGTGATCGCGGATGAGACGCGCACTCTAACTGGGACATTCAAGGGATTAGTTGGCTAAGCATGGGCGCCCAAGTGTGAATGGGGTGAGCTCATATAAAAGCCAACTAAACCTAATTTTTACTCATTCTCTCATTTGTGCAATAGAAGAGTGCTCTTGCTCCATCTCCATCTCCATCTTCTTCTTCTTCACCTCCTTGTGTGTGTGTGTGTGTGTGTGAGAGAGAGAGAGAGAGAGAGGGAGAGTGTGTGTGCGATCGAGCATTACGAAGGCACGACGGCGGCGAAGCGGTTGAGCGCGGCACGACTGCAGCTTCTTCTTCATCGCGGCGAGGAATCCACCACGAAGGCGAGCGTAGAGCGGTGAGTGACACACCCTTTGCTCTCTTGAGTTTGCTAGTTTAGGCTTGTTGTGTGCTTGGAGCCATTTGTGGCTCGCACACGGTGTATTGGCGAGTCCCTTGCTTCGACAGTGCGGCAAGGAGCGCACATTTTTGGCACCGCTGCCGGGGATATGCCCTACACTAAGCTCGGTTAGCACTTTACGCTTTCTTGTGGTGCAATTTCTATCATAGGAAAGGCAGGGAATGAGTGTGTGTAGTTGTGTGGAGATTTCTGTTTTTTGCGTTTTCTGTGTTTTCTACGTTTTCTGGTTTGCACTGCACAGTTAGCATTTCTTGCGTTTTTGCATTTTCTACATTTTTTGTGTTTTGTCAAGCTTCAATTTCTGTGTTTTTTCAATTTTTTGCATTTCTTGCGTTTTTTCAATTTCTGCATTTTCTGCATTTTCAATTTCTGCGTTTTCAATTTCTGTATTTTTCTGCATTTTCAATTTCTGCATTTTCGATTTCTGCAGTAAAAAAAAATAAAAATAAAAAATAAAATTAATTTAAATTTTTTGAGAAAAAAAAAATTCCAAAAAAAAAAAATCCGAAAAAAAAACGCGAGCAAGGGGGAGGTTAAATTTTCGAAAATAAAAAACGTGAGTTTTAAAACGGACGGGTTGGTTTGTATAAAAGATAGATCGGGATCGGTCCCCCAAGCCCAAGCCCAAGCCCAAGCCCAAGCCTCAGTCCTCAATCTTATGATATATACTAGACTCACTCTCATATATATACCCTACTCCCTCAAGAGAGAATGAGAGCATGTGGGACAAGTCCTCCACTCTCCTCCCTTCTCTTCCCACTTGCACCCTTAGACTTTCTAGTTTGGGCCTAGTTCCCTACTGGAAATTGTGAGTTTTAGGGATTCCGAGGGCATAGAGTGACCAAACGGAGGGCTGTAAAGCACGGCACGACCCTCTGACCGATACGCTCGTTTCGAGCTATCACACGGCCCATTCCACGACACGCTCTAAAAAATCTAGCAAAAAAACAAACAAAAAACACGCTAAAAACTAGTCACAAGGCCTCCTAGAGCAGCTTTTTGACACCTTAGGGTATCAAAAGCACATGCACTTACGCTCTGGACGAGTGCTAGAACACGAGCATATTGAGGGTGCCTCTGTTCATACGGACACCCATTACCCATCCACGATAGGCTCTAGACCCTCAGCGGGGACACAAGGTAGCACCACCCAAGACCCTAAAATAGCCGCTAGTGATTCCTCCTCCGACTCAGAAATCATGGGAGCATACCCTATCCAAAACACTGAGAGAGAAGGCCATGCACCTCCTGAAGCTCCACAGCCTAATACTAGTATGTTTAGCCGTTTCATGGAAACATTAGGTAGAGCTACTCGCTCGGAACCTGATGCAAATGAAGCACAGGAAGGGGGTGGGGAAATGGACTCTCCTTTCACATCGCACGTGGATCCCACACCCCCAAAGAGTGTCCATATGGATATCCTACCTGGGATGACGAAGTCAGACAATGTGGATTGGGTCCACCTAGCAGCAACCATAGACACTTTGGGAAATAGGGAGACGACCTGGGTAACACTTGAGGGGGATGAAATGCCTATATCCTTAAATATGCTACAAGCAATGCATATCGCTTCCGACAAGACTCATCCTAATGTAACGAAGAAAACATACAAGTGGGTCCCTAAAGCTTCTTTAGTGACCATAGCTAGTGCTAAAAAACAGAAGCCTTGTAAGAAACGTACCACTCGCTCCAAGAAAAGTAAGAAAATGTTGCGATGGATCCCTAAATGACTATTGGAAGCCCAAGGCTACTATCAAGGAAATGATCAAATCTGGATGCCAAAACGTAGATTGTGCTCTTACCTATCACCTGACCCAAGTGAGCCCAATCCCGTAGCTCCAAAACGAATAAATGATCATGGAAAGAAAAAAATCACAGAATGCTACACACCCGCTCCCGAGCTAGTTTGGGTACCAAAGAAAGAACGATTTGTTCCACCTAGTTCAGGAAGGGAGGAGTCCCATGAAGATTCTAGCACATCATGTAATACATCCATAGAGGTAAAAGCTTCTACACAGCCTCCATCTATAGTAGTGGACCTCCATGAAGCTACAAAAGAATCCACACCTCCCAGTGTTCAAGAATCACCTCATGAACCACTTCAAGTTCGATCCTGGGAGAGTACCTTACCACCCTTGCAACTTGACGAGGCACCTAGGGTAATAGAAAACTACTGGCAAAAATCCTCACCTATTACCAACTGGAACAATTGGTTTCAAAGGGTGACAAGCTCATTTCAAATGGTATGATCTACCCAAGGAAGGGGGAAGTGTTTGTGGACATCCATCATTCACTTGCTTCCCTCTCAACCTTTCTCCCTGACCTCTTAATCTACGATCTTAGGGAATGTACATATAAAGCTTTATACTCACAAAAAAAATAAAAAAAATAAATAAGGAGCAAGAGCAATTAGCAAACGAGTATGCACATTAAAAGTCAAAACATTGACTCAGACCTACACATGTCACATCTGGTACAGTGAAACAGAAACCTATGCCATAAAACACCTTTGATCCTCATCACTTGAGTGATGGAAGGTAGGTAAGATTAGTATGATAGGAGTGTTTCTGTTTTAGAGTTGAGAGATTAGCGAAGTTCTCTTTTCCCACTAATGTGCCTCCTGGAGGTATTCCTTTTGTTTCCTAGTGTGTACAGGAGCGTGTTGCTATTGATAGGATTTGGACCTTCATGGAACCTTTCTCTCGTTCACACTTCAAATCAAGCGCGACCATCGACACAAACAGGTGTTTCTTGTCCATTAGCATTGCCCTTATCTTTTTGCATCCATGTTTTGTCTGCTTTGATTGTGATTGGTAGCATAATATTCAGCGCATTGGCTTAGTATCAAACATTTAATTCAATGTAGTGTTTTGTCATAATCACTTGTTTAGGTGTAAAAATCAAGCAGTCCGACTAAGCTAGTTTGACCAAGCTAGGTATTAGAAATCTTCTCTTAATACCATGGGGAATGCCTTCCTAATAAACAATGGTTACTTAGGTTCTTAATCCGATTTAGGCAGCATTGTGTGAAATATACTAGGGCTTTCTAGTGGGCTTAACCCTATTGACCTTTAGCTTAAGTATTATAAAGGGAGTTTACTAATGTGATGAGCCTGGGGAGGGTAACAGTGTTATATGACCCCCCAAAGTTACAAAATTAAAATGCTGAAAATGAACAAACAAAAAATCAAAGTGCCACAATGTAAAATTTTAAGCTGGAAGAGAAATCTCAGCTTGATTTGGTACTTCACTCACATGTATCGCCTATGGTACTAGAGTCCTAGAGGTTCCCAGTGTGGGCGCTTTTCCTTGAAAAGCAAAAAACCCAAGGCATACAAAATAAGCACACACATCATAATTGAATCAATGTGAAAAGACTTTGGGGGGTCAAAGAAAAAGTAATCAGCCAGGCGATGATTTCATGAGAAATTCCTTTCATGGTAGTGAGGCGGTCCGGGGCGGGCAACAAGAGAGGCGACCTCTAAACACCCCTCAAGGCTCCCGTGCTGCTCAATTGGGGCTGGGGCAACCACAAGCACAACACAACAACAAACCCACAGCCAAACCAAAACAAGATAGGGGCACCACCTAGTTATGGTATGCGAACTAGGACGCAAGAGAGATTTTGGGACAACCAAGAAGATGCACCACACAACACACACAAACAACCTCACACCAAGACACACATGAAATGGACCAGAGAGAGCTAGAGCAAAGGGAAGAGAGAGAGGGAAGGATCTTGCATAATACCTTATTTGTGACTTGCAAATGGAGATGGTTCGTTATGATGCTATCGTAGAACTTGTACAAAACTCACTCAATGCTTAGTGATTGCTAATCATTGCCAAAACACACACACACAGTCTTAGGGTGTGGGAGACCTCTCACCACAATACCCTCTTACAATGGACACAAAACTGGCAATGGAAAACACACTAAAACACTTTCTCAAATCAAGATCAACCGATCAAAACTCAAAATACACAAGTCACCTTGAATTTACCAAACCGTATTGCACAAATGGAAGGACGAAGATTTAAACGTCGAATCACGCCTTTGATGCACCAAACCTCAATTTATTGATGATGAAGGAGCATGTAAAATAGTGGTTTTGAGATTTGTGGAACTCACGCTCTCTCACTTGCAATGTGTAGCTTGAAGGCTTCTCTCACACCAAGAGTGAAGCTCACAAGTGGTTGCTACACCTAAGTCTCTCCTCACGCATAGAGTGTTGGGGTGCTATGTGAGATGTTGGAGGTTGTTTTACAAGAAGGAGAGGGGCCTATTTATAGGTTGGAGACCCCTCATAAAGATTATTGGAAATCCTAATTTACAAGCTAACAAATCAGGATTATGAATTTTTTGAATATCAAAACATTGCGGGCCTTCTTTGTCTGCTTGAGTCATGGGTGTGGGCTCAAAAGAGAGCATTATTGATGGTAAATAAGGTGAAAGTCAGTAAGGAGAGAGAAAGAGAGAGAGAGAGAGAGAGAGAGAGAGAGAGAGTGTTACTATACACATGTCTTGAGGTGAGGTGTCTTTTATGGTTAGGTCAATGCTATTTTGTGTTAGCATGTTAGTCGTTAGTAATCACTAGAAAGTTAATGTTACATTTACAATGGGTAGAGTGATTTGATTTGATGAAGGAAGAGGGGTGAATTAAAAGAGAATCATTGAGATGGTGAAGCTTTGAAGAAGCTTGAACTCACCCTTGTGTAGATTGTGGAAAAAATGACCGCTGGTCTTCTTCTTCTTCTTCGCTTCTTTACGCCGCCGCTGCCAAGGTTGATCATCGTGATGAAAATGGTAATTCCGTTGATGAGATCTTTTGATTTGCAGAGGTTAAGCATGGTACACATGCTGAATTTATGTATATATATAAGGAGTAAGATGGAATTGTACTTTGGAGATAATAGAGAGAGGCATAGAGATGGTGTATGTACATGGAGAGCTCATATGAGAGCTATGGGAGTAAGTGGGGAGGTTAATGGTGAAGAAGGTGAGAGAAACCATTGAAGGTGCAGGTTTGAGTGAGGGATTGAGAGAAATGTGTGTGTGTGTGTGTAGAAGTGTGGAAAGAGGTGAGAGAAGACTAGGGGCTACTTGTGAAAAAAGTGGGCAGACTGGGGTCCACTCAAAAAATCATAGCTCACCGCTGGTAGCTCCAAAAATCATGAAAAAATTTGAGGTGATTATTCAGAGCGTAAGCCCCCTAACTCACACACGCCTATTTGCAGTGAAATGGTAGGGATAGCCATAGTGTTTGGGTGAATTTGGTAGGGTGGAGTAACTTAGTATAGCAATTATGGAGAGCCGAAAAACGGCTATCATTAGCCCTCCCCCAGGATGATGGTATATTCATGTACCATCATAGAGCATCTTTTCCAAAGAGAGTGCTTTAGAGTCCTTGACGAGATCTTCATTGTTTGGTCCCTCAGAATTTTGGCTGGAGTTACACTCATGCTTCATGTAACAATACTTACATGAGACAGCGGCCTTTGGACAGATCTTTGGTAGATCCTTTGGTAGAAGGCGACTCAAATAGGGCTTCAAGCGATACCCGTTTACCTTCCTGGAGTGCTCTTTACCATTCAAGTCCATAAGCTGATAGTAGCTAGAATTGAAAGCCTTCTTGACTATGTATGGCCCTTGCCATCTAGTTTCAAACTTGGCATCAAAACGATTGTCAAGTCGATTGTCATACCTTAGCACAAGCTCTCCTTCCTTGATGCCTTTGTCCTTCAGTTTCTTGTCGTGCGTTTCTTTCGCTTGTGTGGCTTTCCTCTTGTAGCACTCGTATGCTGCTTCTCTTTTCCACTCAAGCTCCACTAACGTAAGAAGTCGATCCATCCATACCTCTTGATCATCTTGTGCTCCTTTGCCATGAAGTCGCATTGTTGGAATGTTGAGCTCGATAGGCTGCAAAGCCTCTTGACCATAGACCAAGTGAAATGGTGTGAACTCCGTGGCTTCCCTATATGTGGTTCGATATGCCCACAAGGCACCATCCAAGAAGTCATCCCATAATTTTGTCTTGTTTTGCACCATCTTTCTAATGATTCCTGCAATGACACCATTAGCCTTCTCCACCAAACCATTTGATTGTGGGTAGTATGGTGTGCTATGACGATGTAGAATGTGAAGCTCTTCACAAACTTCTGTGAGCAAGCCCTTCCTAAACCCTGGACCATTATCAGAAACAATCTCCAAAGGTGTGCCAAATTTGCAACAAATGTGAGTGTACACAAACTTGCTAACTGTCCTCTCATTCACTCTTGCCACACTTTGAGCTTCCACCCACCTAGTCATATAGTCTACAGCCACTAGAATGTAGAGTTTACCATTTTTTGTCCTAGGCAGAGGACCCATAGCATCAATGCCCCACTTTTCAAAGGGTCCATTTGCAAGCACTATTTGCCTCGGGCCATGCACCAACCTTCTATTTCCATTTATCTGACAATTGTGACAGCTTTTACACCAATGTTGAACATCCACATGCAAGCTTGGCCAAACATACCCCGCAAGCAAAATCTTCTTCACAGTTGATTCTTGGGCAAAATGACCACCACATGCCTCTTCATGCAAACCTTTTAGAATGGCTGGAATTTCCTCAATAGTTGGTACTCTTCTGCATACTTGATCCTTCCCTTTTTGATAGAGGGAGCCTTCTAGGAAGAGATATACGCTTGCCTTCTTCATGAGTCTCCTCTTCTGAGCTTTTGTGAAGTCTGGTGGAAACTCACCCTCCAAAATGTAGCCAATGATGGGAGCCAATGACTCCAATCCCTGGTACCTCGGTTGCTTCACAGCAGCCGCCACCATGATGACCTGCACTTCTTTCTTTACACATGCAACGGCTTGTTGTGCAAGTAAATCAGCATCTTCATTCTGTTTCCTAGGAATATGATATAGTTGCACTTCTTCAAATTGATTAAACAATCTACGAATGGCATGAACTTTTGTCCGTAAGCTCTCATTCTTGCATGCCCAAATGCCTAAAATCTGTTTAACAATGAGAAGTGCATCTCCCTTTACCATGAGGCGTTGTATCCCTTGGCCAATGCACATCTTCAAACCTTGAAGTAGAGTGTCATATTCTGCTTCATTGTTGCTAGCTGAACTTGGTAGATTGAACTTCTCTTTCATGACCACCTCTCCACTTGGGTTGAGCAACACTAGCCCTCCCCCTGCTTTTCCTGTGGCTCGTCGAAAAGCTCCATCAAAGAACAAGGTAAAAGCATTGGGAATACTTTTTGGTGGTGGCAATGGTAGGGTCTTTACTTGCGGCACCTTAATTTCCTTCTTATGTACCCTATAAGTGAGAATCCCTGCCAATTGTGCACGCACACTATCTTCTACCTTGAAAGAGTATTGGAACTCTTGCAACTCCATAATCCACTTTGAGATCCTAGTACTAAGATTCATTTGAGATGACACCCAAGGGAACAAATTTTCTGCAGTGAGAATTACAAAAGGTTTTGGTAGTAGGTAGGATCTAAACTTTCTCACCGCAAACATGAGAGAAAGCATCATGAGTTCTGCTTCTGTGTAGTCTCTCTCCAAAGCATTCATGACCCTACTAGCAAAGTAGATGGGTCGCATCCTTGTACTGTGGGGATCTTGTTGTAGCAACACAGCACTAATTGTTTCTTTCCCAGCACTAGAGCTAACAAAGAATGTGTACTCCCAACAAGGAGGCATGAGTGTTGGTAGCTCTGACAAAATGACTTTAATGTTACAAAAGTACTCTTCAAGCTCATCAGACCATGCAAATTCTACTTGTTGTGTCAACTTTTGCAAAGGGTGAAGTAACTCCGAGGCTAAGTGAATGAAGCGTGACATATACTTCACCTTTTGAATGAATGAGATGACCTCCTTAAGACTCTTGGGTGATGGTAGCTCAATAAGAGCCTTTGCCTTCGAAGGATCCACTTCAATGCCTTTGTAAGAAACTTTATGACCAAGCAAGATTACTTCATCCTCACCTATATGGCACTTGTCGGGGTTGACTTGACCTCCCATGTCGTAGAGCTTCTTTAAACCTTCTTCTACCCTTTGTAGATGCAATGATTCTGAGCTATAAATGCAAAAATCATCAATGAACACCCTAATTGACTTTCCAAAGAATGCTTGAAACACCATGTTCATGAAACGTTGGAATGTTGCAGGAGCATTTGTCAGACCAAATGGCATGACTCTAAAAGCATAACAACCCCAAGGAGTGATAAAGGTTGTTTTCAATTGATCTTCCAATGAGATACCTATTTGAAATTAGCCTGAGTAGCCATCACACACAGTGTACTTCTCATGACCAGCTACTTCATTTAGTATCTCATCCTGAAATGGGAGGGGAAAGTGATCTCTTTTTGTTGCCTCATTGAGTGGACGGTAATCCACACACACCCTCCACTTTCCGTTCTTCTTAGGAGTGACAACAACAGGAGAGACCCACTCTGAATTCTCCACTGGATAAATGAACCCTGCTGCTAGAAGCTTTCTTACCTCCTTGAGTAAAGCCTGCTCCTTGATGACTCCTAGCCTTCGTAGCTTCTGAGCCTTAGGTGTGGCCTCTGGCTTCAACTCAATTTTGTGTTGAACAGCATCTACTCCACGCACATCGGTGTAGTCTTTAGCAAAAAGCCTAGGAAACTTCCTTAGCACACATTTGAACTCCTCTCTTTCATCCTTTGCAAGTGTTGTTGATAGCATACCTTCCAGCATCCCTTCATCTTGATATTCACCTTCGTTCTCTTGAGGACCTACCTCCTCCAAGCCTTGACAAGAGGTCTCTTGGTTGCTTGGCTTAAACCTTACCCCCATGACTTCGATGGAAGACTCCTCTTCAGTAATGCTGCCGCTACTTTCTTCTTCTGAAGTGCTATCGATCCAACCTTCTTCCGTCTCACTTTGAGATGATTCTTCATGGAGCTCCTCTTGGCGTTGCTCCTTCATGTCAAAGACAACCTTCTTATGATTGTCATTCCTGCAAATTAATTTCCCACTTTCCCAATCCTGCAAAGCTCGCATTTTCATTAGCCATGGTCTCCCTAGGATAAATGGGTAACCATTTCCTTTGGTAGACATGACATAGAAATCCACTGCCTTCTTAATGCCAAAGGCCTCCACAAAAACATTTTTACAAATGCCTACGCACCTAGCCTTGCTATTGTTTGCCATCTTGACCTTAATTTCCGGTGTCTCATGGATGTGCATGCCTAGTTTTTGCATGAGTCCCTCTGTCATGATGCAAATTTGTGCACCCCCATCCACTAGACCTTTCCTAACCAATCTTCCTTTGATGTAACAGTCTAGCACCGGTGTAATGTCCTCATTCATTTCAGCTTGTGCAATTTTTACAACAGGCACACTCTCTTTTACCTTTCTCCTAGTGCTAACTGCCCTTGTTAAATCCCTCCTAACTTGTGGACATAATGCAAGAAATTGAGGCCATGAAATATCAGGACCCTTACCTCTCATGTCTTCCAACAAGTTGTACGGAGCCATACCATGTCCAAGAGGGAAGTCTTGGAGGTTGATACGACGTCGAGTCCTCTTGGTTTCCTTGGTTTCCTTTGCCTTCTTGCCTTGTCCATGGTCACTCTGTGATGTGACTCCTTCTTTCTCTTTACCTTTTCGTCGGCCACGCTTAATGCCATTGGCTTCCATGTCAACCTTATTTGAATTTGTCACCTCTACCACATGCACATTTGGATCTGGCAAAGGTGGAACTCCTTCTACCCCTTGTGGAGGTGGTCTTGGTCCATTTGGCCTTTGTAGAAGCCTTGGTTGTTGACCAGCTCCTTCTCCTGCATTCATCACTGGGTAATTCAAGTTAGGCCTCCCTGGCTCCCCACGGGGCCAAGGACAATTATACATCCCATGTCCAGACTCTTCGCAATTCCAACATTGCAAGACTCTCCTAGGTCGTGGATCTCGCTCTTCAGACTTCTTTGCTTGTCCCTTTGGACCTACAGCTTGTGCAAGGTGAATTGACAGGCTGCTTAAAGATTCGTTTAACTTCTCAATTACTTCCGCCGTTACCTCAGGAATCTCCCTCGATGTTGATGCTTGTGACTTACCTTTGGGTCTAAGACCTTCTATTAGAACCTCTCCCCTTAAGCACTTGAGTTTCCTATACTTCTCAGTAGCCCTAGTTTCAGCTGCATCAAAAGTAGCAGGTGCACCCGCCTCAACTTTTACCTTAAGGTCAGGAAAGAGTCCGGCTATGAACCTCTCCTTCTTTAAAAATTCTGCACCATCACCAGGGTTAGTAACATTTCGTATCCATAGAGCCCAAAGACGTAGAAACTCTTGCTTGTACAAGTAGTAGTCATCTAAGTCTTTTTGCTTATGAGAAACAATGTCTTGCCATAGTTTTTGAGTGTTTTGGGGATCAAAGAAGTATCTCTTAAAATGATTCAAAACTTCTGTGTAATTCCCCTTAACTTCCTCAGGCAAAGAGTCAAACCAAGTACTAGCATCTTTCCTAAGGACCACCTCAAACATTTCTACACGTTCTTGATCAGTTACTATCCTCTTGATACGGCAAGACATCTTGAAATTCGCTAGAAATAATTCTGCATCCTCTCCAGGCTCTCCAAAGAAAAGAGGATATCCAGACATTTGGCGTTGGCTCTCCATTGAATTAATTTCAAAGTGACGCGTTTTTGTTTTTCTTTCTTTAAAAGATTTACACAATAATATTTTCTAAATTGCAATCTATTCTACAACAAAATAAAAATATTCACATCAAATGACCTATGATAATCAATAAGAGGTAGAATGACAGGGTTTGGTGATGCGAGAATTTCTCCTACTCTTTGGGCACCAAACATGAATACCATACGTTGTTGAAAATGGATTTTTCTACTAATTGCAATGTTTATTCTAATGTGTGGAGTGAAATGAAAGGGGAAAACCTCTATTCTTGGGCCATTATCCATTGTCTATGCATGACCTTATGCTTAAAACAAAACAAAAATATAGACGTCCAAACTAAGGTCGTACCTAATGAGAGGCAAAATAAAAGGATTTACTGATGCGTTTATCTCTGCCAACCTAAGAGGACCTAAAATTCTACGAATTACACGTTGCAATTGCAACTTAGTACTAACAATTATGTGTACCTTTTGCCTTGCAATGGGAATGAAGGGATCATACAAATTCTCGTGATTCATGCAAGCTACTTGATTATGCTAAAGGTTGAGCCTACACAAAACATACACAAGCCTTTCCTCAGTGGGGGCACCAAAATTGAGGCGGTCCGGGGCGGGCAACAAGAGAGGCGACCTCTAAACACCCCTCAAGGCTCCCGTGCTGCTCAATTGGGGCTGGGGCAACCACAAGCACAACACAACAACAAACCCACAGCCAAACCAAAACAAGATAGGGGCACCACCTAGTTATGGTATGCGAACTAGGACGCAAGAGAGATTTTGGCACAACCAAGAAGATGCACCACACAACACACACAAACAACCTCACACCAAGACACACATGAAATGGACCAGAGAGAGCTAGAGCAAAGGGAAGAGAGAGAGGGAAGGATCTTGCGTAATACCTTATTTGTGACTTGCAAATGGAGATGGTTCGTTATGATGCTATCGTAGAACTTGTACAAAACTCACTCAATGCTTAGTGATTGCTAATCATTGCCAAAACACACACACACTGTCTTAGGGTGTGGGAGACCTCTCACCACAATACCCTCTTACAATGGACACAAAATTGGCAATGGAAAACACACTAAAACACTTTCTCAAATCAAGATCAACCGATAAAAACTCAAAATACACAAGTCGCCTTGAATTTACCAAACCGTATTGCACAAATGGAAGGACGAAGATTTAAACGTCGAATCACGCCTTTGATGCACCAAACCTCAATTTATTGATGATGAAGGAGCATGTAAAATAGTGGTTTTGAGATTTGTGGAACTCACGCTCTCTCACTTGCAATGTGTAGCTTGAAGGCTTCTCTCACACCAAGAGTGAAGCTCACAAGTGGTTGCTACACCTAAGTCTCTCCTCACTCATAGAGTGTTGGGGTGCTATGTGAGATGTTGGAGGTTGTTTTACAAGAAGGAGAGGGGCCTATTTATAGGTTGGAGACCCCTCATAAAGATTATTGGAAATCCTAATTTACAAGCTAACAAATCAGGATTATGAATTTTTTGAATATCAAAACATTGCGGGCCTTCTTTGTCTGCTTGAGTCATGGGTGTGGGCTCAAAAGAGAGCATTATTGATGGTAAATAAGGTGAAAGTCAGTAAGGAGAGAGAGAGAGAGAGAGAGAGAGAGAGAGAGAGAGAGAGAGAGAGAGAGAGAGAGAGTGTGTGTTACTATACACATGTCTTGAGGTGAGGTGTCTTTTATGGTTAGGTCAATGCTGTTTTGTGTTAGCATGTTAGTCGTTAGTAATCACTAGAAAGTTAATGTTACATTTACAATGGGTAGAGTGATTTGATTTGATGAAGGAAGAGGGGTGAATTAAAAGAGAATCATTGAGATGGTGAAGCTTTGAAGAAGCTTGAACTCACCCTTGTGTAGATTGTGGAAAAAATGACCGCTGGTCTTCTTCTTCTTCTTCTCTTCTTTACGCCGCCGCTGCCAAGGTTGATCATCGTGATGAAAATGGTAATTCCGTTGATGAGATCTTTTGATTTGCAGAGGTTAAGCATGGTACACATGCTGAATTTATGTATATATATAAGGAGTAAGATGGAATTGTACTTTGGAGATAATAGAGAGAGGCATAGAGATGGTGTATGTACATGGAGAGCTCATATGAGAGCTATGGGAGTAAGTGGGGAGGTTAATGGTGAAGAAGGTGAGAGAAACCATTGAAGGTGCAGGTTTGAGTGAGGGATTGAGAGAAATGTGTGTGTGTGTGTGTGTGTGTAGAAGTGTGGAAAGAGGTGAGAGAAGACTAGGGGCTACTTGTGAAAAAAGTGGGCAGACTGGGGTCCACTCAAAAAATCATAGCTCACCGCTGGTAGCTCCAAAAATCATGAAAACATTTGAGGTGATTATTCAGAGCGTGGGCTACATTTTCTCTTTTGACCACTGCTCCAAATTCGGAGTGGAGATAGGTGCCAAAATTCTCACCAAAAAGCCTGTTTTTATGCTTGCAAAAGTCTTTTAGTGGACCCCTCCTTTGTTGAATTTGTACAATGCATCCAAGAGTGAGCCCCTCCTTTGTCATATCATAATACAAAGCATCCAAGTTTCCCTTGACACATGCATGGAGGAGGATTATTGGTGAATAAAGAAATATATACATGGTGGGACTAGTGTATGGACTATTCATGGACTTTAGCTCAATGAGCACATGGTGTTAGAATAATGAGTAAAAGTAATAATAAAAATATGGAGGAGTTATGGATATGGAAAGATATTGGAATCATATGATATGATCCCTCCTTGAAAGAGGAAAAGGTATGCAGGTAAATAATATAATAAAAGTAACCAATGAGTAGAAATCAATTTTTTGTTTTCACGAGGGTGAGGGTGAAAATGTGGGAGTGATTTGTATAAAGGAAAAATATGAGGTTAGAGTATGTACATATTGGCAAAAAATATAATTATGGTGTAAGAGGATGAAAGAAGGTGTACACAGGTTTAATAAAACACACACCTAAGTAGAAATATTTAAATAAAATACCAAAATAATTATAAAAAATCCCTATATTTAGGCCATATATACAATGAAATATTTACACACAAAGAGGCCATAATATACTTTTATTTTTTATTTTTTTTATTTTTTTTGGCTCACCTAGCCCAGTGACTAGCTAGCTGAGGGTTTTATAAGAAAATATAGGAAAAGCCCCCTAACTCACACACGCCTATTTGCAGTGAAATGGTAGGGATAGCCATAGTGTTTGGGTGAATTTGGTAGGGTGGAGTAACTTAGTATAGCAATTATGGAGAGCCGAAAAACGGCTATCAGTAGCTTAACTACAAGGTCTTCTAGATATAGCCTCTAGTCAGCCCTCGAACATGAATACTTGGCTCTCGCGATTAAACAACTTAATTGACCACAGAAAATTAAGAAGCTTACCCATGGTATTAATATTCGATCTCTAGTGCCTTTCGACCGTCAAATTAGCGACCCCAGACTTGTTTAATTTTTTACCTTTACATCTGTTTATGCATTTGATTACATTGCAATTTAATGTTCATTGCTAACAAATTGTTTGAAATTCTTTTACCAATCAATTTGTCTACCTAAAACTGCATATGCTTTTTAAGAGAATGCAATTACTGTGCCAATGTTGTTTGATTTTGCAGTGACTGCAGAAGGCTAAGGACATTCATCTCAAATGCTCTTCCACCTCGACGAACCAGCTTCAACTCAATAGCTTCCGAGGACGGAATCTACATCAGGAAGGGGGGCATGTTAACCCTCACGGCACACGGACACCCTATGATCTATAAACGTTGTATTATGTAGAGTCAGGTACCGGGCTTGTCGGACCAATAGGAAAAGGGTAAGAGTGATCGCGGATGAGAGGCGCACTCTAACTGGGACATTCAAGGGATTAGTTGGCTAAGCATGGGCGCCCAAGTGTGAATGGGGTGAGCTCATATAAAAGCCAACTAAACCTAATTTTTACTCATTCTCTCATTTGTGCAATAGAAGAGTGCTCTTGCTCCATCTCCATCTCCATCTTCTTCTTCTTCACCTCCTTGTGTGTGTGTGTGTGTGAGAGAGAGAGAGAGAGAGAGGGAGAGTGTGTGTGCGATCGAGCATTACGAAGGCACGACGGCGGCGAAGCGGTTGAGCGCGGCACGACTGCAGCTTCTTCTTCATCGCGGCGAGGAATCCACCACGAAGGCGAGCGTAGAGCGGTGAGTGACACACCCTTTGCTCTCTTGAGTTTGCTAGTTTAGGCTTGTTGTGTGCTTGGAGCCATTTGTGGCTCGCACATGGTGTATTGGCAAGTCCCTTGCTTCGATAGTGCGGCAAGGAGCGCACACTAGACATACCCCTAAGTGGATCATTGGGAGGAGGCAATGTGTTGTGATGCTCATTCCAATGTCTTGCCCAATCGGCCATGGTCCAATGGAGTGTCTCCTTCCCATTGCACGGTGGAGCATAAGATCGATGTGTGGGCGGCAAGAAGCGATGGTTATTGGGGTAGATCACCTTACCAAGTAGAGTGGGTCTCTCTGTCATGAGTGAGGGTCCACAAGCTGGGCATGCACTATGTCCAGATGTCGATAGTCCTACAAAAACAAAAGACATTATAGAGCGTCACAAAGTATAAGCTTACCAGAAATATCTCCAAGCCCGGGGTAATCATGCATGGTCCACATGAGAATGCACTTGATCATTTTGCGCCGATCACGAAGTGGTCTTGATACATCAAAAACATCTATGCCGTTCCATAGCTCTTCAAGCTCTTCAATCAAAGGTGCTAAATATACATCCATATTCTTCACCTTGTGTTTTCCTGGGACTAGAAGAGAGAGAAAAATGTTCCCCTTCTTGGTTGACTCCCATGGTGGAATGTTGTAGTTCACAAAAACCCCTGGCCAAGTACTCCATGAGGTAGACCGATGCCTAAATGGGTTTACCCCATCACTAGCCAGACCAAGCCTCAAGTGACGAGGCTCTTCTCTAAACTCCAGCCATGTCTGCTCGATGTGTTGCCATGCCGGCGAGTCAGCCGGCACTCTCATAGCCCCATCGGTGGAGCGATTTGTCATATGCCATGTAAGAAGCCCGCTTGTTCCTTTGGTGTTGAACATGTGCTTGATGCGGAGAATGAGGGGAAAATGATGAAGAACCTTGCGAGGTATTGTGGTTCCTTGCATTCCCTCTTTGTACCTTGATTCTCCACACTCGAGGCAAGCATCAAGCCCTGCATGTTCATTGCGGAATAGCACACAATCATTGACACATGCATGTATGCGATCATAGTCCATCCCAATCCCTGTCACCACCTGTCGTGCCTTCCTTGGATTTTCTGGAAGATGATTGCCTTTAGGCATCATCTTGCCTAATATCCTATGACATAATTAAAGAACACTCGTTATTGCATATAACCACGAAAAAAACTCACAACTAACACTTATTACACTTAAACGTACCTCAATAGTGCATCGACCCCTGCATTGCTCCATCCAAACATTGCTTGAATATTCAAGATCTCAAGAGACGCTCGTAATATGGAGTAGGAGCATCCCTCGTAAAGAGCGGTGTGTGCTGCCTCTAGCAATGAATCTTTGGTTTTTTGGGCGGCTTCTTCACATGCACACTCAGGCTCACACGCATTCTCCGCTTCACGTGCAAGAAGATTCTCAACCATATTGTGCAAATGATCTTCCTCCACCTCCATGTGGGGCGGGGTGGTGGAGAGATCTCCATATGTGGTGGATGTAGGATGCGCATGCGCTTGTGTGGACCCACCCACATCGGACGGCGGGTGTGACCCCCCTCCCATGACTGCTTCCTGGTGCAATCACTCTTCCGTCCTCCTCTCGCCTCCACCCCCGATCACACTCCAATGGAGAGCGACATCAATGGATGCCAGAACCCTCGGATCGCTAGTTTCCATTTGAGCGCGTTTTCTCGGATCGTCCCATAGTCCATAATCATCCACATGAGCCAAGCATATATGCCAAATCCGTGCAATCGCACGCTTACATTGCGTACATGGACATGGTAGTCACTCGCTCAACCATCAAGTTTGTTCCGTGCCAACCGGAAGACCCAAGTCATCCCAATCGACCTGCACACACAACCACACACTAAATAAGAAAAAATAAAATAAGAAAAAGAAGAATCAAGAATGTTGGTACTGACATGAATGACACTCATTAAAGATAGAGGGGACTGTAAGGTAAAGAGGTGGGTACAAGAGGTCATCCAGTCGGCGTAACCTTAATGTCTCATCAGAGCTTTTCGCGGTAATACACGCGGGAAAAGATGTGGTAATGGACGCGGTAAAATTTACAAATTTGTTTTTTATATAAAGGGGGCACCTACGTGCCCCCGCAAAATTGAATGCCAAAAATTCAAAAACCAGCTCCTTCTCTGCGCGGGCATGTTTCCCTCTCCATCTCCAAGCTCTCTCTCCTTCTCCCTCTCCATTTCCAAGCTCTATTACTATCTTTATCTCCATCCGCACCATATCCAAGCGATCAAGGTCACGACTGTAAGTGCTCGAACTCTCTCTCTTTCTTCTCCTTCTTCTACACACACACACACACACACATGCACACACACACAATGCATACACATTGCACACACACACACACACAATGCATACACACACATGCACAAACACGCATGCACACACACTATTTTGTGCACAATCACACACTAATGCAAGCATTAGTGTGTGCATGCATTATACACACACTAATGCTTGCATTAGTGTGTGATTGTGCACAAACAGTGTGTTTTCACACACTATTTTGTGCACAATCACACACTAATGCCCGCATTAGTGCGTGCATGCGTTACAAGCACACACTAACGCTTGCATTAGTGTGTGCATGCACTATACACACACACTAATGCTTGCATTAGTGTGTGATTGTGCACAATTAATGTGTTTTCACACACTATTTTGTTCACAATCACACACTACTACCCGCATTAGTATGTGCATGAGTTACAAGCACACACTAATGCTTCCATTAGTGTGTGATTGTGCACAAATTAGTGTGTATTCACACACTATTTTGTGCACACACTAATGCCCGCATTGGTGCGTGCATGCGTTACAAGCACACACTAATGCTTGCATTAGTGTGTGCTAGTGCATGCATTAGTGTGTTTACACATTAATGCATGCACAAACACACCCTAATGTGAGCATTAGTGTGTGCATGCATTATACACACACACTAATGCTTGCATTAGTGTGTGATTATGCACAAATTAATGTGTTTTCGCACACTATTTTGTGCAGAATCACACACTAATGCCCGCATTAGTGTGTGCATGCATTACAAGCATTAGTGTGTGTGTGTGTGTGTGTGTGTGTGTGTGTGTGTGTGTATAATGCATTAGTGTGTTTCCACACACTAATTTGTGCCCAAGCACACACTAATGCAATCGTTAGTGTGTGCATACCTCTCTAGCACACACTAATGCTTGCATTAGTGTGTGCTTGTGCACAAATTAGTGTGTCTACACACTAATGCATGCACAAGCACACACTATTGTGAGAATTGGTGTGTGAAAAAATTGCACACACTAATGCAAGCATTAGTGTGTGCTTGTGCACTAATTAGTGCGTAAAAACATACTAATGCATGCACACACACACACACACACACACACACTAATGCGAGCATTAGTGTGTGCATGTGCTACAAGCACACACTAATGCTTGCATTAGTGTGTGTGTGTGTGCATTCATTGGTGTGTTTTCACACACTAATTTGTGCATAAGCACACACTAATGCAAGAATTAGTGTGTGCATGCGTTACAAGCTCACACTAACGCTTGCATTAGTGTGTGCTTGGGCATGCATTAGTGTGTGCTTGTGTGCTTGGGTATGCATTAGCGTGTTTTCACACTAATATCCTCTTTTTGAGGATTGGAGCTATGAATGTCTAGATATATTCTTTGTTGAGAGCTTAAGAAAATAAGTCAAGTCAGTAAAACATGTCAAAAGTCGGGCATTTGATCCAATAAATGAGCAAAGCGTTAGACCTAAGCTTCAAGTCCTATATATTTTTCTGTGGTCTATGAGTCTAGCTAATAAGGCTATAGCTCAAGCTGGAAGAGTTGAATGTAATTAAGTTATTCCGCTCATGTTGGACAGATAAGCATAGTCAAAATAAATTATTTTAATCATGGTCAAGTGATGGAGTGCACCAAGAAAAACACTCATGCACTTGTGCACGTGAGGGGAGTGGAAAAAACTCGCATCAAAAGCCCTTCTACAGTGTAATGGTAGCTCTTAAAGTGAATTTAATTTTACCTTCTAAGCTACATTAACTCTGAGAAGCACCCATCATACTTTTTTCTCGCACAACATAATCTTACTCATGCATATATATGTGCAAGCATATAGAATGTCCCATAATTGGACATTTGCATTAAGCACTTTTAATGTTCCACCCATGCACTCACCTTACAAGTACCGGCAAGAACAAAACAACTCATGACACATGGCAACATAATCGGACAACTATTCAAGGGACAGAAGGATTCCTACAATTAACTTCTACATTATCTATATAAGCCTACTCAATTTGGTCCCTATACACCCATCCATTGTACATACCCATACATAAGATCCTATATCTTTGGGCACTATTTTCCCACGTGGCTTTTTCCCCACTGGTCATCAAGGTATTGAGGCGGTCCGGGGTGGGCAACAAGAAGAGCAACCTCTAGACACCCTTCAAGGCTCCCGTGCTGCTCAATGGGGCTGGGGCACAACACAACACAAACCAAAACAACAAATCCACAGCCAAATCCCAACTACACAAGGGGCACCACCTAGTTTAAGAAAGAACTAGGATGCAAAAGAGGAGAATCGTTAGAGCAACCCACAAACAAGCAAGGAATTTACACTAACCCTAACACCAATGAAACACTCTCACACACTAAAACACGAGA
This sequence comes from Adiantum capillus-veneris, assembly GCF_014529385.1. Classification (NCBI taxonomy): domain Eukaryota; kingdom Viridiplantae; phylum Streptophyta; class Polypodiopsida; order Polypodiales; family Pteridaceae; genus Adiantum; species Adiantum capillus-veneris. Next base: position 145,918,916 of record NC_140954.1, read on the forward strand.
GAGAGAGAGAGAGAGAGAGAGAGAGAGAGAGAGAGAGAGAGAGAGAGAGAGAGAGAGATGGTGTACAACTTAGCTTCAACTTTATATTTTGCACAAAAAGGAACTTAGAGCTTGCGGAATCAAGTGACAAGATTTGGTTATAGCATCACTAGCACATTGTCTTAGGGTTATGGGAGCCCTCTCACCATCCACCCTCTTACAATGGTAGCCAAACAATAGCCAATGAATCACAAGCAACAAAACAACAACCTTCAATGAAACAAGTCACCTTATGAAGGTGAATGAGTTTGCCAAGCCAAATTGGAGGAGAAGTGTGAGCCTTTGGACATGAATTGCACCCAAAACTACCAATTCATTGATGTTGGGGTAGATACAACAATGGTAGGAAGAATATCTTCTACTCGCACTCACTCAAACTAGCTCAAGCTTTTCTATGCACCAAGGTGATGGTGTATAGAAAGCTTACTCTCTCTTTGCAACCAAGATAGAACTGGCGTGTGGTACGCTCAATCTAGTGTGCAATGGTATAGTGATGTCTTTTACAAGGAGGAATGGGTTCTATTTATAGGTTTTAGAAGCCTTGATTAGGATTAAGCCTAATCAATTTTATTAGGAAAGATCAAGGATTATGAATTTTTATGAATTTCAAATGAGAATGGGGTCTCTCTTTTCTCTTGAGTCACATGGATGTGGGCTCAAGTAAGAGAATTATTGATGTGGTGAAAGGAGAGAAACTTCCATGGGAGTGAGTGAATTTGGTTTACTTGTGCGGTTGCCTACTCCATATGTTGATAGTGTGGGTGCATTTTTACAAGAGAAGTTAGTTGTTAGTGGTAATAATCACTAGAATTGTTAGTGATACATTTACAATGGGTAGGATGAGTTGATTTGATGAAGGAAGAGGGGTGAATTAAAAGAGAATCATTGAGATGGTGAAGCTTTGAAGAAGCTTGAACTCACCCTTGTGTAGATTGTAGAAAAAATGACCGCTGGTCTTCTTCTTCTTCTTCGCTTCTTTACGCCGCCGCCACGGTTGACCACCACGATGAATAGAGGATTTGTTGATGAAAAATCCTCAATTTGCAGAAGTTATCATGGTTAAGATGCTGAATTTTAGATATTTTTAGGAGAGGTAAATGAAATTGTAACATAGAAGCAATAGAGAGAGACATGGAGAGGGTGTATGTATGTAGAGGTTCATAAAAGAACTATAGGGATGAGAGAGAAGGGTAATGGTGAAGAGGGTGGAAGAAGCCATGGAAATTCCAGGTTTGAGTGAGGGAAGGATGTGTAAGAGTGAGTAGGTGTGTGGAAGGGTGAGAGAAGACTAAGGGCTACTTGTGAGAAAAGTGGGCAGACTGGGGTCCACTAAAAAAATCATAGGTCACCGTTGGTAGCTCCAAAAATCATGAAACCATTTGAGGTGATTATTCAGAGCATGGGCTATATTTTCTTTTTTGAGCACCGCTCCAAATTCGGAGTGGAGATAGGTGCCAAAATTCTCACCAAAAAGCCTGTTTTTATGCCTGCAAAAGTCTTTTAGTGGCCCCCTCCTTTGTTGAATTTGTACAATGCATCCAAGAGTGAGCCCCTCCTTTGTCATATTATAATACAAAGCATCCAAGTTGCCCTTGACCCATGCATGGAGGAGGATTATTAGTGAATAAAGAAATATATACATAGTGGGACTAGTGTATGGACGATTCATGGACTTTAGCTCAATGAGCACATGGTGTTAGAATAATGAGTAAAAATAATAATAAAAATATGGAGGAGTTATGGATATGGAAAGATATTGGAATCATATCAGAGGAAAAGGTATGCAAGTAAATAATATAATAAACGTAACCAATGAATAGAAATCAATTTTTTGTTTTCACGAGGGTGAGGGTGAAAATGCGGGAGTGATTTGTATAAAGGAGAAATATGAGGTTAGAGTATGTACATATTGACAAAAAATATAATTATGGTCTAAGAGGATGAAGGAAGGTGTACATAGGTTTAATAAAACACACACCTAAGTAGAAATATTTAAATAAAATACCAAAATAATTATAAAAAATCCCTATATTTAGGCCATATATACAATGAAATATTTACACACAAAGAGGCCATAATATACTTTTATTTTTTTATTTTTTTTATTTTGTTGGCTTAACTAGCCTAGTGACTAGCTAGCTGAGGGTTTTTAAGAAGATATGGGAAAAGCCCCTTAACTCACACACGCCTATGTACAGTGAAATGGTAGGGATAGCCATAGCGTTTGGGTGAAATTGGTACGGTGGAGTAACTTACTATGGCAATTATGGAGAGCAGAAAAACGGCTATCAGTATTTAGACCCTCATGTAATGTACATAACCCTTTTATTTTACTGTTTTCATATATAAATCAAGCCACATTCAGTTCTAGTTAAGCCTATATATCTCAATTTCTATACTACATATCCACCAATTAATCCAAAAAGGTATAGCACTTCGGTTAAATTAACATTCACTTCCAACAACAAAAGTCTCCTAGTAATTGCAAACAAGGCAGCACACAGGGACGTGCACTGAAATTGGATGGAGGGAGTGTTAACAGACGAGGTTAACATTGGCCAAGAGATCACTTAAACAGGCAAGTTACTATTTCTATTAAATGCTAGTGATGCCAGATGATGCGAATGTAAAGTAAAGATGATGATGAAGCAAACATAAGCAAGAGATGGAGAGAAGGCATGGAGTTAATGGCTATTTATGAAGTTACGTCCACCAGCGACAATCACTTTCGTTCTTATGATTTCCCATCAAATGATCGCAAGTACGGATTGTAATTATGTTTTGGGTTTATCACGAGCTCCAAGTTGTAAACATTGTGCTATATTTAGATCCTAGGTAGTGCAGATATTAGATTAAGTGAGTCTAGCCATTTGGGCGACTGGCCACATTTAAAAAACCTAGTGGATATATAAGTAAAAATGCACAATGTGAATGGGACTTTATGCATTTGAGATAAGCTTTGTGAAGAAGGTGATGGCCATGGACTTCTTGAGCTCTCTACCCGTGCACATGGATGATTCAGCTTCGTGCAAGAGCTAAACTCTAACCTCTAGTCTCCCAATTACTCATCCTTGTAATCTTTTGCTTGATTTTAATGCAAGATTAGTGGTTGATTTTAAGATTGGGTGCTCTCTTTAATCATGTTTCTTTCTTGCTAAGTATGCTTCTGTGTGTAGAGTGTGTGTGGCCACTCTATGCTAATATATGTTCCTTCTTGTGTTCTTGATTAAGAGTAGCATTAGTGATTGATTAGTGGCCAATGAGCACGATTAGGCTTGCGTGTGAGAGATTAGGCTGAATGTTACAGTAGTAGTGTGCTTACTCCTCATAGCATCGTCATTCCTTCCCCTTAGCTCATTTTATGTAGAGATTTCAACTCGGTTCACCTTGTAATCCTCTACGTGGCATGCACAAGATCTTTGTGTGTTTCCATGCCCTAGCTGGATCATACTTCTTGGATTAACATTATGTTGGTGTCTCCACTATGCTAGGCCGACGCCGCAACAATAGACCAAGGACAATAGAGAGTACCTTTCAAACAAAGATGATTACAAGGCAAGCTATGATTTGGAGATAAAAGAGACCAAAAAGTTCTTTGTGTGGAAGGGATTGGAGATAATGGTCATCGCTACTCCCAGCAATGGCGTATAATTTTTCAAAAATGCATTTTATTTGTGGTTTGGGAAGAAAAGGTTTTCAAAATGACTTCCTTCAGAGAGTTCGAGGTTGCACGTACACGAATCAGTCTTGTGAACTAAGTATTATTTGCTTTTGAATGCATTGTTTGTTTTTTAATTTATTTTCTATGATGGTGTCCAATAATACATTGCAAGAAAGGTTCTTATGTTCACATATTGGCCAAGGGTGATGTTTCAATGATGAAGATATATATTATGACTCAAGAGAAGCCATTATTGTCGTGGTTGAGAATGCATGTTTACTAGTGGAAACTAGAAAGGTGAGCGTAGTAACATTAGAGTATGGGAACATATATATTGTTGCACTATTAGCAATGTTTGGAGTGCAGGGGTGTATTGAGCTTGGCAAAGACGATGGAGACCAAGAACTTCATGGTAAAGAACATACACACGCATCGCATGTGATTGTGGCCTCTCTTGGAGAGGCAATGCAAGCTTTTTGAGAAAAGAACTTTGGCAAGGCTTTTGTGCAGTGGAAGCCAACCATACGAGCCACACACACAACAGAGGAGAAACCACACTTTGTATTGATAGCTGCTTTTCGCTATTAAAAATTTCACATTTTTAGCCTCACTCCATCACTACTAACCTTTTAACTCTACCCACATGCTAGCTCAAAGATTGTACATACCTTATTTTTCTTCATGTGTGTGATACCATGCTATAGTGGATATGGTGTGCTCATAAATGTGTATATTTCTCTAAAGTGTGTCCTAACCATAAAACTCCACCTTTACTAATTACCTAAGTAGGGTTGGAACCAAAAAAGTATTACTACCCTTAGTATTTATGTAAATATTTCTTTCCTTTGTTTTAAAGGGCATAAATATTAAGAGTGTAATTTTATAAAAACAAAAAAATTATTTTCACATATTTTTTCCCATCCCCTTTTATGTAACTAGGTGTGAGTATTTTTTCCCTACCCACCTACTAATTCACTAGGTGTGTGTCGTGTTTTTTTATGGTATAGTGATTATTGTAAATTTTATATTTATTTACATCTCAAGAGAGTGTATTTATTCATTTATATATTTCTATCCATGAGATTTCAATTTTTTCTTCACGCTAGTTAACTACAGTGTACTTTTTCCTTTCACATTGTGTAAAATTGTAAAGATTATTTTTTCACTCCACCTATTGTAAGAAAATATAACAATATATATTTTAGCATACCTCTTTTTTATATTATCTTATCTTATTTTATTTTGCTTTTATACTTTATATACATATTATTTATATTTTATTACTATAATCATGCACCTTAGCTTGTACACTTGTTCTCATACATATCATCACCAAATTCAATAATAATTTTTCATGGACTCAATGGAGCATTATTAAGGGTCCATGTGATGCCCTCATGCCTCACCGATTGGAATATATGCAAGTTCAACAACCAAGGACCCCACTTGGAAGACTTTGAGAGGGAGAAAAAGACACATGTTTTTGGGTGAATTTTCATGCATGATTCCACTCCATGTTGGACTTTGCACAAAACTACAAAGTTGTAGCTTGTGAGCTGAGGTTTTTGAAAAAATTTATTTCACATTTTTTAGAGCTATGAGCGATGTTTTATGGGCATTTTGGTGGACCCCAGTTTTGCTATCTTGGTCCAAAATGCTTCATCCTCACTCTCCTCTTCACCCACACAAACTCTCATTTCCATCTCCATTCTATTCAAACCTGCAAAAACTCTCTCCCCCCTCTAAGTACAACTAATCCTTATCACCTCCACTGTTACATACCTTCCATGAAAGCTTTAAACACTCATCTACCCTAACTACCTACCTAGTAATTATCAATGAGAAGATATGATTGATCTCTTCTTCCAAAAAATCTAAAAAATCAGCAAAAAACTGATTGTGTGCATCTTCTTCATGAACTTAATCTCCCGCAAGCACCCTAATTACGCAAGCCGACAAAACCTCACTACGGATCAAGCATTGGAGCGGCAAACGACAAGGCGTTGCGAGCAGTAACAGGTTTCTTATCCTTTCAAACTCATCCTTGTATATAACCATTCCATAAAATCACTTTTCTTATTATGCTCATTTGAGAATTCCCTTTGCAAATTATCCATTTGGCATGTTTGTGCCTCACTTGTAGATATTATAACTACTAACTCATTGACTACTAACTTGTATGCAATTTGCCCATCCAATTTCGCCTTAAAAAAATGGAGACCCCATGTAGATAGAAACACCTCCATTCAACCCTATAAGTTATTTCTATTCTCCCTATTCTCACTCAATGTAAATAGAGAAGACAAAGTAGTCCCACCATATAAAGAATTCAAAAAACCCTAAACCTAACTAGCCACACAAATAAACATACTTATGCATAGAGATAATCCACTTGGAAATGCTATAAATAGAGCACTTCTACATCACTTTGGGGGGGCTTATCAATTGAGAGAAGAAGAGCTTTAGCTACTGAAGTGTGTGAGGAAGCCCTCGTGTCAAGTCCTTATGTCGAGATAATCGCCAGAGCTAGGCTCTCCATTTGTATGGTCTACTTATCTATCTATAACAATTGGATTTGGACACACATATTCTCATTATCTCCTAAATCTCTTGACAATTCATAAATTGGTGCTCATTTTGGAATCTTCTTTAGCTTGCCTCAACAATTGGAAACATCTACTCATGGTAACACTTGTGTATTTTTCTTTGAGAGTTTTTGTTGATGATGGTGTTGAGCATTGGTGGTACTTTGTTGGTATAAGTTGAGGTTGGATTGGAGATCCCTCACTAGAGTAACAAAATCATCAATTGGCTTGTGATTGTGTATGTGCATGCATCTATTTATGCTCAAGTGTTAGTGCCTCTGTGAGTTTGTTTCATGAATTGTCGCAGGTAAGTCTCTCCATTTGGTATGTTAGGATGTATAATGGGGATGATCGTACAAAGATGTGTGTAAGCTCAAGTGTGATGTTCATATTTTGATATGTCCTAACTCATTATAGTTAGGTGGTGCCCTTTGTCTTTGTTTTGTGTGGGTTTGGTTTGGCCTTTTGGCCATCAATATATATTTTTTTGAGCGACACGGGAGCCTAGGTGGTGCTTAGAGGCCACTTCCTTGCTGCTTGCCATGGACTGCCTCAAATTTGGCGCCTCCACGGAGGACCTCTCTCATCTCTATAGGTATTTTTTTAAAGTCTTGATTGTAGTTTGTACAAATCAACTCTTTACACTTGCAATTACAAAGAATCCATCCAAGCATAACATAGTTATTTTTAGAAATGAATAATGGACCCATTGTGCATCGATTTGACTTCACGCTGTCATGAGTTTTTTGGAGCAAGGGATTGTGCATATGTACATACACATGAATGGTGCATCGAATAAAGGATTGCCCATTTTCTAGAGTCAGGTGGTTACGTGGGGCCCACATGTGTACAGATAGGACATCATGTACATAGTGCATCGAATTTCACTATCACCATTACTAGTGTGGTTTTTCTATAATAATGAGGAGTTGGTAGCACGTAAAAATTCTCGAGGAAGCTATCCGCGGGTCGACGACATGAGGTAAGCAGGTGCGTCAGATGGCATCTAGTGGCATTAGGAGGTCGAATGGGGTCAATATTTACACGTGGATAAGTACGGACACAACGTGGGTGTTTTCTTGTGATGAATTATGTAAAAGGTCATCATGAGGAACATTTTTTAGGGCCACTTCACATGGTTGTGTGATGAATTATTGGAAAAAGTTGAGTGCCAGGTGTGCGGATGATAAAAAAAGGTGACAACTATGCACTGCGAGGTCAATTTTTGGCCTGTTTGGGGTCCGTTTGAGGTCAACTAAAAGGCCAAGGGTGCCCAAGTAATAAAGCAAAGTATGGGAACTGAAAAAACTGAGAGAAGACCAGAAAAAACATGGAGAGAAGAGGAGAAACATCCGCAACTGTGTTTTTGCTATTTTGGAGCCTGTTTTGGCCGTAAACTGCTCATCCGAGGTCGGATTTGAGCACTTTGACATTGTAGACTGGGGTTTTGGGCCGTTTGGGATGCGATGGTGCTATTTATTTTTCCAAATTTCTCACTGGTTTTTTACTATTTTGACTGTGTAAGTTTCTCCTATGAGCGAAGCTTCTGCTCCTATTTGTGATTGTATCTAGCATACTTTACCCATACTTTGTGAGCTATTTGCCCCATTGCTGTTGTCCCAAGCTCAATTGTATCTAAACATAAAAAATTCTCCTCTTTTGAGCTGAGTTTTTTGGGTGTGTGTGTGTGTGTGTCTCTCTGTGTGGAGTGGGTAAATGGGTAGTCTCTCTCCTTTCACTCCATAGGTGTGTTCCCTGTCTCGGCCAGGTGGGTTGTGTAAGCCAAGTGGTGCCCCATAATGCGTGTTTATATCATCCCAAGTGTGTGTGTCAGGTCCTTATAAAGGTGTTGTGTGTGTTTCCATCCCGCTCACATTCTTTTGGCGCCCCCACGGAGGATCTTCTTCGAGTACCTTCTTCTTCGAGCTTCGAGCTTCGAGATTCGGGATTACAAGTTGCAGACTACAGGTTACAAGTTACAGGGACAGGTACAGGTACAGGTGATTCACAGAGGTACAAGTAGCTGGAGTAGAGTGATACATTGGCAAGTGGGAGTCGCTTGCAGTTGCCGTGGGTATGCATCATTTGGCGCCTGTTTGAGCGCATTTTCTATTGGTATTGTACGTTACTTGTGGAAACTACCAATTGTACGCCTTTGTGGAGCCATACTTGGTTTTATTTGGCAGTCCCAACCATTTTTGAGACTTGTGCTGGAAGATAGTCATTTATGAGACTTGACTATACGAGATTTGCATAAGTCTTCGTGTGAGGGTCGATAGCGTGAGGTTGTATTGAGCTGGGGGATTCTCAAATGTGGAGATCCTTTCGGTGATACAGGTAGCTGGAGCACCCTTTTCGTGACCTCGCCATAGGCTATGTACTAGTGATTCCTAATTGATACTCGGGTTCTATTGTTGGCAGTTTATGCATACATATACAGCCTATATTTTGGGTTCTTACTGCTCTACTTCTGGGGAAACTTTGCCAAAATTTTTCCAAGTTGTTGGCTAGTTTTTTGGTCTTTTGAGCCATTTATACTGTTATGCTACTGAAATTTTGGCAAAAATCAGAGGATAAGATAGGTGTGCTTTCTTGGGAGCTGCATGGTTGACTTTAATGGATGATCAAAATGGCCCTCAATTCACTCCTTTCCATTTAACTCAAAGAATCCAGATAAATGTTCATGTGTCCAAGAAGATTTTTTTCCAGTAGCGCATAGTCTTTATGTTCGGGCCAAGAAGATTAAGAGAGATACTGGAATGCCCTTTGCCTGTTGTAATTCTGATGATTAACTATGAAAACTCATTTGATGTGCATGTGTTTGTCCTTATCTAAAGTTGAGCTCCATTGAAGTTTCTAGGGATTGGGGTCAGTAAAATGTTTGGGTTCTTGTACGTGTGTTCGAAGGGGTTCTCAAAGCATCGTAGCTTGGGTAGCCATGGCTTTCTCTTATCCAGAGTTCCATAGAAGAAGTGATGAAGATGTAGAAGACTTTTTGGAAAAGATGGAGGTTGCCTGCATTAGCAACCAGCTTCATGACCCGGCGCAGATGTTACGTCCTCTCCAAATTTGTTTGAAGAGTGATGCACGAGTTTGGTCCAAAGCATTTGAAGAGGAGTTGCATGTGGCTGATCCACCCGTAAGGTTGAGTTGGGACAATCTACGTCATGGGTTGGAAGTGGAGTTTGTGAAGATAGAAGATCTTGACAAAGTGTGGCAAGAAGTACAAGGTTTGGTGCAAAAGGAAGGTGAGCCAGTAGATGCGTACATACGTAAGTTTTCATTGGTATGGGAGAGGATGTGCAAGGCCTTAGCACCACAAGTACCCCCACCTGATATGATGAAAAAAGACACGTTCTTGGATGGTCTTTGGGAGAATATATGTTGGAGAGTGGAGCTAAAGAAGCCTAGGACATATGAAGATGCACTAGAGGTAGCAAGGAACAAAGAGTGGAAGCTAAGAAAAATGAGCCAGTTAGGGGTGGAGTCTTTGCCCATGAGGTCTGAATTTCAGCCTATGGATTCTTCGCAAGGTCGCATGCCAGGGGTTCATCATGAACCAGTGGTTGCTGTTACTCCTCAGATTATGCCAGCAATGGTCACTACATCACTGCAAGATGATGGGCTAAGGCAAGACATGAGGCAAGTGGTAGATTTAATGAATAATCTCAGCCTAAATATGCTAGGTCAAGTGGGAAATAATGAGGTCGAGGGAGGTTTGCAAATCATCCAGGAGGTGAAGAAAGGCCCAGGAATGGTGTAGGACAAAGCAATGGTAGGTTCTGGAGGCAGACGCCCACATGTTATAAATGTGGAGAGTTGGGTCACATCAGCCCGCAATGTGATAATCCACCAAGGATGGGGGGAGACATGTATGCATTGCCAAGACAGATGCTAACTAGGTCAAATGATTATGGCATCAAAATTAAGGGAGAAGAAGGAACCAGTGGATTAACCCAGGAGGAAAAGGGAAAGGCAAAAGTGATAAGTGTAGTCACCTTGGAGAAGGCATCAAAGCTAGAGGATACATTAGTGATGCCTATTGGGAAGAGGACAAGGGAGGGAGAAGTGCCCCAGGTCCTAGTAAGAAGAAGGGAAAGATCCATGAAGGTGAGGATGTCAAGGCCAAGAGGAAAAGGACGGCTCGTCGCAAGTTTCATGTGTCATATTTTCCACTAGGGGATGGGCAATTAAGCTATGACTTGAAGGAGGATCTGACGAGTAGGAAGGCATATGTTACTTTTGGGAAGCTTATAGAGATGGTGCCTAAGCTAAAGCGACAGTGGAAGAGGATGGCTAACCAAATGGAGAAAGAGCCAGAGAGAGGGTCAGTGAAGGTGTTGGCGATGGATGAGCTACCAGAAATTTGCCTAATAGTAGATGTATGGCACAAAATAAAAAATCTGGGACAAGGTTATGTGGATGGCGGAGCCCAAATATGTGCCATAACACACTCATGCATTGAGAAGATGGGTCTTACAGTGACTGGGGTGTCAGGCTTTCGGATCAGATTGACAAACCATTAGAAAGTAAAATATTTGGGTGTTGTAAAGAGCTTAGGAGTGGAAGCATATGATACAAAGGCGGTGGTTGATTTTCATGTGATGCCAGCAGGGTTGGGAGCATATCCGATTATACTGGGCAGACCATGGTTACGTGTAGTGGGAGCTGTTCAAGATTGGCGACGTGGTATGATTAGCCTCTATGGAAAGACAGGTGCCAAGAAGCTATATAATATGGACACAAGGAAAAGATTGGAAGAGCTTTATGAAGATGAAGGTGAGTCTAGTGATGAAGAACATTCCACAGTGACTGATGAGGAGAGTGATAGCACTACCAGCAGTGATGAGGATGCTGATGTTGCATTCTTTTGAACGACAAAGAAACCCAGGAGTCTGGTTTGGTCGCATTTGCAAATGAGGTTGAAGATGAAAGTGAAGGGCCTTATGAAGTGATTGAAGGGTTGATGCAAACCAAGGTTGAATTTTCAAAGAATCAAGAATTGATGCCACAAATGATCAGTGGAGACCTCTTAGCTATGGAGGAGGAGATATATTTGCATATGCTGGCTAGTTTTCTTGATTTGGTCATTACTTCATATGAAGAGATTAGAGGGTTCAAAGGAGAAGAGATGCATATAGAGCTGAAAGAAGGTGCTAAGCCAGTGCGAAAAAGGCTAAGAAGGATGGGTCAAGAGCAAATGGAAGCCTTGCGGGAAGAGGTGGACAAGTTATTGAAGGCAAGGTTCATAGTCCCAGTGGAAACTACAGAATGGGTAAGTTCAGTAGTAGTCAGTCCAAAGAAGGATGGAAGTGGAGGATTTGTGTAGATTTTAAACCCTCAAACACAGCCACTAAGAAGAATCCATATCGTCTTCCATTCATTGATCAGATCTTGGATTCAGTGGCAGGTTATGAGAGGCACAGTGTGTGTGATGGTTTTTCAGGCTATTTTCGATCGAAGATTGCTCTTAAAGACCGCACAAAGACAACTTTTATTACACCATGGGGCTGCTATTCCTACACGGTATTGCCATTTGGATTGTCAAATGGACCATATTTCTATCAAGAGAGAGAAAATTGGGCATTGGAACCATTCATTGGTAGCTATGTTAAAGCTTTTATGGATGACTTTTGTGTCTATAGCAGTAGGGCTGAACACCATGAGAAGTTGCATATGGTATTGGCTCGATACGATGAATGTGGAGGACAACTAAATCCTAAGAAATGTCATCTAGCACAGCCAAGGGTGAAGTTATTGGGCCATAAGGTGTCAGAAAATGGCATTGAGGCTAATCCAGACAAGGTTAAGTCTATTATTCTTCTTCCATCACCTACGAGTACAAAGCAATTGGCAACCTTTATACACAAAGTGAAGTACTTGGCACGGTTTATTCCGTTGTCTTCACAGCTCCTTTATTCATTACAACAAGTGGAAAATCATGATCCATTTCAATGGGATGATAAGTGTGAAGAAGTGTTTCAAGAGGTGTTAGGGGGGTTGTCAGCCATGCAGGCTCCTGATTCGGAGCAAGTGTTTTATGTAAATCCATTAGTAGGGGATGATGCCATTGGAGCCATGCTATTGCAAAAGGGGAAGGGCAGCCATTATATGAGGCCAGTGTATTGTGCAAGCCGAGTGAAGTTGGTGGCAGAAAGAAAATTCTTGGAAGTAGAGCTAGTGATGGCCAGTGTAATATTTGCTTGTCGCGACGATTTCGACATTACTTGCTACCACGACCTTTTGTTTCTTGACGAGTTATGCCTTTTTGCCACAGTTAATTAATGGCACTAAGATGTCAAATGTGGTCCACAAATGGGTAATTGAGCTGCAGGAGTTTGAGTTCTCTTTTTTAGTAGAAGACAGTACAAGGGCTACCCTAAGGAGAATCCCCTTCTTGTTAAGGAAGAGGTGGTGAGAAAGGTAGTTGAATAAGTGCCACAGATCAGCAATGCACATGTGTTGTTCTTTGATGGATCATACAGAAAGAGCCATGATGCGGCTTCAGGGGGTATAGCACTTTATGATCCAGAGGGGAAGCTAGTATGCAAGCGAGGGTTCAAATTGGATGCGCATAGTAACAATGAGGCTGAATATGCAACATTGGAAGCTGGATTGCACATTTGTTTGAAGCAGGGGGTTAGAAGGTTGAGCATAAAAGGTGATGCCTTGTTAGTTGTGAAGCAAGTGCTGGGTGTGTGGAAGAGCAAGAACACTTCATTGAAGGAAATGTGTTTCAGAATTAAAGGCCTGTTAAAAAAGTTTGAAGCATGGAGCATCAGACACATTGAACATGCTCTAAATGGAGAGGCACATGAAGCAGCTCAAAGCACGATTGGGGAGCTATTTGTGTTGAGGACCAATTTACCTCTTTATCATGGCCAGGAAAGTTTGGCTCAAGAAGAGGAGTTTTTGCTAACATGAATCATTCCGAAGGAGATTCAGAAGTCTAGGAAGTATTGATTTGTGCGTAGAGCATACAAGTACAAATTGATTGGTGATTTCTAGTACATGAAAGGGGCTGATCTCGTGTTGAGACATGTACCTTGGCGGGAGGAGCTTTATAGAGTGTTGAAAGAGAATCATGAAGGCGCATGTGGTGGCCATTTTGCTCTAGAGATCACCTTGCATAAGATCTTGCAAGAGGGGTATGTATGGCCTAGTTTGCACAAGGATGTTCACCATTGGTGTAGGTCTTGCAATAGGTGTCAATCATTTGGGAAGAGAGTGTTGAAGCCAGCGCTATGAAAAACCATTATGGCGTTTGATGTGTTTGAAAAGTGGGGGATTGATTCAATAGGCCCGTTACCTATCACAAGCAGGGGCAAAAGCTATATTTTGACTGCAGTGCACTATCTCTCTAGATGGGCAGAGACTGTAGCAGTAAAACATATCAATGCAAAGGATGTGGAAAAATTTTTGTACGATGAAATATGTTGCATGTTTGGGGTGCCATTGGAGCTACTTTCAGATAAGGGGCTAGGATTTAGAGCTAAACTGCTAAACTTTTTATGCGCAAAGATGAAGATTGAGCACCAACATACCACACCTTATTATCCGCAGTGTAATGGCTTAAATGAAAGGTTCAATGGTGAGTTGGTACAAATCCTTTTGAAAGTGACAGAGCACTAAGGAAAGAATTGGGATTTGGAATTGCTTAGTGCATTATGGGATTACCGTACTTCGGTGAAGATAGGTAAAGGGTTTACTCCATTTCATTTGGTATATGGAAAGGAAGCACTATTGCCTGTGGAACTAGAGTTGCGTGCTGTCAAGATGTTAGAGAAGTTTCTTGGGTTGCCTAGTGATTGGGGTGCACAAATTTTCATTATGATAGAAGAACTTATGCAAAGACTAGGCATGCACATCCATGAGACGCCTGAAATCAAAGTGAAAATGGCAAATAATAGCAAGGCTAGGTGTTTGGGAGTCTGTAAGAATTTTATGTGGAAGTTTTTGGCATTAAAAAGGCTGTTGATTTCTATGTTATGTCTACAAAAGGAAATGGCTACCCATTTATCTTGGGTAGACCTTGGCTAATGAGAATGCGAGCTTTGCAGGATTGGGAAAGTGGAAAGCTGATTTGCAAGAATGACAATCACAAAAAGGTTGTCTTTGACATGAAGGAACAACGTTAAGAAGAGCTCCATGAGGAATCTTCTCAAAGTGAAAGCTATGATGATTGGACCGATGACACCTCAGAAGAAGAAAGCAGCGGAAGCACTACGGACGGGGAGTCACCCATTGAAGTCATGGGTGTACAATTTAAGCCAAACAATAAAACAAGTTGTCAAGGGTTGGAAGAGGTAAGCCTCCAAGAGAACCAAAGTTTGCTTGATGAAGAAGTGCTAAATGGTATGTTGTCCAAGACGCTTACATTGGAGGATGTAGAGGATTTTAAACAAATGTTGAGAAAATTTCCAAGGCTTTTGCTAAGGATTACATAGATGTACAAGGAGTGGATGCTATTCAGCACAAGATCGAGCTAAAGCCAGAGATCAAACCAAAGGCACTAAAGCTACGAAGGCTAAGCGTCATCAAAGAGCAAGCACTACTCAAACAGGTACGAAAGCTTCTAGTAGCAGGATTCATCTACCTTGTAGAGAATTTTGAATGGGTCTCTCCAGCTATGATCACTCCGAAGAAGAATGGCAAGTGGAGGGTATGTGTTGATTATCGGCCGCTCAACGAGGCAACAAAAAGGGATCACTTTCCCCTTCCATTTCAAGACGAGATTCTTAATGAGGTGGCAGGTAAAGAAAAGTATACGTTATGTGATGGCTACTCTGGTTACTTTCAAATAGGTATTACATTTAAGGATCAATTGAAAACAACCTTCATCACTCCTTGGGGTTATTTTGCTTTTAGAGTCATGCCATTTGGTTTGACAAATGCTCCACCAACCTTTCAACGTTTCATGAACATGGTGTTTCACGACTTCTTTGGGAAGTATATTAGAGTATTCATAGATTATTTTTTCATCTATAGCTCTAAATCATTACATCCACAGAAGGTAGAAGAAGGCCTGAAGAAGATATATGATATGGGAGGTCAACTCAACCCCGACAAGTGTCACATAGGTGAAGATGAAGTGATCTAGATTGGCCACAAGGTTTCTTCCAAAGGCATTGAGGTGGATCCAGCAAAGGAAAAAGCTCTCATTAAGCTACCATCACCAAAGAGTCTTAAGGAGGTAATCTCATTCGTTCAGAAGGTTAAGTACATGTCACGCTTCATTCACTTGGCATCGAAGTTACTTCACCCCCTTCAAAAGTTGACACAGCAAGTAATTTTGCATGGTCTAATGAGCTTGAAGAGTACTTTTATTGTATCAAAATGGTTTTGTCAGAACTACCAACCTTTATGCCTCCATGTTGGGAATTCACATTCTTTGTTAGCTCAAGTGTGGGTAAGGAAATATTGGGTGCAGTTTTGTTACAACAAGATACACATAGCAATAGGATGCGGCCTGTCTACTTTGCTAGCAGGGTCATGAATGAACTTGAAAAGAACTACACAAAAGAAGAGTCTATGATGCTTTCTCTCGTCTTTGCAGTAAGAAAGTTTAGATCGTATCTCTTGCCAAAACATTTTATCATACTCACTGCTGAAAACTTGTTTCCTTGGGTGTCATCTCAAATGACTCTAAGTACCAGGATTTCAAAATGGATCATGGAGTTGCAAGAGTTCCAATACTCTTTCAAGGTAGAGGACAATGTGCGTGCACAATTAGGAGGGATTCTCACCTATAGAGTGCATGAAAGAGACATGAAAGTGCCTGAAGTGAAAACCCTACCTTTACCACCACCTAGAAGTTTACCTAATGCATTCACCTTGTTTTTTGATGGAGCATTTAGGAAGGCCACAGGAAAAGCTGGGGGAAGGCTTGTTTTGCATGATTCAAATGGTGAATTTGTTATGAAAAATCATGTGAAGTTGCCCGATTCCACGAGCAACAATGAAGCAGAATACAACATACTACTCCATGGATTGCAGGTGTGTGTCTCTTAAAAGATACAACGTCTCATGGTAAAAGGGGATGCGCTTCTTATTGTCAAGCAAATTCTTGGTATTTGGGCTTGTAAAAATAAAAGGCTAAGGAAAAAGGTTAAAGCCATCCGTAGACACTTCAATCAATTTGAAGAAGTGCAATTGTATCATATTCCTAGGAAAAAAAATGAAGTTGCTGATTTGCTTGCCCAAAAGGCATTTGCATGCGATGAGAGTGAAGTGCAAGTCATCCTGGTAGCAGCAACAATAAAGCAACCAAGGCACCAAGGGATAGAGTCATTGGCTCCCATTGTGAGCTATATCCTAGAGGGCGAGTTTCCACAAGGCTTCACAAAGGCTCAAAAGCAGAGGCTCATGGAGAAGCCAAGCTCATATCTATTCTTGGAAGGTGCTGTCTACCAAAGAGGAAAAGACCAAGTTTGTAGAAGAATACCAACCATGGAGGAGATTCCATCCATTTTGGAAGGTTTGCATGAAGAAGCTTGTGGTGGTCATTTTGCACAAGAACTCACTGCAAAAAAGATTTTACTTGCTGGCTATGTTTGGCCAAGCTTACACATTGATGTTCAACATTGGTGTAAAAGCTACCACAATTGTCAAGTTAATGGAAACAAGCACTTGTTGCATGGTCCACGTCAACTAGTCCTTGCAAATGGTCCATTTGAAAAATAGGGCATTGATGCTATGGGTCCATTACCTAGGACTAAAAATGGAAAATTGTATATCTTGGTGGCCATACACTACATGACTAGGTGGGTAGAAGCTCAAAGTGTGGCAAGAGTAAATGAGAGGACAGTGAGCAAGTTTGTATATACTCACATTTGTTGCTGATTTGGAACACCTTTGGAAATTGTTTCTGACAATGGTCCAGGATTTAGGAAGGGTTTGCTCACAGAAGTTTGTGATGAGCTTCACATTCTACATCAACACCCCCTACTATCCTCAATCAAATGTTTTGCTTGAGAAATCTAATGAAATCATTGCAGGGATCATCCGAAAGATGGTAAAGAACAAGACCAAGCTATGGGATGACTTCTTGGATAGAGCATTGTGGGCATATCAAACTATGTATAAGGAAGGTACGGATTTCGCACCCTTTCACCTTGTATATGGGCAAGAAGCTTTGCAGCCTATCGAGCTGAACATTCCAACAATACGACTTCATGGAAAGGTGGCACAAGGAGAAGAAGAAGCATGGGCGGATCGTTTCCTCACCTTAGTAAAGCTAGAATGGAAACGGGAGGCAGCTTACGAGTGCTACAAAAGCAGAGCCACGGAAGTAAAAGATAAGCTCAACAAGAAGGTCAAGGACAAAGGAATCAAGGAAGGAGACCTGGTGTTAAGGTATGAAAATTGCCTTGATAATCGCTTTGATGTGAAGTTCAATACTAGGTGGCAGGGTCCCCACATCATGAAGAAGGCCTTTAATTCAAGCTACTGTGAGCTCATGGATCTGGATGGAAAGGAGCACTCTAAAAAGGTAAATAGTTATTGACTAAATCCCTACTTGAGTCGCAGTCTACCAAAGGGTTTACAAAACCAAGAGGCTACATCATCATCCATGTTTTGTTGTGACATTCATTCACATAAGGTATGAAAAAGTAGTAGGGAGCGACAACAAACACATTCTTTGGAAACATGAAATATCATCAACACTCGGGAATCACTTGCATTGGAAAGAATGCCTTTTGATGGTACATGAATGTACCATCATCTTGGGGGAGGGCTAAACGATAGTTGCTTTTCGGTATTAAAAATTTCATATTTTTAGCCTCACTCCATCACTACTAACCTTTTAACTCTACCCACGTGCTAACTCAAAGATTGTACATACCTTATTTTTCTTCATGTGTGTGATACCACGCTATAGTGGATATGGTGTGCTCATAAATGTGTAGATTTCTCTAAAGTGTGTCCTAACTATAAAACTCCACCTTTACTAATTACCTAAGTAGGGTTGGATCCAAAAAATTATTACTGCCCTTAGTATTTATGTAAATATTTCTTTCCTTTGTTTTAAAGGGCATAAATATTAAGAGTGTGATTTTATAAAAATAAATAAATTATTTTCACACATATTTTTTTCCATCCCCTTTTATGTAACTAGGTGTGAGTATATTTTCCTTACGCACCTACTAATTCACTAGGTGTGTGTCGTGTTTTTTAACGATATAGTGATTCTTGTAAATTTTATATTTATTTACATCTCAAGAGAGTGTATTTATTCATTTATATATTTCTATCCATGAGATTCCAATTTTTTCTTCACGCTAGTTAACTACAGTGTACTTTTCCTTTCACATTGTGTAAAATTGTAAATATTTTTTTTCACTCCACCTATTGTAAGAAAATATAGCAATATATATTTTATCATACCTCTTTTTTATATTATCTTATATTATTTTATTCTACTTTTATATTTTATAATTATTTATATTTTATTACTATAATTATGCACCTTAGCTTGTACACTTGTTATCATACATATCATCACCAAATTCAATAATAATTTTTCATGGACTCATTGGAGCATTATTAAGGGTCCATGTCATGCCCTCATGCCTCACTGATTGGAATATATGCAAGTTCAACAACCAAGGACCCCACTTGGAAGACTTTGAGAGGGAGAAAAAGACACATGTTTTTGGGCGACTTTTCATCCATGATTCCACTCCGAGTTGGACTTTGCACACAACTACAAAATTGTAGCTCGTGAGCTGAGGTTTTGGACAAAATTTATTTCGCATTTTTTGGAGCTCTGAGCGATTTTTTAGGGACATTTTGGTGGCCCGAGTTTTGCTGTCTTGGTCCAAAATGCTTCACCCTCACTCTCCTCTTCACCCACACAAAATCTCATTTCCATCTCCATTCTATTCAAACCTGCAAACAATCTCTCCCCCCTCTAAGTACAACTAATCCTTATCACCTCCACTATTACATACCTTCCATGAAAGCTTTAAACACTCATCTACCCTAGCTACCTACCTAGTAATTATCAATGAGGAGATATGATTGATATGTTCTTCCAAAAAATCTAAAAAATCAGCAAAAAACTGATTGTGTGCATCTTCTTCATCAACTAAATCTCCCGCAAGTACTCTAATTACGCAAGCCGGCAAAACCTCGCCACGGATCAAGCATTGGAGCGGCAAACGACAAGGCATTACGAGTAGTAATAGGTTTCTTATCCTTTCAAACTCATCCTTGTATATACCCAATCCATAAAATCACTTTTCCTATTATGCACATTCAAGCATTGCCTTTGTAAATTATCCATTTGGCCTGCACGTTTGTGCCTCACTTGTAAATATTATAACTACTAACTCACTAACGACTAACTTGTATGCAATTTGTCCATCCAATTTCGCCTTTAAAAAATGGAGACCCCGTGTAGATAGAAACACCTCCATTCAAGCCTATAAGTTATTTCTCTTCTCCCTATTCTCACTCAATGTAAATAGAGGAGACAAAGTAGTCCCACCATATAAAGAATTCAAAAAACCCTAAACCTTATTAGCCACACAAATAAGCATACTTATGCCAAGAGATAATCCACTTGGAAATGCTACAAACAGAGCACTTCTACATCACTTTGGGGGGGCTTATCAATTGAGAGAAGAAGATCTTTAGCTACTTAAGTGTGTGAGGAAGCCCTCGTGTCAAGTCCTTATGTCGAGATAATCGCCAGAGCTAGGCTCTCCATTTGTATGATCTACTTATCTATCTATAACAATTGGATTTGGACACACATATTCTCATTATCTCCTAAATCTCTTGACAATTCATAAATTGGTGCTCATTTTGGAATCTTCTTTAGCTTGCCACAACAATTGGAAACGTCTACTTGTGGTAACACTTGTGTATTTTCCTTTAAGATTTTTTGTTGATGATGGTGTTGAGCATTGGTGGTACATTGTTGGTCTAGGTTGAGGTTGATTGGAGATCCCTCACTAGAGTAACAAAATCATAAATTGGCTTGTGATTCTGTATGTGCATGCGTCTATTTATGCTCAAGTGTTAGTGCCTTTGTGAGTTTGTTTCATGAATTGTCGCAGGTAAATCTCTCCATTTGGCATGTTAGGATGTATGACGGGGATGATCGTACAAAGATGTGTGTAAGCTCAAGTGTGATGTTCATGTTTTGATATGTCCTAACTCATTATAGTTAGGTGGTGCCCTTTGTCTTGGTTTTGTGTGGGTTTGGTTTGGCCTTTTGGCCATCCATATATATTTTTTTGATACCCCTACAAAAGGTTTTCATTGTCCATATCTCCCAAGCATCACAGTGATTTGTGGGTGGAGTGTAAGAGACAGGAAAGTGGGATCTATAATGGCCTAAACTACCCATGTCTTTGCTAGCACAACTACTATGGAAGTGTAAATTTATAATACACATGGATTAAGTGACTACATGTTGTTTTGCTTGAAAATAATTTTGTCTTTGCCATTTATATTATAGGAAGAGTTCGATGCAATGAATCGGCTCAAAACATAGAATATGTCGACCAAGGACAGTAGAGAGTACCTTTCAAAGAAAGATGATTACTAGGCAAGCTATGACTTGGCGATTAAAGAGACCGAAAACCTCTTTGTGTGGAAGGGCTTGGAGATAACGGTTATCTCTACTCCCAATAATGGCGTAGAATGTTTCAAAAATGCCTTTTGGGTTGGGAAGAAAAGGTTTGCAAAATGACTCCCTTCAGAGAGTTCAAGGTTGCATGCACACGAATCAGTCTTGTGGACTAAGTATTATTTGAATGCATTTTTCTAAAAACAAAATTCCTATGATGGTGTTCAATAATACATTGCAAGAAAGGTTGTTAGGTTCACATATTGGCCAAGGGTGATGTTTCAATGATGAAGATATTTTTTCCAACTCAAGAGAATCCATTATTGCAGTGGTTGAGAATGCATGTTTACTAGTGGCAACTAGAAAGGTGAGTGTAATAACATTAGAGTATGGGATCATATTTATTATTGCAATATTAGTATTTTTTGGAGTGCAAGGGTGCATTGAGCTTAGCAAAGACAATGGAGACCAAGAACTCCATGGTAAAGAACATACACACAAGCATCACATGCGATTGTGGCCTATCTCTTGGAGAGGCAATGCAAGCTTTTTGACAAAAGCACTTTGGCAAGGCTTTTGTGCAGTGGAATCCAACCATACAAGCCACACGCACAGTAGAGGAGTAGCCACACTTTGCATGTATTGTGTGACACTTTTATAGGTATTCAACTATAGAGCTTTATTAGGATATAAAATTCAAATTGTGTGTTTTGAATGATGGAGTTGTAATTGTGATTTGTAGATGGTGGTTGGACACCCCTACAAAAGGTTTTCATAGTCCATATCCCAAGAATCACAGTGACATGTGGGTGGAGTCTAAGAGAGAGGAAAGTGGGATCTATCCCAAGGAGTGGATAGACAAAATCCATGGTAAGGATACATTGGATAGGGAGAAAGGAGAACACACTCGAAACCCAAACAATCTACCTCTCTTTAGCCCAGGATAATCACTACATCCCAATCCACAAGAGTTCACCTTCAAAACTCGACAATTCCAAACACATATCACCATTTGCAATAGCTCCTGGGCTAGTCTTGTAGAAAAGGTTCGTACAAGAGCTCCTTTGTGAGCCATGTCTCCTCCCAAAAATCCTCCTTCTCCAAAAATCCTCCCACAACCCTCTTTTTTTACCTAATTTGTGCTATTTTTGGCTTACATTGTGTGTGAAGCCTTCCTATTTTTGGATTTCCTTGGGGCTCACACCACCTATGGACCATCCCTTATGAGAGGCACCAATGGTTCCGTTGGTTCCCTCTCCTTTCTCCTCAAAAAGGTTGCCCATGTGGGCATTTGAACAAGCCCATGCGGCTTTGCCACGTCAGCATCTCATTGCACAATAGGCGGAGGCCAATGTGACAACCACCAAAGCAAAATTTGGATGTGGAAAATTTTCCATCCATTATGTCAAATCTACTATGGAAAAGATGGGCTTAAAGCGGGTAGCCCAGACAAACTTAGAGGAATTGTGAAATGAGGAGATACGGGCTAAACTTGTCAACTCTATGCCCACAAACAAAGGAGGAGACTACTATGTGGGAAATGAACTTCTTACTAACCATTACTACTTTTGCGTTATTTCCATGCTAATTGTACTAATTCCATGCTAATTTTTACTAATTATAACGTAACAACCATGGTTGTTTTGGACAGTGGGGCACGCATAGCTATAGCAACAAAATCTGTCTCGGAAGGCTAGGAAAAACCAACCATTAAACAAACACATATGAAAGTGCAACTGCTTACTAGAAAATGCGATAGTCAACTCTTGTGAAATTGACTACCAACACACTTTTGTCATTGCAGATTTTGGAAAGAAACTCAACTATGAAATCATCCTAGGAAGACAATTCATGAGACAAATAGAATTGATCTAGGATTAGGAAAATGATTATCTTTACGTGAAACAAGTTAGATCAATCATTCGGGTAAATCTGAGGGATCATGCTTACAAAGATTTCTTGAGGACACCCTCCAGGAGTTGGATTCAAAAAACTCAATGACAACAGAGATATTATCATGGACACATAAAGACACTCCAATTTGGATATGTGGGGCTTCTGAATCGGAAAGTTTATGATGAGAAGCTTGCATACTAGACAAGTAAATGATGCATAATACATACCTAGGCCATGCTATGAGCATTTGTTTGAACTCTTTGAGTGGACTCAAATCCTGGCCACTATGGATGTGTGTGTTACAAATCCACACCCACACAATTTTGTGATGAGAAAGGTTATGACACAGTTCCTATCCAAATGGTATTTATTGAAATGATCAAGGAGCAACAAGCCTTCTCTGATTGCTACTATGATGGCACAAATGAGTTGGAGGAAGAAGTGCTCACAACGGAGGGATCGAACTCTAAAAAGGAGCACGTAAGAGCAAAACTACTACTATGGAGTTGTGAAGAAGAAAAAATTGAACTCTCAAACCAGCATCATAGATGTCAACAAAGATATAAAAAAGAATGAGAAGGTAAACTGGAAAGGAGAATGGAAAATACAACGATGAAAAAGAAAACACAATTCTTGATGATGGTTGACGCATCGGATTGCATCAAGGACAAAATAAGAGAACGATATCCAACATTGAAAAACATGGCTAGATACACCAAAACAAAAGCAAAACTGAACAAGCTTGATAGAACTAAGGGAAAAGAATCTCCAATGTCAAAAACCGAGCACAAAGCAAATATAAGGAGTTGAAACGAGCATTAAAAGAAGTTTGGACAATGGAGATGGAGTCAAAAAGCGATAAAACAAGAGAAATCAATGTTCCATCTCCTTAAAAAAATACACTTGCAAGATCAATGAATCATTATAGCGCAATGATTGCGACAAACAAAAGAACTAGGATATTCCTATGAGGGGCTAGAGAATACCAAACTAATTGACCTATCCGATCCTAGAGAAGATTGAAAACCAGCGTACATAGCTACAGATCTATCACAAGAGGAGGGCAAAATTCTTGTTCAAATGTTAAAGGAGTATTGGGATGTTTTTTCCTAGTCCTAAAAAGATCTCAAGGGAGTGGATCTTGAAATATGTCAGCATACTGTCCCTATGAGAGATGACGCTAAGTCAAGTAGACAATGACCATACATTTACAATGAGACATTCGCTAAGAAGATCGATGAAGAGATCAAGCATCTCAAGGAAGTTGAGTTCATCTACAAAATAGAATACAATGATTGGGTATCACCTGTTGTGGTGGTGCCAAAAACAAATAGCAAACTCAAAGTGTGTGTAAACCTCAAGAAGGTGAATGCAGCCACCATACAAGATAATTATCCTCTTCCGGTCAAGGATCATGTTCAGAACGGGTAGCTGGCAAAGTGGCTTATAGCTTCTTGCATGGATTCTCTGGTTACAACCAATTGGTTATAGATCCCAAAGATCAACATACAACGGCTTTTGCCATGGAATGGGAGACTTTTGCTTACAGGGTCATGCTTTTTAAACTTACCAATGCACCAACAACATTCTAGAGGCTAATGAGCCATGGTTTTATAGAATATTTGTGGAATTTCCTAGAAGTATACATGGATGATCTTTGTGTGCATTCTAGAGAGAGAGAGAGAGAGAGAGAGAGAGAGAGAGAGAGAGAGAGAGAGAGAGAGAGAGAGAGAGAGAGAGAGAGAGAGATATTTTGAACATTTATGATGTGTTTTTGAGAAATGCCCTCTGTATAAGATTTGATTAAATCTTGAAAAATGTGTACTTATGGTTAGACATGGAAAATTTCTCGGACATATTGTATCCAAAAATGGTGTTTCCATAGACATGGAGAAGGTGGGAGTGATTGTTGAAATGGCTAGACCAACAAACGTCAAGGAAGTTTGGGCATTTATGGGGCATTGTAGCTATTATGGTAGATTCATCTACATGTATGCAGCCATAGCTAAACCCATTTATAGCCTTATCACTCATTTTGAATGGACAAAAAATGCAAGGAGACATTCCAAAAGCTTAAACTAGCCTTAACCATAGCACCAATATTGAAGACTCAAAACTGAAATAAAATTTTTAATGTGCATGTGGATGCTTCAAACTTTCCTATTGGTTACATATTAGCTAAGCCAGGAGAGGACTATGGAGTTTCCTATATCATATGCTAGCAGACAGTTAAACCTAGCAGAAAAGAATTACACTACCACTGAAAAGGAAGGTCTTATAATGGTATATGCGGTCAAGAAATTTAGACACTACTTGTTAGCTATCAAGTTTGTTTTTTTCATAGACCATCAAGTCTTGCTCTATTTGGTAAACAAGCCATGCAATACAGTAATAATTGTAAGGTGCTTTATCATCCTACTTGAGTTTGATTTCATAGTGGTAGTCAAAAAGAGCACCACGCACCAAAGAGTGGATCATCTATCAAGGATCACCTCAAGGGAAGCACCAAAAGGGGTAGATGATGATTTACCAAATGCTTATTTGTTCTCCATGGAAATGATTCCTAGATGTCAAAAGATCTTGTATCACTAATGACAATAGCACAAGTAGATTCAAAAATACCTCTTCCTATCACACCAAGATTGATAGAGCAATCTGTCCTATATCAATTTCTAGTTGGAAGACTGTATCAAAAAAACAAGGATGGAATTCTACTTTTGTGCATTAAACCAGAGGAAAAGAAACCTACTTGAGTCAAGCTCATACTACAGTGATAGGAGTCCATTTTCAAAAGAGAAAACCATATGACAATTGACTTGGCTAGGGGTTTATTGGCTTACCATGAAGAAAGACACTCATGATTACGTGAATAGTTGCTCTCAATGTAAGGAAAAAGCCGCCATACCTCATGGCGACTCCATTTTGCAAAAGATCAAACCATATGATAGTTGACTTGGCTAGGGGTTTATGGTCTACAATGAATAAAGACATTAATGATTACGGTTGCTCTTAATGTAAGGAAAAAGTCATCATATCCCATGCCACCTTATTCCAAATATCTGGTGGAATATCTGACCAAGAGAACACTCCCTGAAGATATGAGTGAATGATGATGAAGAGAAATAAAGACTAAAGCATCCAACTATGCAATGATTAAAAATCAGCTCTATCGACGAGGAAAGGACCAACAGCTTAGACTGTGTGCCAATGAAAAGGAATATCTTCCTATCTTGGAACAAGAACATGTGGGTCTTGTAGGAGGACATTTCTCTCATGAAGCCATAGCCAAGGCTATATTGATGGCAGGCATCTTGTGGCTAACCTTGTTTGCTAATGCCAAAGAATGTGTTCATCGATGTGATTCATGTCAGCGAGCAAAGATGCCGACAAGAATTGATAGTATACCATTGTGACCTATGATGGGGACACCCCGCATTTGCTAAATGGGGTATAGACTTTGTTCGTCCAATACCACCACCAAATTTATAAAACTCATGTGGTGAAATATATTATTGTAGCCATGGACTACTTAACCAAATTTGTTGAGGCAAGAGCCACTAGGAAGAACAATGCTAGAACCTCAACTGCATTCTTGTACGAATGCATATTTGCTAGGTATGGAGTTCCTATTAATCTGTAAGTGATAGAGGTTCGTGTTTCCTCAATGAAGTGATAGGACATTTACTGAGTGATTTTATGGTGATACATAACAAATCCACACCCTATCATCCTCAAGAAAATGCTCAAGCAAAACATGCTAACAAGGTCCTAAGCTCCGTGCTTACCAAGATTATTAGTTCAGGTAGAGCAGACTAGGAGGTGCATCTTCATTCAGCTTTATAAGGGTATCGAGTTTCATTTAAAACAGCCTTAAATGCAACTCCCTTCACCTTTTTCTATGGGTTAGACGTAATATTTCCCATGGATTTTTTAATACCCACTCTCAAAGTTGCACACCATTTGGGATGGAAAGGGCACTAGTTGTCAGAATGACTCGAGGACGTAGAATGACTAGATGAATAGAGATTGGTGGCCATTGCCCATATATATGCACAAGAACAAAAACGAAAACAATTTTTAAACTCACATTTGCTGACAAAAATTTTCAAACAAAGGGGATTTGGTTCTAGTTACCTCCTTAAAATAACACATACCCAGAATCAAGAAAAAGAGACACAGCCCTTTTGTCATTGAGAATGTTTCACCAAGTGGTGTTGTCAAACTAGCTACATTAAATGGAAAGATCATGGAGAATTAGATTGGTGGCTGTCATCTTTGCAAATATCATCAACCTTTGACTAATGACCAACCTCTTGCACCGCATAGTGTTTTCAAATGCATTGATAAGAGTAGCATGATAGGGCCAATCTCGGCCATGCATAGACACGATTTTGTCACCCGTGCACTGCACAACCCAAGCTATACTCTATCATCCCGGAGGACTCGGGAAAGGAGGGGAGAGGCATTCTCAATGCAGACTCAAATGCCTAAAAGTATACTTGGATATGGGCAAGGTTTTGAATTGTTTGAATGTTAATGTGAGAATTCTTGTTTACTAAAGCGTAAAATGCTCTTCAACACAATCGGAAAAGAGATATGTAATATGATAGTCCCTAGATGTGCGTGTAAATGTTGTAAATACTACCAAAAACCAAAAATAATGTAATTTTAAGTCTTTTCACATGTTTTATGGCCAAAAAGGGATAAAAAAGGAAGCAATCCACAAAAAATATGGCCAAGTATTAAATTAGGTGTGTTTTTGTATTTTTGAGCATGGAATGAAATTTTTCAGAGTAGTTTTGGATAATTTTGTTCTGTTTTGTTAAGAAAAGCTAATAAAAGTCCAAAATAAATAAATAAATAAGTAGGAATGTCACAATTCAAATTTGAATCGAAGCACCATATCTTGAAACTCAATGGAATGGCTATAAAATTTTTGGGGTAAATCCGATCAAATTGTTCAACGGCGTCTCCAACTCACTAACCACTTTGGACAACTTTTGGCAGAAAGGTCCTCAGGTGTTAGTTTTTAGACATTTTTTATCCAAGGGTACATTGTGAGGGCTATGCGGCTCAAAGGGTAGGTACGGGATGAGGGGTGTCAAAAACATTCAAGTATGTATAGTCCTTCTCTACTTGCATTTCTACTCACATTTGCATTCTAATTCTTCAAGGGAGAGCTCAAGCTCGTGATTTTTGGCAATCTTTTGTGAGCTCCCTATGCACGATCTGTTGGTCCTTAGTTGAGATGTAAGTTCCTAACTATAACAAGAATCATTTTAATTACCACTTTGTCCACCACTAAGGTTGTAGGGGGCACGAAAACATTGGGAAATCTGGGAATTTTTGGCAACAACAACATGTACACCAGCCACACCGGGCATCCAAATCACACCAAACTTGAACCATGAGCTCATTTCAAGTAAGTGAACACAAGAGTGGGCTCTAGAGTGCAAAGCATACCAAAATCTTTCCCATTTGGAGACCAATTTTGACTCACTTGCGAATGTCATCATGCAGAAGGCCTATAGAGGTTTAGGAGTGCATTAGGGTCCATCTCATCAGGTTATGGCAAATGACCATATCTCCATTACAAAGTGATATTGTGCTATTTTGTGCAAAATATTGATCCATTTGACCTCAATACTTAGGAAGGGGCACTCCACAAACTATTCCTTAACCCCCTATGTTGCACCTTATCTCCAAGAATATACAATAGGGTCTACATAAAGGACTTCTGACCCACCAACTGAGCTCAAACTCTACCCAAGGCTAAATTAGCACCCCTATAGAGAAACCCAAGAGACAAGAAGTAAAAAAAGAACCAACTCAATGAAAATTTATCTTTAGCGTCCCAAAGATAGATTTGTGACCATTTGGACACTGTCTCGACAAATTTTGTCATAGATATGCTCATATGGCTTGAGTGAAGCTCCATGTCAAGTTTCATCAAGATTGATAAAGCCTAACTCCCTTGAGCATGAAAAGCTTAGATGATGGAAAAAGCAAACAAGGAGTTTCCCATACCTCTCACACAGGGGCTAAAAGGCCATCATACTTTACATAAATCGCCTACAGCACATGCACCTCCCGTACATCCACTCTAGCACCAAGCTGCAATCACATGCACATACTTGTATCTTCGGTGCGCCAAAGATAAATTTGTATTAGCCTTTCTACTTGTAGTAAAAGGTGAAACAAGTCTGACAAGCATATTCTAATGATTTTCTATCGGGATCTCTGTCATCTACCTCGGGAGCTCCAAAGAAGAAAAGCATGAAGTCTAAGCTGGTAGAGCTTCCCCCATACCATTTAAATCTCACGGAAGCAAATGTTATTTGGTTGGCCAAAGAGCAGCTAGAGCACCACCATGTCACAATCTATCATGGGATTTTCAAAAGAGCACAAGGATCAAAAGTAGAAGTGCAGATGTTTTCAAAAGAAGCTAAAGACCTGTTGGAATTAGGGTTGCAGGGAAACACACACAACTTGGAGAAGATGAAGGAAGCTCAAAGAACACAATAGAGAGTGTATTACTTAGTGTGAAATGGAAAGATAGATAGCCCTAAAGTCATGGGCATATATACAATGCACGGGGGGGAACCTACTAAAGAGGGAGAAAAATTCCCCGGTGATCCTAGTGTGTTCACACACATCACTACCACATGTATACGATAAAAAATCCCCCCTGAGAGTGATGCGGTGAACAAGGGATTTCATGAAGATTAAAGGGAAGCTCCATGCCCTGAGGACAGGATCAGTCCACAAAGGAGATCAAGCCCAAAGCTTTGCAAAAAGCTTCAAGCTTCTCATGAGACAATGCCTTTGTGAATAGATATGCAAGGTTGTCGTGTGTTGGAACATAAGCCAAGCTAATATGTCCTGCTGAGAGCCTCTCCTTGACATAGTGGTAATGCACCTCAATGTGCTTTGTGCGAGCATGAAAAACTGGGTTCCTCGCAACTGCTAATGTGCTCTGATTGTCAGTGTAGATGATGTTGGCAATGTCTTGTCCAACACCCAGATCAGCCATAAGGCATCTGAGCCATACACACTCAACTATAGTTGTGAAGACTTCCTTGTACTCAGCCTCACAACTAGAAGTGGCCATAGTAGGTTGCTTCTTGCTCAACCATGAAATACATGAACTGCCAAGCATGAAACAAAACCCGCTTGTGGACACTTGCGTGTCATAACAACCAGCCCAATCTGAGTCCAAAAGAGCATGTAAATCTAGCGACAATGATCTTCCAATGATCCTCCCTTGGGATAAAACAAGACAAGATGCAAAGTGTCACTAAAGTAGGAAAAAATCTTCTTGACTGCTTGCCAATGCTTAGACCCTAGGCTATGCATAAATCAATTGACTTGTGAGACTACAAATTGAATATCCGGCCTCGTGTTGCATACATAATTGAGGTAGCCAACAATAGTTTGGTGAAGAATGGCATCAACAGGATCACGAGCATCCTGTAGACTCAACTTCAAACCTATTTCCATGGAAGTGGCAATAGGTTTGCAATCCTCAAGTCCAAACTTACATAGCAATGTCTCTATGTACCCTTTCTGACACAAGGCAATACCATCATCACAGTACTTAAACTGTATGCCCAAGTAATGATGCAACATGCCCAAATCTTTCATCTTGAAAGTAGTATTCAAATCAGCCTTAAATAGAAATATGTGCCTCATTGGGACCAGTGATCAGCAAATCATCCACATAAAGAACAACAATGAGTAGTACATTGCCCTCACGTTTGACATACAATGTTCTTTTTGTTGGACTGTTACAAAAGCCTCGTTTGACCAAATGAGTGTCGGCGTTTTCATACCAAGCACAAGGAGATTGCTTCAACCCATACAAAGACTTCTTACATCTGCACACTTTGTCCTCTTGTACTTTCTTGACAAAACCGCGAGGCTGCATTACATAGACGTCCTAAAAAATTTCACCATTCAAGAAAGCAGTAACAATATCAAATTGATGTACATCCCAACCAAAATGAGCAGCCAATACATATAAAAACAGTAGTCATACAAAAAGTGGGAGCAAAAGTTTCTTCATAATCTATGTCGATCAACCTCACCATCCGGCTTGCCTTTCAACTTGTAAACCCACTTTGTACCAATGGCCTTTTTTCCATGAGGAAAATCACATAAAGTCCATGTGTCATTTTCTATAAGTGCATCATATTAAGATTGCATGGTAGCCATTGAATTTTTTGAATTTTCTGCTTCATCAAAAGATAGGGGTTCCTCTATATCACATAAGCTACACATAGCCAAAGCATAAAAATCTGATGCATAAGAGGCATGGCGAGAACCTGAACGAGTATGACTAGACAAAGGTGCATCCATATTACTATCACGCAAAGTGTGCACCAGCCATTTTGGCATACCTCAAGCCTGGTCATTTTCAGACCTTGCCTCATCAAGTACATCATGTACATCTGCATCAGTAATAGGCTGATCTGTAACATTTTCAAAAACCCCCATAGGTTCAAATTTCCACCATTGAAAAGAGGCAATAAGCTATCATAAAAGTCATGTGAGCTTACATTACTATCGCTAGTACATGATAGCAAAGGCTAAACAGAATCTTCCACAAGCACAACATCATGTGAGACCAAAATACACTTTGTTTGCGGATGGTACAACCTGTAACCTTTGCTTTCAACACTATAACCAGCAAAAAATACATTTGACAACCTTATCATCCGATTTTTTGCATTGTGCTTGTGGAACTAAACCATAAACCAAACAGACAAAAACATGTATGCGCTCAATAGATGGCTTTCTATCATGCCATGCTTCATATGGAGTCATAGACTGCAACGGTTTTGTAGGACACTTGTTGAGTACATAAGTGGCACACATGATAGCCTCGAGCCAAAACGAATGTGGTAAATCTTGACGCTTGACCATATATCATGCCATTTCTATAAGAGACCTATTTTTCCTCTCAACAACACCATTTTTTTGAGGCGTATGCGGCATTGTACATTGATGTTTTATCCCACGACTAGCCAGAAATGCATTAAATTCATGAGACATATACTCCCCCCTCGATCGGAACGGAGGGTGCCCATAGTACATTTTGAGACATTTTCAGCCATAGCAAGAAATTGCTTGAAGCACATAAACACTTTGGACTCAGCTTTCAACAGATATACCCATGCATGCTTGGAGCATTCATCAATGAAATTCAGGAATGTCATGCCAAGGGTAGGACTAGACGGGCACGGCCGGGGCAATGTGCCGGACACACATGCAATAAAAGGGATCCAAGGGGGGAGTAATGTCATGCCAAGGGTAGGACTAGACGGGCATGGCTCGGGCAATGTGCCGGACACACATGCAGTAAAGGGGTCTATATATGGAAGAGGGCTAGGGGCCTATATATAGGATGGTTGGGAGGTTATTCGCATGTTTGTCTACCCGCTGGTCTAACATTGGTATCAGAGCAAGCTGGAGAGGAGGGGGCAGCAGGGATCTACGGGGGAGGGAAGCATGGCGTTCTCTCTCTCTCTCTCTCTCTCTCTCTCTCTCTCTCTCTCTCTCTCTCTCTCTCTCTCTCTCTCTCTCTCTCTCTCTCTCTCTCTCTCTCTCTCTCTCTCTCTCTCTCTCTCTCTCTCTCTGGGAAGCGTAAAACTTCGCATGGTGAAGCATGATTATCGCCTTGAGGAAGGAGATGGGGGAAGGCAGCATAGAGATCGACAGCCAAAATCTGAAGGAGGCCATGCATGAGGAATGCATAGCCCTGCAGAAGGTAGGGAAGGTTTCGATTATATTCTATGTCATGATCGAATATGGATTTGAACTCGACAGAGCGTCGACCAGTGGGATCGACCGCCATGGCAAAGCTCGACAAAACAAAGCGTTGCAAGAACCGCCTCTTGCATGGAGAAACCGGGTCGACTAACTTGCATGGAATCGGGCCGTAGTAGCACCAAAAGGGTGCACCCCAGAGAGTTGCACAGATTTCGTCATAGGCCGCAGCCCTATAGGGGTGTAAAACGAGCCATGCAAGTGGAATTCATGTGCGCTGCCTATGTTTTTCACCATAGCTCAGTTTTAGCTTTCTGATTCACATTAGAGATACCCTATTTTGGGGATTTTGCCCAAAATAGGGTCCTAAAATGCGTTCCCACAGTGGCAGTCATGCAAGGGCAACACGGTCGCCCAACTCAAAAGCAATACAGTCGCCGAACCAAGCCATGACAAGGAAGGTCATTCGGGTTGCAAAATCTCACAAGGCAGACTAGCAGCAGCTTGAGTAAAGCACTAGCCATGTGGCCTTTTCTTGAAAGGCAAGGTATGACGATTTGTTGCACTTTTCTTGTTTGATTCATTCTCAGTGTGCAGCTGTTAAATGTATGCTCAAGCACGGCTCACTTGGTCTTCAACTTGTTTTTCTGATCATTGAGCAAGGCTCATTAAGTGCATACACCACTGTGGTGTTGAGTACACCACTCCAGAGTTAACCCTTGCGACTTTTTATCATGCATGGCATGTGTATACTTACAAGGGCAATGTCCGAAGTAAGGCTTTCATTTTTGTCCTGCTAGCATTTGGAGTATGCTAGGAGCATATTCATTGGGGAAATTTTTACAATTGTATGGTATGACCATTTCATGGGGGTGCATAGGACGACTTCTAGTTACAGTACGGCAAGTGTAGGCAAGGCCTATAGTTTGTCATGCAAATTTCTTTCTCGCCTATCTTTCATTGGCACATCAGGCAAAAGTGCTCGGCATGGCCGACCATTTATCAAAGCCTGCAAAACAAATAGGAGTCTCTTTGCTTTCAGTAATCAAGTTACACACGTATGCATATAAGTATTTTTCTACTTTTCAATAAAAGGTACAATTGGACAAGGTCCATTATCTGTGCATGGTCGACACTGTTGACTCTGTTCGCTATGACATCTGTCGTCAATGGCATTTATTGGCAATGAGGCCGGACATAGTTATCTGAAGCATGGCTTCTCCTGAGTACCTTGATAGAGCACGCTCGTGAAAGGTTACATTTTGCTTCAAAGGCAAGGCTTCAATTTATGTGAAGCAGGGCTTCAATTTACGCATCTTGCATTGAGATTCCCCACGTTCGGCATATGCTATGAGCATACAAACTTGGGAAGGATTTGGCAATATGCTTGCAGGTTATTTCATTGCGTGATAGAAGGGCGTATATGATGCTAGGGACATATATGTACATACGATAGCTCCCACTCGTGTAGCAGATATGGCTATGAACCATTTTTACACGATTTTTTGTTTCTTCCACAGAATCTCGGGCCAACTGGTTACAGCAACGACCAGGTTAGCCAATTTTATGTTCTTTTTATTTTTCCATGTTTACACCTGTGATTGGAAACTACTGCTTTTGTGCAAAGCAAAGTGCTTTGACGATTTTACATGAAGCAAGGCTTCTCCCTTGTGCCAAGGAACTGCCCAATGACTTGTCCTCAAGGGCCGTGGTACACAAGTTTGAAAAAACTGGCAAAATAGGGAATATCACCTCACAGAATTCCTACCGGTTTAGGTTGTGCAAGGCACTTATGGTTTGGGCTCTCACGTTTGAGGCCATCACTTTTTCCAAGGGCTTAAGATTATGTATGCACGGCATGCTAGCTAGGTGGAATCAATTCTACCACATTAGGAAACACGCTTCCGCTATAACACCAGACCCTTTGTCAAGGACAAGATACGTTCTGGATTGTTTCTGGGTTGCTGTCAAACACAAAAACACTTAAAAGAACCTAAAACTTGGACGTAATTCAAAGGCAAAGTGCTATCATTAAGTCACACTGGTGTAGTCACAACCACAAACATGATAGGTGGGTCAGTCTGTGACTTGTTTGTGTTTTTCTGTTACCTCCCTCGATGAGAGAGTCGTAGCAGAAACCTGTTGCATGCTTATAGGATAAGCTGCACGTTAGGCATAAGATGCACAAGAGCATGGAAATCAACTATACAGGTCATAGTCCTTTAACGAAAGTTCCTCAGCCCAACATGCTCTTCTTCTTCTTCTCTCTCTCTCTCTCTCTCTCTCTCTCTCTCTCTCTCTCTCTCTCTCTCTCTCTCTCTCTCTCTGAATAATGAGAGCTTTTTACGAATATTTGGATACGTGTTTTTCTCGTGAGTCAGCCTGAGCCAAGGTGCTCTAACTCTCAGCTAACACGTGGCTAAGATGCTACTCAAATTAGTCTTCATCGGTTCATCCATTGAGCACTAATTTGCACAAGGGCTATGAGCCACACACGCTAAGAGCCATTGTCAGGCCAAGGGTAAGACCCAACTATTGGCATTCTTTGGGTGATTATTTTCAAGAGTGAACAGATCTACCCAGGGAAGTATACATCGACGTTAAGGGACAAGCAAGGGTCTTGTCATTCAGGATGTTTACAGTGTCATTTTTGCACTACATGTTTTCAAGTGCGACACTCAAGTTGAGTTTTTGATAAATCTTCAACTCACAGCAGATGATATTTACAAGGAAGTATAGATGCAGCAATCAGTTGCTGGACAGCATGGCTGTCCACAAGATCTAGGTAGTTCACTTGTGTGGATTTCTTGCTCTCTCTATAGCATTACGGCGTGTCTATGGACATATTGTTTGGGGTACGACCCGGAGGGTGACTACTAAATCACCCCATAGGCATTGAGGATCACAGTTTGATCTCTCCCAGTTAAACTTTCAAGGAAAGAATTTCGAAATCTACCACATGGTAGCGGACGAATTCAACTTTTTGAGTTGATTCCAATCATTATGTACACGGTTAACTATGTTGGTTACCGTTGCCTGCTAGTTGAGCAGTTTCTACAGAGGGTCTTACCAAGGGGTTTGACTACGTAGATGTTAACCAAAGGGGTTGGATTGCACAGGCAACACCCACGGTTTCCAGTGCAAGTCGTATAAATACGCTTGAATGTTTCAAAGCCATGCCAAGGGCATGTTGGAATAGAGTATTTTGGACCATAGCGTCCACTATACCTTATGATGTTACGAACCTAGTTGTAGGGTTCGACTTGGCACATGTTTTCACATGGGATACAACATGGTCTAGGAACTCAAGGAGTTCAGTTTAGCCAGTGTGGAGCATGATAATGAGGGTCCCTCTCACTCTTGTCGTGGAGTGTTTGTAGTTACCTCCACACACAAGTACCACCTCGTACTTGATGGATGTCGCTTTTCTTCATATCCTTGTTTGAGACATATTCCACATGTGGAGAATATGAGTCTCTTGGACTAACACTGGGGCCAACTTTTTACCATTGTGTCACGACGAAGTCCCTAGGTGCTGGTCGCATCCATTGGTTCGACCATTTTAAGCACACAATATCAGGAGCAATTTCAGTGGCCAGAAATTGTCGGGTACTAAGTACAAACTTGTTACGATTACAAGTGCTGTGAAACCACCTTAACGGAGGGTCGTTTCTACATATAGCTAAGTATGCTAAGTACCTGAGAATGTCTCATGGTTGGTACCTAGGTGTGACTGGGTTGTCACATTCTGTTATGGTCCAAATTTTGTTGCAAAATATGCTATATTCATGAGAATGTCCCATGGTTGGTACCTAGGTGTGATCGGGTTGTCACATTCTATTATGGTCCAAATTTGTTGCAAGACTTTCACGTACGTACCGTGGAAAGTCTCGTCATGGAATTGCGGTTCGGATATATTTGTGTTAAATGCATGCACACTAGGTGTTATGGGCCCTAGTGTTTAACACAAATTTATTCGGAGCGGCATGCAAATTCACGGACATTATTGTTTCTGCAATTTTTTGCACTGCCAGTGCAATCTCTCTTACAGATTTAGTATGAGTTTACACCCTGCTATACAAGGTGATGGCTGAGTATGGGTGTTCGTGATTGGCTGCTTGAAACTCCAATCTGCTTTCAACCTAGTTGGTTGTCTCCATTCCATATCGAGTATATGGCTGGATACTCAATGATTGAGTCATAGTTTGTCGTCAGTCGTGGGCGACTGTCTGTAAGTGGTTGGGGGAAAGCACCTCACTCTTACTGTTGCTATTCATCCCGTGTAGGATGGGCAGCTTACAAGTATTCTATTTAGTACTAAAGGATATGCAAAGTGCATACGTTAGTAAAGCACGCTAAAGGATATGCTAAGTGCATACGTTAGCAAGAAGTTAAACAACTAGATCGGTTACCTTTCTAGTTTGGAGTTTGCTTCATATGATGAAAGGCATGTTACGGATAGTTCTAGTCTCTGCCTGTTATTCTCAAGTTATCAACCTTAATCATCAGTTTGGATGAGGTTGACTATTGGCAAGAAACCATCGCAAGTCAAGGACTTGGTTGCTGCTAATGAGTATGTCAGCATAGTACTTTCATGGAAAGATGAGCCGAGGTTATATTGCACATTCCGGTACCTTCAGAAAGTCTGAAACCTGGGTATGCATTTAAACACCTCTTAGTTGTGATAACTCGTTTAGCATTCTCAAGTGAGTTCCAAATGGAGTCTTCACGCTCTTTGGATTATGAGTCGGTTAACCAAGACGGTTGCACAGGGACAACAATGTAGAAAATCAAGATGTTACTCTTGATTTCATTGAACCTCCCAATGAACCGGGTTCCGATTCAACGAACCGTTGGATCCATGCGGGATGCCACGGTGGAAAACATTAGTGTTCTTATGAAGATACTACAACTTGTGTTTTCGAGGATGAAAACGCTTATCCAAGGGGGGAGTAATGTCATGCCAAGGGTAGGACTAGACGGGCACGGCCCGGGAAATGTGCCGGACACACATGCATTAAAGGGGTCTATATATGGAAGAGGGCCATGGACCTATATATAGGATGGTTGGGAGGTTATTCGCATGTCTGTCTACCCGCTGGTCTAACAAGGAAATACAAGTAATTTCCCAAGGACGGAGTTTGCATAGGCCCACAAACATCATTATGCACAAGTTACAATTTGCATATAGTATAAACACTTTGGACTTAGCTTTCAATAGATATACCCATGCATGCTTGGACCAGTCATCAATGAAAGTCATGAAGTACAAGTAATTTCCCAAGGATGGAGTTTGCATAGGCCCACAAACATCACTATGCACAAGTTGCAATTTGCATGTAGCATGAACTGACCCATCCTTTGGAAACTTAGCACGCTGCATTTTACCCAAAATACAGCCTTCACAAATATGTTTGACAGGTGCTTCAAGAGGCCGCAAAGAAGCAACCATATCAAATTTTTGCAAATGTAGCAAACTAGCAAAATTCAGATGCCCAAAACGTGCATGCCATAGTTTTGCATCTGAAATAGCCCTTGAATCTGCAACTACATTTGCAAAATTTTTTCCTCACTTGTCATACAAAGTGAGCTCATATAGCCCACGACACAAAAGGCAAGATGCAACAATTTCATCACCAAAACTGAGATCATGAACTATACATCTGTCATCCACAAATTTGACTACGAGACCAAGTCTAGCAAGTACAGATACAGACAAAAGGTTCTTTTTTATCCCATGTACATACAATGCATCAATAAGTATGAAAGAACATCCATTTGCAGCAGTAAGCACAATCTTTCAAACTCCTTGAACATGATAACTAGCATTGTTGACACAAGTCACCATATTCCCATGAGGGACAGACTCAATAGAGGTAAACAAATCACAATGTGAGGTAATGTTCTTTGTAGCACCACTATCAAAATACCACACATGTGAATCTATAGCAACTAACATACATGTATCATGGAAAATAGGATCATAAGTGGACCTTGCACTAAATGCCCATTCTGCATCAACATCAACATCATAATCTCCTTTGACAAAAGACTCTACAATTGTTGCACTTGTATTGGACCCTATAGTGGCTCTTTTGCCTTCAATTTTGGACATTGCTTGATCAAGTGATCATTAGCTTTACAATAATGGCAACGCATCCTCTTTTTGCCCTTATCACCAAAATTTCCAAAGGAAGTGCTACCAGTAGAAGCATTACAAGTGGTTACATCGTTGTTCCCACCTTTCTTTGAGCTGCAATAAAAGCCTATTCAAGTACATGTTGCCTAGTCCTATTTTTGTTGGAAAGTGACTCTCATAATAGCAATGTTTATAATGCATCAAACATGACAACTTCAGGATTTTCTTGGGTCATACGTCTTCAAGTACTAGAAAAAGTCTGGTAAGAATTTGACAAAGCATCAACAACAGTCTGCACAAGTGAACTTTCAGAAATGACTTATCCTGCAGAAATTAATTTCTCATTAACATCCTTGACACCATCACAAAAAGTGTCCATTTAATCTTCCTCATGCATAATCTTCGACTCCAGCTCTTTACGCAGCAAAGAAATTTTAGCCTCATTGCCGTTGATAGCTGTTTTTCGGCTTTCCATAATTGCCATAGTAAGCTACCTCACCCTATCAAATCACTCAAACATTGTGGCTATGCCTACTATTTCACTAAACATAGGCGTGTGTGAGTTAGGGGACTTTTCCCATATCTTCTTAAAAATCCTCAATTAGCTAGTCACTGGGCTAGTTGAGCCAAAAAAATAATAATAATAATAAAAAATATAAGTATATTATGGCCCATTTGTGTGTAAATATTTTATTGTATATAGGGCCTACATATTGTTTATTTAAATATTTATACTTAGGTGTGTGTTCTTTATGCTATGTACATTGACTCATCATTACCATATTTTTTCTTACCATTTTGTATACTCTTTATTCCATATAAAAATAATTTCATGTAAGCTTCTCTTATTTTTGGTGTAACTCCATCCCAACAAAAATCCAAAAAAACTAGTTTTATTTATGTGTATATTTTTTCACTATTGTGATTTTTTCCTTCCTACATCTATTCTCTTTTACTCTCATAAATTAAAACACCAAAAATATTCATCTTTTTATGGTAGACTTATAATGAGAGAGATTTATTTTGACCCCTTTATATTTTTTCCACCTATATTATTTATATATGACATGTATATATATTTTTAGACCCCTCAATATTTGATTTTCTTAGTTGTACTATTCACTTATATCATGATCTCAACAATATCTTCAATTATAGACCTACCAAATAAGGTCAAGGTTATGTGGCATGCATGCATGCACCATGGGGAGCTCACTCTTGGAGGTATTCAAAAGAATCATCCAAAGAAGGACCTTGTGCAGTGGAAAAAACAGTCGGTTTTGCTGAATTTTTAAAGATCACATGCTCCCTGAATTTGAAAAGGTGATACAAACAAAAGTTGTAGCTCGTGAGCTGAACTTTCACCTCAAGGGCTTTCATATTTTTTTGAGCTACGAGCTGTGAGCTATTATTTTATTGGTGGATCCCAGTTTTCCCATGCTATGCAGCCACACTCCCTCTTCCACTTTATCATTTTCCTCTTTCACACACACTCCTCCCTCTCCTTCCCACTCCCAAACCTGCAACTCCCATCTCCTAATTCACCCTCTTCACCATTGCCACATCTCTCACACCTCCATAGCCTTCATCCTCCATTTCTACACCCTATGTGTCCCCCTTTCTCTCTACATATATGTCCATATTACCATACTCTCTTAAACTTTGTAAAGAACTTCAAAAAATCAGCAAAAATCCAAAGATAACCTCTGCAAATGAAGGCTTTTATCATGAATTTTCCAAGGTTTGAAATAACATAAATTCATCGACACGCGCTGCTTCGCCATGCTGATTGCTTCTTCCTCCAGTGCTGTAAAGAGGTGAATGTCAACTTCTCCAAAGCTTCAACCTCTCTTTACAAGCTCATCCCTTCTCTAGCTTTTCTCATCATATATCTCACCATTTGGTGAATGATTTTGTAAATATATTTTAGTGATAATTACTAACTACTAACCACTATCCTTATTGTAAAATGCACCCTCTACTAGAGTAGGCACTCCCAAATTATTCACTCAATCCTCTCTCCTATCATCCTCAATAATTCTCTTCCCTTGAGACCACATCCATGTGACTCAAAGGACAAGAGAGACCCACCCTCATTAAAATAAAAAATAAAAAATGCATAATCTTTTATTCCTTCAAATAAACTTGATTAGGCCTAATCCTAATCGGGGCTTCTAAAACCTATAAATAGAGCCCTTCTCTCCCTTGTAAATCATCACATGATCACACTACACCACACCATTCTCAACACATAACACACCACTCTTCAAGCCTAGTTATGTAGAGTGTGTGCATTGTGAGTGCTCTATTCCATCACTACACATAGGTGCATGGAGAAGCTTGAAGTTAGTTATGCCATCTAGAGGAGTGGAGTGATACTATACTCTGCAATCACACTTGTAGCCTACTCTTGTCCATAAATAAGATTCATAGTTTTGGGTGCAATTGTATGCTGCAACTACGACTCTTCTCTCCAAATTGACTTGATAAGTTGGCTTATCAGGTGGTTGAAGGTATATTGTCCTTGAAGTTTGTTGTGCCATTTCATGCTTGGTGATTTGAGGGCTTGGTTAATTGTTTGCCTAAAAGGTAAATTGTAAGAGGGTGCTCGGTGAGAGGGCTTTCGTGACCCTAAGACAATTTGTGTATTGGCAACAAGGTCAAGTTTTGTGTTGTCTCTCTATTTCTCATCAAGCTTTGTGTGCATCTAGTGTTTAAGGCTCAGACTGAGTTGCTCAAGTTGATTTGTGCTCTTTACCTCTCTCTGGCATGGTGAATGTTTGTGTTTGGTGTGTGTTGCTATCTTGCATTCCCCTCTCTATGTGCGTTTGAGTACAAGGAGATATCACGTGCATCCTAGTTCGCATCTACAACTAGGTGGTGCCCCTTTTCTTGTTTGGTTTCTGGCTGTGGGTTGTTGTTGTCTCTGATTGTGCTTGCCCCAGCCCCAATTGAGCAGCACGGGAGCCTCGAAGGGTGTTTAGAGGCCGCTCTTGTTGTTGCCCGCCTCGGACCGCCTCAAATTGGTGCCCCCATTGAGGACGTCTTGTGTATTTTTGTGACGGCTGAACCTTTAGCATAATCAAGTAGCTTGCATGAATCACGAGAATTTGTATGATCCCTTCATTTCCTTTGCAAGGCAAAAGGTGCACATAATTGTTAGTTTTAAGTTGCAATTTCAACGTGTAATTCGTAGAATTCTAGGTCCTCTTAGGTTGGTAGAGATAAACGCATCAGTAAATCCTTTTATTTTGCCTCTCATTAGGTACGACCTTAGTTTGGATGTCTATATTTTTGTTTTGTTTTAAGAATTAGGTCATGCATAGACCATGGATAATGGCCCAAGAATAGAGGTTTTCCCCTTTCATTTCACTCCACACATTAGAATAAACATTGTAATTAATAGAAAAATCCATTTTCAACAACGTATGGTGTTCATGTTTGGTGCCCAAAGAGTAGGAGAAATTCTCGCATCACCAAACCCTGTCATCCTGCCTCTTATTGATTATCATAGGTCATTTGATGTGAATATTTTTATTTTATTGTAGAATAGATTGCAATTTAGAAAACAGTATTGTGTAAATTTTTTAGGAAAGAAAAAAAAAACGTGTTGTCACTTTGAAACCGATTCAATGGAGGCCCAACGCCAAATGTCCGGATATCCTCTTTTCTTTGGAGAGCCTGGAGAGGATGCAAAATTATTTTTAGCAAATTTCAAGATGTCTTGTCGTATCAAGAGGATAGTAACTGATCAAGAACGTGTAGATATGTTTGAAGTGGTCCTTAGGAAACATGCTAGCACTTGGTTTGACTCGTTGCCTGAGGAAGTTAAAGGGAATTACATGGAAGTTGTGAATAATTTCAAGAGATACTTCTTTGATCCCCAAAACACTCAAAAGCTATGGCAAGACATTGTTTCTCATAAGCAAAAAGACTTAGATGACTACTACTTGTACAAGCAAGAGTTTCTACGTCTTTGGGCTCTATGGATACGAAATGTTGCTAACCCTGGTGATGGTGTAGAGTTCCTAAAGAAGGAGAGGTTCATAGCCGGACTCTTTCCTAACCTTAAGGTAAAAGTTGAGGCGGGTGCACCTGCTACCTTTGATGCAACTGAAACTAGGGCTGCTGAGAAATATAGGAAACTCAAGTGCCTAAGGGGAGAGAGTTCCAATAGAAGGTCTTAGACCCAAAGGTAATTAAGTCACAAGCATCAACATCTAGGGAGCTTCCTGAGGTAACGACAGAAGTGATTAAGAAGTTAAATGAATCTTTAAGCAGCTTGTCAATTCACCTTGCAAGAGCTGTAGGTCCAAAGGGACAAGCAAAGAAGTCTGAAGAGCGAGATCCACGACCTAGGAGAGTCTTGCAATGTTGGAATTGCGGAGAGTCTGGACATGGGATGTATAATTGTCCTTGGCCCCATGGGGAGCCAGGGAGACCTAACTTGAATTACCCAGTGATGAATGTAGGTGAAGGAAGTGGTCAACAACCAAGGCTTCTACAAAGGCCAAATGGAGCAAGACCACCTCCACAAGGAGTGGAAGGAGTTCCACCTTTGCCAGACCCAAATGTGCATGTGGTAGAGGTGACAGACTCAAATGAGGTGTACATGGAAGCAAATGGCATTAAGTGTGGCCGAGGAAAAGGTAAAGAGAAAGAAGGTGTCACATCACAAAGTGACCATGGACGAGAAAAGAAGGCAAAGGAGACCAAGGAAGCTAAGAGGACTCGACGTCGTATCAATCTCCAAGACTTCCCTCTTGGACATGGTATGGCTCCATACAACCTATTGGAAGACATGAGAGGTAAGGGTCATGATTTCTTATGGCCTCAGTTTCTTGCATTATGCCCACAAGTTAGGAGGGATTTAACAAAGGCAGTTACCACTAGGAGAAAGGTAAAAGAGAGTGTGCCTGTTGTAAAAATTGCACATGCTGAAATGAATGAGGATATTACACCTGTGCTAGATTGTTACATCAAAGGAAGATTGGTTAGGAAAGGTCTAGTGGATGGGGGTGCACAGATTTGCATCATGAGAGAGGGACTCATGCAAAAACTAGGCATGCACATCCATGAGACACCTGAAATTAAAGTCAAGATGGACAACAATAGCAAAGCTAGGTGTGTAGGCATTTGTAAAAATGTCTCTGTGGAGGCCTTTGGCATTAAGAAGGCAGTGGATTTCTATGTCATGTCTACCAAAGGAAATGGTTACCCATTTATCCTAGGGAGACCATGGCTAATGAAAATGCGAGCTTTGCAGGATTGGGAGAGTGGAAAGATAATTTGCAGGAATGACAATCATAAGAAGGTTGTCTTTGACATGAAGGAGCAACGCCAAAAGGAGCTCCATGAAGAATCATCTCAAAGTGAGACGGAGGAAGGTTGGACCGATAGCACTTCACAAGGAGAAATTAGCGGTAGCATTACTGAAGAGGAATCTTCCATCAAAGTCATGGGGGTAAGGTTTAATCCAAACAACCAAGAGACCTCTTGCCCAGGTTTGGAAGAGGTAGGTTCCCAAGAGAACCAAAATCTGCAAGATGAAGGAATGTTAGAAGGTATGTTGTCTACAACACTTACAAAGGACGAAAGAGAGGAGTTCAAATGTGTGCTAAGGAAATTTCCTAGGCTTTTTGCTAAAGAATACACCGATGTGCGTGGAATAGATGCTGTTCAACACAAAATTGAGTTGAAGCCAGAGGCCACACCTAAGGCTCACAAGCTACGAAGGCTAGGAGTCATCAAGGAGCAGGCTTTTTACTCAAGGAAGTAAGAAAGCTTCTAGCATCAGGTTTCATTTATCCAGTGGAGAATTCAAAGTGGGTCTCTCCCGTTGTTGTCACTCCTAAGAAAAATGGCAAGTGGAGGGTGTGTGTGGAT
This sequence comes from Adiantum capillus-veneris, assembly GCF_014529385.1. NCBI lineage: Eukaryota > Viridiplantae > Streptophyta > Polypodiopsida > Polypodiales > Pteridaceae > Adiantum > Adiantum capillus-veneris. Next base: position 145,963,471 of record NC_140954.1, read on the forward strand.
TACCGTCCGCTCAATGAGGCAACAAAAAGAGATCACTTTTCCCTCCCATTTCAGGATGAGATACTAAATGAGGTAGCTGGTCATGAGAAGTACACTGTGTGTGATGGCTACTCGGGTTACTTTCAAATAGGTATCGCATTGGAAGATCAGTTGAAAACAACCTTCATCACTCCTTGGGGTTGTTATGCTTTTAGAGTCATGCCATTTGGACTGACAAATGCTCCTGCAACATTTCAACGTTTCATGAACATGGTGTTTCAAGAATTCTTTGGAAAGTCAATTAGGGTGTTCATTGATGATTTCTGCATTTATAGCTCAAAATCATTGCATCTACAAAGGGTAGAAGAAGGTTTAAAGAAGCTCTATGACATGGGAGGTCAAATCAACCCCGACAAATGTCACATAGGTGAGGATGAAGTGATATTGCTTGGTTACAAGGTTTCCTATAAAGGCATTGAGGTGGATCCTTCAAAGGCAAAGGATCTTATTGAGCTCCCATCACCCAAGAATCTCAAAGAGGTAATCTCATTCATTCAAAAGGTGAAGTATATGTCACACTTTATTCACTTAGCTTCGAAGTTGCTTCATCCTTTGCAAAAGTTGACACAACAAGTAGAATTTGCATGGTCTAATGAGCTTGAAGAGTACTTTTGTAACATTAAAGTCATTTTGTCAGAGCTACCAACACTCATGCCTCCTTGTTGGGAGTACACATTCTTTGTTAACTCTAGTGTTGGGAAAGAAACAATTGGTGCGGTTTTGCTACAACAAGATCCCCACAGTACCAGAATGCGACCCATCTACTTTTCTAGTAGGGTCATGAATGCTTTAGAGAGAGGCTACACAGAGGCAGAACTCATGATGCTTTCTCTCATGTTTGCGGTGAGAAAGTTTAGATCCTACCTGCTACCAAAAAATTTTGTAATTCTCACAGCAGAAAATTTGTTTCCTTGGGTGTCATCTCAAATGAATCTTAGTACTAGGATCTCAGAGTGGATTATGGAGTTGCAAGAGTTTCAATACTCTTTCAAAGTAGAAGATAGTGTGCATGCACAATTGGCAAGGATCCTTACTTATAGGGTACATGAGAAGGAGATTAAGGTGCCTGAAGTAAAGACCCTACCATTGCCACCACCTAAAAGTATTCCTAATGCTTTTACCTTGTTCTTTGATGGAGCTTTTCGACGAGCCACAGGAAAAGCAGGGGGAGGGCTAGTATTGCTCAACCCAACTGGAGAGGTGGTCATGAAAGAGAAGGTCAATCTACCTGGTTCAACTAGCAACAATGAAGCAGAATACGACACACTACTTCATGGTTTAAAGATATGCATTGGCCAAGGTATACAACGTATCATGGTAAAAGGGGATGCACTTCTCATTGTGAAGAAAATTTTAGGCATTTGGGCATGCAAGAATGAAAGCTTAAGGACAAAAGTTCATGCCATTTGTAGGCTGTTTAATCAATTTGAAGAAGTGCAACTATATCATATTCCTAGGAAACAAAATGAAGATGCAGATTTACTTGCACAACAAGTAGTTACATGTGTTGAGAAAGAAGTTCAGGTCATCATGGTGGCAGCAACTGTTAAGCAACCGAGTTACCAGGGATTGGATTCATTGACTCCCATTATTAGCTACATTTTGGAGGGTGAGTTTCCACAAGACTTCAGGAAGGCTCAGAAGAGGAGACTCATGAAAAAGTCAAGCGCGTATCTCTTCTTAGAAGGATCCCTTTATCAAAGAGGGAAGTATCAAGTGTGCAGAAGAGTACCAACTATTGAGGAAATCCCAGCCATTCTAAAAGGTTTGCATGAGGAAGCGTGTGGTTGTCATTTTGCACAGGAACTCACTGCAAAAAAGATTTTGCTTGCCGGATATGTTTGGCCAAGCTTGCACATTGATGTTCAACATTGGTGTAAAAGCTGCCACAATTGTCAGATTAATGGAAACAAGCGTCTGTTACATGGTCCACGTCAGCTAGTCCTTGCAAATGGTCCGTTTGAAAAATGGGGCATTGATGCTATGGGTCCATTGCCTAGGACTAAAAATGGAAAATTGTATATCTTGGTGGCCATAGAGTACATGACTAGGTGGGTAGAAGCTCAAAGTGTGGCAAGAGTGAATGAGAAGACAGTTAGAAAGTTTGTGTACACTCACATTTGTTGCAGATTTGGCTCACCTTTGGAGATTGTTTCTGATAATGGTCCAGGGTTTAGAAAGGGCTTGCTCATAGAATTCTATGAAGAACTTCACATTCTACATCGTCATAGTACACCCTACTATCCCCAATCAAATGGTTTGGTAGAAAAAGCTAATGGTGTCATTGCAGGCATCATTAGAAATATGGTGAAAAACAAGACAAAGTTGTGGGATGACTTCTTGGATGGTGCCTTGTGGGCATATCGAACCACATATAGGGAAGCCACGGAGTTTACACCATTTCACTTGGTCTATGGTCAAGAGGCTTTACAACCAATTGAGCTCAACATTCCAACAATGCGACTTCATGGAAAAGCAGCACAAGATGATCAAGAAGCATGGATGGATCAACTTCTTATCTTAGCTGAGATTGAGTGGAAAAGAGAAGTAGCATACAAGTGCTACAAGAGGAAAGCTACGTAGGCGAAGGAGAAGCTTGACGAGAAACTAAAGGACAAAGGCATCAATGAAGGAGATCTTGTGCTAAGGTATGACAATCGACTCGATAATCTTTTTGATGCCAAATTTGAAACTAGATGGCAAGGGCCATACATAGTTAAAAAGGATTTCAATTCAAGTTACTATCAACTTATGGACTTGAATGGGAAAGAGCACTCCAGGAAGGTAAACGGGTATCGCTTGAAGCCTTATTTGAGTCGCCTTCTACCAAAGGATCTACCAAAGATCTGTCAAAGGGCAGCTATCTTGTGTAAGTATTGTTACATGAAGCATGAGTGTAACTCCAGCCAAAATTCTGAGGGGCCAAACAATGAAGATCTCGTCAAGGAATCTGAAGCACTCTCTTTGGAAGACATGCTCTATGATGGTACATGAATATACCATCATCCTGGGGGAGGGCTAATGATAGCCATTTTTTGGCTTTCCATAATTTCCATAGTAAGCTACCTCACCCTATCAAATCACTCAAACACTGTGGCTATGCCTACCATTTCACTAAACATAGGCGTGTGTGAGTTAGGGGACTTTCCCATATCTTCTTAAAAATCCTCAATTAGCTAGTCACTGGGCTAGTTGAGCCAAAAAAAAAATTAAAAATTAAAAAATATAAGTATATTATGGCCCATTTGTGTGTAAATATTTTATTGTATATAGGGCCTAAATAAAATGATTTTTTATAATTATTTTGGTATTTATTTAAATATTTATACTTAGGTGTGTGTTATTTATGCTATGTACATTGACTCATCATTACCATATTTTTTCTTACCATTTTGCATACTCTTTATTTCATATAAAAATAATTTCATGCAAGCTTCTCTTATTTTTGGTGTAACTCCATTCCAATAAAAATCCAAAAAAACTAGTTTTATTTATGTGTATATTTTTTCACTATTGTGATTTTTTCCTTCCTACATCTATTCTCTTTTACTCTCATAAATTAAAACACCAAAATATTCATCTTTTTATGGTAGACGTATAATGAGAGAGATTTATTTTGACCCTTTATATTTTTTCCACCTATATTATTTATATTTGACATGTATATATATTTTTAGACCCCTCAATATTTGATTTTTTTAGTTGTACTATTCACTTATATCATGATCTCAACAATATCTTCAATTATAGACCTACCAAATAAGGTCAAGGTTATGTGGCATGCATGCATGCACCATGGGGAGCTCACTCTTGGAGGTATTCAAAAGAATCATCCAAAGAAGGACCTTGTGCAGTGGAAAAAACAGTCGGTTTGCTGAATTTTTAAAGATCACATGCTCCCTGAATTTGAAAAGGTGATACAAACAAAAGTTGTAGCTCGTGAGCTGAACTTTCACCTCAAGGGCTTTCATATTTTTTTGAGCTACGAGCTGTGAGCTATTATTTTATTGGTGGATCCCAGTTTTCCCATGCTATGCAGCCACACTCCCTCTTCCACTTTATCATTTTCCTCTTTCACACACACTCCTCCCTCTCCTTCCCACTCCCAAACCTGCAACTCCCATCTCCTAATTCACCCTCTTCACCATTGCCACATCTCTCACACCTCCATAGCCTTCATCCTCCATTTCTACACCCTATGTGTCCCCCTTTCTCTCTACATATATGTCCATATTACCATACTCTCTTCAACTTTGTAAAGAACTTCAAAAAATCAGCAAAAATCCAAAGATAACCTCTGCAAATGAAGGCTTTTATCATGAATTTTCCAAGGTTTGAAATAACATAGCTTCATCGACACGCGCTGCTTCGCCATGCTGACTGCTTCTTCCTCCAGTGCTGTAAAGAGGTGAATGTCAACTTCTCCAAAGCTTCAACCTCTCTTTACAAGCTCATCCCTTCTCTAGCTTTTCTCATCATATATCTCACCATTTGGTGAATGATTTTGTAAATATTTTTTAGTGATAATTACTAACTACTAACCACTATCCTTATTGTAAAATGCACCCTCTGCTAGAGTAGGCACTCCCAAATTATTCACTCAATCCTCTCTCCTATCATCCTCAATAATTCTCTTCCCTTGAGACCACATCCATGTGACTCAAAGGACAAGAGAGACCCACCCTCATTAAAATAAAAAATAAAAAATGCATAATCTTTTATTCCTTCAAATAAACTTGATTAGGCCTAATCCTAATCGGGGCTTCTAAAACCTATAAATAGAGCCCTTCTCTCCCTTGTAAATCATCACATGATCACACTACACCACACCATTCTCAACACATAACACACCACTCTTCAAGCCTAGTTATGTAGAGTGTGTGCATTGTGAGTGCTCTATTCCATCACTACACATAGGTGCATGGAGAAGCTTGAAGTTAGTTATGCCATCTAGAGGAGTGGAGTGATACTATACTCTGCAATCACACTTGTAGCCTACTCTTGTCCATAAATAAGATTCATAGTTTTGGGTGCAATTGTATGCTGCAACTACGACTCTTCTCTCCAAATTGACGTGATAAGTTGGCTCATCAGGTGGTTGAAGGTATATTGTCCTTGAAGTTTGTTGTGCCATTTCATGCTTGGTGGTTTGAGGGCTTTTTGAATTGTTTGCCTAAAAGGTAAATTGTAAGAGGGTTCTCGGTGAGAGGGCTCCCGTGAACCTAAGACAATTTGTGTATTGGCAACAAGGTCAAGTTTTGTGTTGTCTCTCTATTTCTCATCAAGCTTTGTGTGCATCTAGTCTTTAAGGCTAAGACTGAGTTGCTCAAGTTGATTTGTGCTATTTACCTTTCTCTGGCGTGGTGAATGTTTGTGTTTGGTGTGTGTGGCTATCTTGCATTCCCCTCTCTTTGTGCGTTTGAGTACAAGGAGATATCACGTGCGTCCTAGTTCACATCTACAACTAGGTGGTGCCCCTTTTCTTGTTTGGTTTCTGGCTGTGGGTTGTTGTTGTCTCTGATTGTGCTTGCCCCAGCCCCAATTGAGCAGTACGGGAGCCTCGAAGGGTGTTTAGAGGCCGCTCTTCTTGTTGCCCGCCCCGGACTGCCTCACCGCTTGGATAAAGACTTGCTAGAATATCCCAGACGTGTTTTGCAGATTTGTTGAATGGATGTGAGGAGTGATAGTGCACTTCATAGACAATGGAATCAATGCATGAGCCTACGCATCTCTACATCCCAACAAGCCTGCTCAGCCGTAGGCAAAACAGCTATGACAACAACAAAACCTGGAGCATCTTCAACATCGCCTGCATTCATAGTACCAGTACGTACATCAATGCCCTACACAATATTCCAAACTCCCTTTGATACAAGAACGTGTGTCATCATATAAGCTCACATAGGGTAATTGTCCCCATCCAATCTGTCCTCAGCAACAAACATCTTGAACACATCTGTGTTGTTGTCAGCCATAGTAAATGTTGCACTGATGTGAAAACAGCCCGAAAAAAGGAGAAACAAAGTGGGAACAAATGTGCTATATAGCATAGACCGTAGAAGACTGTGAGGGACCTGTTATGCAGAAAACTGCACTGACAAAAATTCTGCACAAAATGACAAAATAGCCTGTGCAGTATTGCTTGTAGTGGAAATGGAGGCCAAAATGATCCCGAATAAAAAATCTGAGCCGACTAAGCTCTTTGATCAATCGAGTCCACCTGCATTTGCTTGCCAAAGCTCATTGAAATTGGAGAAAGTGAGCAGGTGTGTGCTAGAGCTGTTGGTGACTAAGCCCAAGAGGAAACAACCTACTCTGATAGCAATTGTTGGAATTATGGTTGTTGGAGGGAAACACACACAGCTTGGAGAAGATGAAGGAAGCTCAGGGCACACAATAGAGAGTGTATTACTTTGTGTGCAATGCAAAGATAGATAGCCCTAGAGTGATGGGCGTATATACAATGCACGAGGGAAAAAACCTCTTAAAGAGAAAAAAATACCCCGGCAGTCCTAGTGTGTTCACACACATCACTATCACATGTATATGGTAACAAGACCTAGCAAGGTAAGATGTTGTCAGACCACTGTGGGAGAAGACAACCCTCATAGACTATATCCAATTGGAGTCGTGCGATGTCGACTATAAAAGGGCTTATGAGCTGACGCACAACATTAACAAAGACAATCGAGCCATCATTTCAGATCTGAACAATACTCCAATAGATGTGAAAATCACAAAAGAGTAGATAGTTGATGCTCTGAAACTTCCCCAGGGGGGCAAGCCGATGAGAGATCGCCAATTGTCTACCACGACCATTTTCACTAGCAAATCAACATCATTTGTGGATCTTAGACAAAAATAAAAAGAGTCAGTACTTAGGATTTACCACCAACACTTCCATTTCATCGCAAATAGGCCACCTTATTATGGATTACATCTCATATCAAAGGCAGACTCACTTTGAATTATGTATGCTTGCAAAACCTAGTGAACACCATAAAGGAAGATCTAGAAGAGAAGACTATAGTGCACGCTAGCACATTGGCCAATCAGTCTCTGATAGAGCATTTCACTCATGATATGGATGAAGAGGAAGAAGATGATGATGAGGAACCAAATCAAGATAAGAAGACCGGGGTGGGAACTTTTGATGAAAATAATGATGACAATGACCAACCCTCTCCACCTCCTCCAGGTTAAGATTCAACACCAAGGACACCAGATTGGCCAAACACAAGGAGAAGTTAAGGTTAAGGGATAGAATTAGGGTAATCAGACCCAAGGGGGTTAGATAAACACTACATTGAATCAGTCACCACCAGGCCAACAACATAGTAGGGCACTCACTAGATCAGATAAAGGCAAGGCTATGCTAATCAATCTTGATCCAAGGAGGACCCATAATTTTCTACTTAGTGTCTTAGTGTGAACAAAAGCTTACAGCATGTTGATGATGCATATTTGGATATGGAGAGGTTTTGAAAGCTGTTTGTTGGGGCAAAGAGAATGATCAAGCAGTGGAAGATAATCAGCTATCATGAATAGACATCATGCAAACTACTCCCACACCCCAATTCAATCTAAGCATTGGATAGGGTTTTTGAATTTTTATTGACTAAAGATGATATGTTGGTGAACCCTCTAGCTCAACAACTGACTACAATATATGTTCTCAACTTGGTTATACATTTGTAGATTTTGCTAGGCAACCAAACTTCTTACAAATGTATCAAGGATATCAAATTGATGATACAAGCTCTTCTAAAAGAGATACTTAGATTTCTAGGCGGCTGCTAGACCAAAAGGTGATGATTCTTCTAGAAAACAATGTATCCAATAATAGAGGCCCTAAAGAGGCTCCAAGACTAGAATGAGCCTCTAGGAATAGGAAACTACATAGAAAAGTCTATTCCATTTGGTGTGCATTCTACAACAGATATGATGCAAGAGAACCAGATTGTTATGAATTACATTGAAGTAATCACTACAACAAAAGAAGGTGTTATCGACGCATATATCGACGCTGCTCGTCACTATGAGCGTCGCTGTGAAACTAGTCGCCTTTAGCAACGCTGATAGCGACGCGCATATCGACGCATATAGCGACGACCATAGCAGAAAGTTTTTTTCTTGGGCACAGGGCAGGTAGACTGGCGTGTGCCCAGTTAAAAGATGGACACAGCCACAACCAGACTTCCTGCCCTCTGCCCAAGAAAGCGAGCAGCACCAAAATATCAACCATGCTCCCGCGCGCAGAAATTTCGGCAGAGTTCCCTTTGTTTTTACATAAACTTTTCAAAAAAAACCATATCATGTATACGCCTCCTACATGCTATCCATGTAGGATCTCACATGAGATTTAAGGCCAATGAAAGACAACCGTACCAACTGAAAAGCATAGCCATAACTTAAAAGCATAACCATAACGAACCATAACCATAACTTAAAAGCATAACCATAACGAACCATAACCATAACTTTAAAGCATAACCATAACTTAAAAGCATAACCATAACGAACCATAACCATAACTTAAAACCATAACCGGCTATAATCACTTTGATCAAAACCATAATGCAGATAACCATAACCATAAACAAAATTAACAATAACCATAAGCATCACCAGAAAGAGAAACAATAACTGTCTATACGATGACAATGACAATAATCATAACCATAAGGGAAACAATAACTGTCTGAACACTAATTGTTTGTACAAAAAAGAGACACAGAAGCATGTCTGTGTCTCACAAAGCATATAGATGAAATCTGGTCCACTAATGACTAGGCATCGCAACCTGCACATAGGACAACTCACAAAATTAGTATTGATATTACTTCACATATACTGACTTAATTAAATCAACTCACACATATTAACGTCTCACCTCAAGCAATCAGCGAGACTGTAAGGCCTCCCAGTCTACAGGCTCTCCTGAAGCTTCAAGATCATTCAGTTTGTCATAGATACCTCTACGATATCCATCTGACTCCTCCTCGCGTGATGGAGCTCGATGCATCGCAAGATTCTGCGTTTATACAAAAATCAAAGTAATAAGAATACATGATTCATCGCGTTTTAAAAAACGCCATAGTTAAGATTGGATTAGAAACTCACAAACTCATAGAGAAAGGTGTCGAAGCCTCCGCTGCCAAGATGAGATGTCCCCCTAGTCATCTGCCGTACCTGCGCGGCCTCACGCTATTGTCTGAACCGCGTGGCCGCTGTCCCCTCATCCTCCCTGATCTGCAGCCACGTCTCGTGTGGGATGCCCGAAGGCTTCGGCGAGCCAGTCCTGAAAGCATTCTGAGCTGCATCTGTTGATGTTTGATGGTGTCCCGTGCAACACCCTTGATCCACCGCACCGAAACAACGGAAGAACCCGGAGCAGGCTGGTACTCTCTTAGGATGGTCTCCACTATGTAAGTGACTTTTTTCTTTTCTTGTTGATCCCAAGACGTCAGAATGCTGGTCGAAAACTGCAGCTCCACAAGCTGGCGAATATGCTGTCGCATCTCAATCCCGACTCTATCCATGTCAACAGAACCATCTCCTCGTACAGTATAGAGCTTGGAGGCACTAGGATCGTGTGCCCCCCAAGGTGTCCGAGGTGTGCCAAGCGGTGTGTGTCCAGAGGTGTGCCTGGGTAAGACGGGGGTCGTGAGCAAGGAGGGGTCGAAGCATCTGTGGACCCTCCTCCACAGCAACCACCACCTCCACCTGACGATCGCCGAGATCGGCGAGTGCGCCTGTGCTGTGGATATGAGGACGTACCCGCCTCTGCCCCACCCCTAGGTGTCGAAGCGGCCGTGATGGGAGAAGAGGCGTAGTACCCATAGGCGTCCTGAACCCCGTAGGCGACCCCCCCCTAGGCGTCGGTCCCTCGGGTGTGAAGCCCGGAGGCGTAGTACCCGTGCCTCTGGCTACCCAGTACTAAGAAGCCTCTGCCATCTGAGCAGGCGTCATCCGTGTAACGAAGCCCATGAATGCATCTGCACTCACGGAAGCGGGATCTGGAATCTCATCTGCCATACTAAAGTCCTGCACAAAGAAAGTAAAATAAAGCGTCAGAACACAGTTGTTTAAATTAATTTTAAGCTTAATTTTAAATCAAAGTCTTCACACAAACACTTACAGGACTAGGCCTTGACGAGTGAGGCATCATCGATAAGATCTTGCACCGTATCATCGTCTATCTCTAATTGCAAACATAACTCTGCCCCAACTCATTCTGGCAGATTGTCTTCATCCATTGCATCTTCATCTACAAGTGTTAATTCTGGCTCGTCTGCGTCATCCCTCGTATATCTGTCAGCTTCCTCTTCCATACCTTCGTCCATCTCATCTATTGTCATAGTAGTATGGACGTCGTCTGACTGACTTTCCTCCAGGAGATCTTGCCCTTCAAATACTTGTTTATTTCTTGGAGCAACCTGAACCGCAAACCACCATTGTTGCTCTCGAGGGTCCGGTACAAAGACCACTTGCTCGCAATGTTCGGGGAGAGCAAATGTGTCGCTCGCATCTGTCCAAGTCTTTGTAGAATCTATTTGCACAGATTTGTTTCCATCTCTGCGTACCGTTGCATTGCGACCAGAAGTAATCACCTTGAACCACTTCACATCCAACAAAAACATCTCAAACCGCCTGAAGCTTACTTTCAAGATATCTGACACGAGACCACAGTAATCCAGGTTGCTAGTGCTCTCATTCGTGTCTCTAGCACTGGCCCTACTCTTTTGCATGAAACTAACCATTATCCCACTGTCAAACGTGTTTCTTCTGCTGTCAATTTGTTGTGTTCTGAAATGCTTTCCATGCGACCAGAGTGCCATGTATGTATGATACTTCAAGTCACATCCAATAGCCAACTCTTCCTCTTCTAGAGATATGGGTTCTCCGATTTGTCAAGCTACTCTCACTGTCTTGTCCAACCATGCCATTGTAGGGAATTCAGGTAGAGGAGCGAGATAGTATGGCAAGGGTAAGCCTCTAGTCGTTTGACTTCGCCTGAAATCCTGTCGCTCTAGATTGCATCTCTCTTTCTCTTCTTCGTACCTTTCAAGCCATTTTTGCATCGGCGCTGAATTTAGTATACAGAACTTCATGATCTTTTCTCGCATGGCCAGGTTCATTTTCTTCGGCACCCCTTGCCCTTGCGGCTCCTCTCCCACCAGTCTTGCATCCTCCTCATCGCTCCACAGTCGAGGCATTTCTGGGTCAGAAACGCATAGAAATTCGGTCGTCAATACAAGAGACTCTTGCACCAGCCATCCTTCTGCCATGCTCCCCTCTCGACGCGCTTTTTGGCGAACAAAACCCTTAAGTGTTTTCATGAACTGCTCTAGAAATAAAATCCAACGGCTGTGGACTGTACCTGCCACTGCAACCTCATCTACTACATGGTCGAGCAAGTGCATTTGGATAGTTAGGCAGCTCATGGGTAGATACTTCTCAATCATGCAAACTGCCTCAATGGAGTTAGCCCTTGCGACTGCAATAGATTCCTCCCGTATCTCCTTGGAAGAGATCCACCGCGCTAGCTCTGAAATCTTGTATATGTAGGTCCGCACTTCCTCCGTTAAACACCCCTTGATCGCAATTGGAAGAATGAATTGCAAGAACTTATGCTAGTCGTGCGATTTCAACCCTGACAGTTGATCGTCACGGGTGAATGCTGTCTTGAGACATCGCATATATCCTGTTGGCGTCCTGAACTCTAAAATCACCCTTTTCACTTGTCGCTCTTCGTTTTTTAGCAATACCCATGGCACTCTTGGAAGTTTTGTTTGACCAGCTGCATTGGTGAAAGGCCACAGCTCTGGCATCTTTCCAACCGACTATAAATCATCTCGTGAAGCTCGATTGTCTTTCATTCCCATGATTGTCTTCCAGAGGAGCTCTCCCACATTCTTGAATATATGCATTGGATCCAGCAAATGGTTAATTAGTAGATCACCCCAGTACGACAACGTATGGAGAATGGACAAACGTTTCATTCCTGGAATAGGTTGCCCCTCATGTTGCTCCCATCGGTGACGCCACTCTTGTACATGCATAGGACGACATTCGACGCGACCAAGCTGGCCTTCTCACAAGTGATGGCCATCTGGAAGATAACGGTGGTGGCCTTGATAAATTGTCTTTCGAAGAGAGGTAGAATAGCGCACATCCAAAGACTGCCCGCAAATTGGACATGCATGAATCAGGCCAAGGGCTTGCGAATAGCGAGAATTTTGTAAATCAATAACCATTACCAGAAGCTTCTCCGTATCCTGGCCAATCATGCATAGTCCACATAAGAAGTCCATGGATCCTTGCATGCTGTTGTCCTACTGGTTCAACCGCATATGCTATGTCGATCCCATGCCATAACTCCTGGAGCTCGTCAACCAGTGGAGCTAGATAAACATCCATGTTTTTTGCCTTGAACTTACCAGGTACAATCAAGCTTAAAATCAAATGACCCTTCTTGATAGCAAGCCACGGCGGGAGGTTGTAATTGATAAGGCACACAGGCCAAGTGCTCCATGACGAGCTTCTCAAGCCAAATGGATTGACTCCATCCATTGCCATGCCCAAACGCAAATTGCGTGGTTCACTCTTAAAATGTGGCCAGGTATCTTCAATGTGCCTCCAAGCCTTCGAATCAGCGGGCACCCTAAATGTTGCGTCAGTGGATCTATTCGTAGAATGCCACCGCATCAACTTTGCAATGGAACCACAACGAAACATGCTTTTTATCCTAGGAATAATAGGGAAATGCCGCAACACTTTAGCTGGCACTGCCTCGCCAACTGCATCTTGTTTGTAGCGCATTGCTCCGCACTTAGGAAACGACAGACAATCTGCGAATTCATTGTGAAAAAGAATGCAATCATTTTGACATGCATGAATCTTGTTGTAGTCCAAGCCAACTGAGGTCAGAAGTTGCTTTGCGTCTGGCCTGGAGGGGGGCATTTCATTGCCAGCCGGGAGAAGTTGCTCCCACAATAACCTGTTTAAGCCACATTAAATTAAAAAGCTCTCCGAGCACATCACCGTTGCAATCGGAAAATCTCTTTTGTAAATTACGTACCTAAACAAAGCAGTGACTGGCCAAGCATATACAATGATTACGTATATGCATTGTAAGAACCTCTATGAGCAACCCAATGTTGATAAGATGGAGGATTGTAGCTCCCTTCCATTTATGTCTCCCTTCTTTACCATTGAAGATGTATGCCGCGCGCTTGAGAAACTTGCTACTCGCAAGGCAGGTGACCTTCAAGGTGTCAAGGCTGAAATGATTAAATGGACAAGCAAAAAAACACGATATTGGATATGCGATATGTTTAACCTTGCACTTCAGTATGGCATGCCTCATGATTGGAGTGCAAATTGGATCAAACCTTTGCACAAAGGAGGAGATGTAAACAATGTGAACAACTATCGCACTATAATGGTTGGTTCTTTGATGGCAAAGTTATTTGGATGTATCATGGAGATGAAGATAAGTGAATGGGCTGAAAAGAATGGCAAACGTGCGCTTGGCCAAGCAGGTTTTCGAAAGCATCATAGCACTATTGATCACCTTGTCACTCTTCGAGTTCTTATGGAAGCGTCTCGATTGAAAGGAAAAAAGTTGTATTGTTGTTTTGTGGATTTCAAGAAAGCTTTTGACATGGTACCACGAGGAAATCTTTGGAGACGTATGCAAAGCCTTCAAGTGCCGAGAGAATTTATGCATGCAGTCTTTCGCATCTACCAAAAAGTGATATGTCGATTACGTATGGGAGATGGAATTTCAGAATTTTTTGCAAGCACTATTGGTGTCAAACAAGGATGCCCACTTTCCCCAACCCTCTTTGGGCTACTCATTGATGAATTGGAATACATGGTTCTTGATTTTATGCAGCAAGAAGGCATAGAAGAGGTTAAGATTGGAAATGCGGTGATCATGCTTTTGCTTTATGCCGATGATGTAGTGCTCTTGGCACATACCTTAGAAGATGCACAAAAGCTTATGAGTGTCTTGGAACGCTTTTGCCTACATAGCGGGCTGATCGTGAATGGATCCAAAACCAAGGTTATGCTTGTAAAGACCCTCAATGACGAAAATCCATGCATTGTATACAACCATGAGAAACTTGAAGTGGTAGATCACTTCAAGTACCTTGGCCTTGAGGTTCCATCCAATCATAAATGGAAGGATTGTGCAATGCGTCGCTTGGAAGCCGGAAAGAGGGCTTATTATGCATTTGAGAACATGTGCAATGCAGGAGAGATCAAGTGTTGGGCTCTCAAAAAGTACCTCTTTGACACATTGGTGACACCGGTGCTTCTTTATGGAGTGGAGGTGTGGGGTGGAAGCATCGGGAAGTCTACTTGGAAAGAGTTTGAGAATGTCCAAAAGCGTTTTCTCACCAACTTTCTCCAAGTCAAGACACAAACACCCTACATGCTCTTACTTCTTGAGTCCGGATCGCTTCCCATTGAGGTCTTGGGCATGGAAAGGGTTGTGGAGTACATGCGTAAGACACAACGTAGCCCTTTGCATCGACTTCCTAGAATCGCATATGAAGCAAGTCAAAAGGTTCAAAAGACATGCAAGAGCAAAATACTAAGTTCGGGGTGGATGCTTGATATCAAGAAATGGTTTGGAAGATGGGATGCATGTCACTTGGTCAAGGATGCGTCGATCGACTCCCAAGTTAATGAGGCCTTCTTACAACGCCAATGTATCATGGCTTGGGAGAAATCCGGAGGTTCTCGCTTCAGCCATTACACCACACACGTTGCCCCAAACTACAAATCTCTCTTCTTCTCGGAACGAGGTAACCGAACCCATTCCTACATCCTTGAGCCCATCTCGTTGAGTGCGATCCGCACCATTGCCTCCATTCGTCTTAGCTCCCATTCTCTACGCTGCGAGACAGGACGTTGGGGCACTGGCGAGGAGTGTCATCGACTTTGCACCTTATGCCCTCGTCAAGTGCGAGAGAGTGAGTACCACACACTACTTGAGTGCTCAGCTTTTGACCACATTAGATCCTCTTTTTCCCATATATTCAGCCATGAGCTCTCCCTACATACCTTCCTCTCCCAACCACGATGTGGACTCTCTATTGCGACGCTCATTTCAGCCATTTTTGAGCATCGAGAGTCACTTATGAACTCCACTCACACCACGTGACATGTTCATTTGGTCCCATAGGTCATATTTGACCTCCCAGGACGATAATAGAACTATCTATCTATCTCTTGCTCTCTACTTCCCTATCTCTCTACTGATCGAACGAGCGACTGAGCTAGGGAGATCTAGACGTCCACGACTGCGGAGGACTACACAACATCGACAGAGGCTGCATCAGAGGATCTAGCTAGGTCACTTTGGCTCGACATGCATAACGCCCGGTCAGACTACTGACCATGGAGGAGATTGATGAGATCCGTTAGCGACAGCTACTGAATCTCCTATGATCTACATATCTCAGCTAGCTGGTTTAGCCATTTATTCCATACCCAGCAGTTTAGGATTCCATAATATTTTATTTTGTCATCTTCTTACTCTGACTTTGTATCAGATCCATCACATTGTAACTTTCTTGTCTCATGTCTCATAGGTCACTTTGGCCTTTCGAAGACGTTAATATAACATTTCATTTCATTTCTCTCTTTAATTATTTTTCTTTAATTTTAATTTCCTAAGCATACATTAATCCTCTCTCTCTCTCTCTCTCTCTCTCTCTCTCTCTCTCTCTCTCTCTCTCTCTTTGATTACCTACATACACACATTTCTCTCTCTCTCTCTCTCTCTCTCTCTCTCTCTCTCTCTCTCTCTTTCCTACATACACACACACACACACACTTCTCTCTCTCTCTCTCTCTCTCTCTCTCTCTCTCTCTCTCTCTCTCTCTCCTACACACACACACACACACACACACACACCGCTCTCTCTCTCTTTCCTACACACACACACACACACACACACACACTGCTCTCTCTCTCTCTCTCTCTCTCTCTCTCTCTCTCTCTTTCCTATACACACACACACGATGTAGAGAGAGAGAGAGGGATCGGGGGGGGGGGGGGGGGGGGGGGCATAATACCTGTGCAGCAGGTGGAGGCCAAGATTTGAGCAGAGCGCAGGCAAAAATGGCCCCTGCTGCTCACGGGTTTCGCTTTTTCCCCCCAATTTTTTTTGCGTCGCTATACGCGTCGATATACGCGTGGGAAATAAAGCCTTTCCACGTGTATATCGATGCACATTGCGACGCATATATCGATGCCCGCTATTTTCATCGATATACGCGCGTCGATATCTTCATGTAGTGTTTTAGTGAATACATGATTGCCCAATGCTCATGTATGTCTTTCCTATGAAGAAGGATGGGCTTTCCATATTTCACCTTGCCTTATACCCTAAATACAATGAACCCATTGATATGCAAAGGTACATAATAATAGTAGACCAAAGTTGAGAGTGGTATGAGCAAAGAAAATCTCTCTAGGATGCATGGAAGGATGTGCTCAATGAGAGGGAATAGAAGATGATGGTCTTCGAGCTAAATGATGAGCTTATCAATTTCAGAGGAATGATGACACACTAGAGGAGCCAAATTAGTATGTTGATAAAGTAATACTAGTGAGATACTCCAATTGTTATTCAAAGCTTCAAAGATCCCTGAGAAATACCTAGCCAACAAAGCAGCCTCTAGACCTCATTTCAGAGAGATGACCATAATATTGTTTGAGGCTCGAATCAAGTCCAACCAGCAAGAGCCACATGGTTGGATTCACACGGTGTCTATCACAAGGTGGACACATTCAAAGTTACCACAAGAATCAAGACATTGTATGATCCCAAAACAAAGAGTTGGAGTGCGTTGACACCCTATGAAATGGAGATGATGATTGAGTGCAAGGAGCAGCTAGAGCAGGAGATCTTCTATTGACTTATCAAGAAAGAGAATGTGGGCGCGCTCCAAGGTCTAGGAAGTTGTCAACTTGCAACACTTCAAGCCTCACCCTAGACAATTCATAAAACAACGTTGAAGAGATCTCAAGATAAACCAAATTGAAAATGTTGACTTTAGTACACCATATGGAATTTTGGAAGCACAACAAAATTCAAAGAAAGGGGAGGAGGAATGTAGATGATGGGAACAAATCTTATTCAAGATCTTATACATAATTAGATTCGGTAGTTACCAACAACATTTACCATATTAATTGTAATAGTGTACCATCAATCATAACCTAGTATGATTACCTACAAATAAGACCTGCTACTCTCATTTTCAAGGTTCTAATACTTTGCGTTCCAGTATCTAACATTACACGTTCAGTGCAGTTCATATCGAATTTCCTATTCTTGTTTGAAGTCCAAATCTGATTCTCTATTTGATTTGACATCTAACTCTAAATTTCCAATATAGAATAGTTATCAAAAGTGACCATCTCATTCCACATAATGCCTTTCTACTGCTCTCTACTATCCCACAGGTGTTGCTATTGGAAGGCTCATCACTAGACTTTTGAGATCTCACTAACTACGAGGCAACATCCTCAAAAGTAACTTTTTGGTATTCAAGCTCTTTGACAAGTTGATTATGCATCTTTGACTCATTACAAATGACATTGTAACTCTTGATTATCTTTCAAGATTGCCATAGAAGATAACTCATCTTTCCATCTACACCATAACCAATGAAGATGCATTGATATGACTTTTGATCAAGCTTTGGTCTCACATTATAGGAGGAGTAGTCTATAACCGCTAACATTGCCTCGGAAAAACAAAGGAAAATGGAGAGAGAAAAATTGTGTGCACGGCAATAACCGCGGCTCATAACGTGGTAGTGGTTTGGAAGCACTAAGCGCAGTAATAGCAGCGGGTATATTATCGTAGATATTACCACAATTATTGCTGCTATTATTACCGCGCTAATTATCACTAAACGGCCATTCAAAGATAAAGGTGCTCATTTGGGCCACCCAAATTAGGTGGCCCAAATGAGCACCTTTATTTTTGACCTGCATAAAACAATGAAACATCAATTGTTTTTTGAAGAGTATACAAAAAAGTGAAAGGATTGAAATTGAATTTACTTTACCTTGACAATTTAATGTGCAGAAGATCAACTATTTAAAAAGTTTACAAATAAAATTTAAATATTTGTATATACATTGTGCCACATTGGGACTTTACGAAAGTTTGGATGAATATTTTTCTATCTAATCCTCCTCGTTCTCGTTGTCGTCTAGAGGCATGTACGTTTGATCACCTTGACTCTACATAAAGCCAAACCAAATTAAACAGTTATCAACAAGTCAAAACAATTGATACAAAATTACTTGTTTAAACTTACCGCTTGTAGTGATCCAGCTGCTGCATCGAATTGCTCACGAGAGATCTAGTTGTTCTCGAACAACCATCGCCAAGTATCAAATTTTGTATGTCGCTCTTGATACTTGATCATCTCTTTGGTTTGTTGAGTAAGAGTGATATTTTTCTAAGTTAGCCATAGTGCGTGGGAGTTTGCTTGGCACGAACTTCGCGTTGTTGTCTATAGGATGAGCCCGTGGCAGCGTGATTGCTCTTTTCTTGCATTGCCCACTCCCACTCAGTGTCTGCCATGTTGCCACCGCGATAGCTCTTGTCTGGATCTCTAAGTTGGTTAGCTGTTGTGTGTCGTACATAGGGCGTGCACTAGACTACTTGTTTTTCAAAAATGTTTTTATGTAGCCCTCCAACCATTGTTGTGAGAAACGTTGATTGGGAGCATCTGGAAGTCTAGCGTGGAGCGTGTCCTCAATGTAGTGTGCATGATCGGGCAGTTGGTCTCTAAACTTTACAAAATAGTTCTTATACGTTGAATGTATAAGAATTTGAAGATGGTGTCAAAATGCCCTGCCCTATGTTGTACTGAAGTCCACCTCCCCGCCATATTTTACCCTATAGTAGCACCCATGCATGTCTGGCAGGGGTGCTTCAGTATCCTCGTCCTCTACGTCAGGGGTGGCAGGTTCTAAAATAGGGAATTCCATTCCCCCGCCACTACCAAAACAAGCTAAGCCACAAGATCCACCGCCGCTTCATCTCTCTCGGTGCTCGCTTCCTTGAGACGAGCATCGAAGTTCATCGATGATGTTCTGGCAAAGCAGGAGTGGAATGGAGTGGCGTAGGACCTTGCGATGCCATGGGAGTGGGACCTGTGATGGAAGGGGAGTAGGACAATAAAAGGGGCCATAGATTGAAGTGTCGTCGGTGCGAGGCTCTGGAGGTAAGGAGTCCCTCCCCCTGACTCCCCCATGGTGCGGACTGTGGAGAAAGACCGTAAGACGCAAGCTACTGTGGAGCGTAGAGGCCAAACAATCCCTCCATCAAACGAAGGTACTGGTCTCATAAAGAGAGAGCCCACTGTAGGTCTAGATCTACGACCGGTGGAGAAACCTGAGTAAAGTAGGTGTAGGATGGACACGCCTGCAAATAACAAAAATAAACCTATGACACTCATGGTTTAGGGTTAACTAGCCAGAAACAATCTTTATTTCCTTGCTTGTTCTCACCGCCTCAAGAATCGGGTCCAGTGGAGGCGATGTCCACCCCGGGTGGGAACCCACCGGGTATGTGAACTAACCAAAACAAGAGGCAGATGACTACTCCCCACCAGGTGGTCTCTCGTCTAACATCTACATTACAAAGAGAAATATGAGATTTAGCTTTCCCCTATACTCACTCATCTATAAATACGTACACAAGCACGTAGATACATATACATACTAGTAGACCTAAGTAGAGGCTAGTAGTGCCAAAGGTCAAGTGGCACCTCTTTAGATATCATCACAATCTCAACTGTGGTAAACCAAAGGTACATTGTGGTGATCCATGCATGAGTGGATCAATGACGACAACACCACGTTAAAAAAAGTACTATACCCAAGAGGAAGCATCTAACCTTCAGGTGCTATACTCCCATACTTAGTGCATACGTACATGCATAAAAAATATATATGTACACAAAAATATATATACAATTACGTAATGTAGCCATCGTTTTGAGTATAGATATATAGTTATGGTTGTAAATGTAGCCATCGTTTTGTGTTGTGCGCAGTGCGAGAGTGCTTGCTGCTTCTGTAGAGTACTATGAAGAAGAGCTTCTTTATTGTGCTTCTTGCGCAGCATCTCTTCACAGCAGCTCCTTGTTCGAGGGACTATTTTGCACATCGGGTGAAAGCATGAATAGGTGGAATGATATTTAAGCTATTATATAGCATATCACAAAAAAAATCTTGTGGAAAAAAGAATACAAACTAAATAAAATTTATAAGTGATTGCACTTCTACATTTTATTCTTTAAGAGCTAACCATTAACATATATCATGATAGAAATTTTATGTGAATTCATGTCTAATTGTAGGCCAAAGTTTTTGATAGTAGGTGTCCATGGACACAGCTATTTGAGCCACCATTCCATGCTTTCACCCCATCGCATGTCTGACTCCATTCTGAGGTACCGTATCATTAAAATTTGTCCAACCTAATGCCTATTCGATGGGGAGAAAGAGATAGGAAGAGAGAGAGAGAGAGAGAGAGAGAGACTAAGGAGAAGAGAGTAGAAAATAATTTCTGAGGGTCCATCGACTTCACGTAAAGAAGGTCTTTTTCATAGCACTCTACAAAAGCAGGAGCATATCCACACTGTGAACACCACAAAATGGTTGCTCCTCCTACAACTATTGCTCTTTATCTCCCTATTTCTTTATCTTCCTCTTTCTATCTATCTCTTTCTCCCGACGGATATCTCTATTTCTCTCTATCCCTCTTTCCCTCTTTCTCTCCACAGATATCTCTATTTCTCTCTCTCCCTCTTTCCCTCTTTCTCCCCACGGATATCTCTATTTCTCTCTCTCTCTCTCTCTCTCTCTCTCTCTCTCTCTCTCTCTCCCTCCCTCCCTCCCTCTTTCCCTATCTTTGTCTCCTTTTTTCCCTCTTTCTCTCTCTCTCTCTCTCTCTCTCTCTCTCTCTCTCTCTCTCTCTCTCTATCTATCTCTCTCCCTCTATCTATCTATCCCTCTCTCTCTTTTCCTCTCTCCCTCTCTCTCTCTCTCTCTCTCTCTCTATCTCTCTCTCTCTTTCTCTCTCCCTCTATCTATCTATCCCTATCCCTCTCTCTCATTCTCTATCTCTCTCCCTCCCTCTCTCTCTCTCTCTCTCTCTCTCTCTCTCTCTCTCTCTCTCTCTCTCTCTCTCTCTCTCTCTCTATTTCTCTCTCTCTCTCTCTCTCTCTCTCTCTCTCTCTCTCTCTCTCTCTCTCTCGCTCTCTCTCTCTCACTCCCTCTTTCTCTATTTATCTCTCTCTTTCCCTCTCTCCCTCTATCTATCTATCTCTCTCTTTCCCTCTCTCCCTCTCTCTATCTCTCTCTCTCTCCCCTCTCTATCTCTCTCTCTCTCTCTCTCTCTCTCTCTCTCTCTCTCTCTCTCTTTCTCTCTTTCCTCTCTATATCTCTCCCTCTCTTTCTCTTTCACTTTCCCTCCCTCTTTCCTCTCTCTCTGTCTCTCTCTCTCTCACTATGGAAACTCACTTCTACATATGTGCAATAGTACCAGAATGCTCATTGCAAATGGTATATCTTTATGGCAAGGCACCAATGACTTTACATGTAGAAAGCACAACGGTGATAGTGTGATCGACTATATGTTGTTTTTGAAACCCACTCTAGAATACATACAAATCTTTACACTTGGTGAATGGAATCTAGAATCCGATCATAGGATGCTATGTATTGACCTCAAGTGTGGTAAAAGACCCGAGCCTCCAATCATGATGTGAATCATTTGTACCTACATCTAGACTTCAAACGAGCACTTATATATGTTGATATGGTGGACCAAATGTTAAGCATGATAGAGCATCAAGTCAAAAGTTTTCAAAGAAGTAATTTGCTCTTGTGCGAGGGAATGCTTTTCAGTGAAACACATGTCTTGCAAAAGATCTAAGAATGGTAGCACCAAGAAGAAATGGTTCGACATGGAATGTAGTCAAGCCCAAAAACACTTGCTAAGGTTGGATGTAAGCAAAGAAAAAGAAACTTACTTGGAACATTCACACACGTACAAAGCACTTGTTCAAAAAAAGAGGAGAAGGTGGGAAGTCAAAAAACAACTTCTTTTAGCGCAAGAGAAATCACATGCATGTGGCAAGTTTTGGCAAAATCTAAAGGCAAGCATGTTGAGAGCTTTGGTGACATGACTCTTGAGGATATGTATATGCATTGCAAGAACCTCTATGAGCAATCCAATGTTGATAAGATGGAGTGTTGTAGCTCCCTTCTGTTTATGCCTCCCTTCTTTACATTGAATATGTATGTTGCACGCTTGAGAAACTTGCTACCCACGAGGCACGGGACCTTCAAGGTGTCAAGGCTAAAATGATTAAATGGACAAGCAAGAAAACACGATATTGGATATGCGATATGTTTAACCTTGCACTTCAGCATGGAATGCCTCATAATTGGAGTGAAAGTTGGATCAAACCTTTGCACAAAGGAGGAGATGTAAACAATGTGAACAACTATCACACTATAATGGTTGGTTCTTTGATGGCAAAGTTATTTGGATGTATCATGGAGATGAAGATAAGTGAATGGGCTGAAAAGAATGGCAAACGTGCGCTAGGCCAAGCAGATTTTTGAAAGCATCATAGCACTATTGATCACCTTGTCACTCTTCGCGTTCTTATGGAAGCGTCTCGATTGAAAGAAAAAAAGTTGTATTGTTGCTTTGTGGATTTCAAGAAATCTTTTGACATGGTACCGCGAGGAAATCTTTGGAGACATATGCAAAGCGTTCAAGTGCCAAGAGAATTTATGCATGCGGTTTTTCGCATCTACCAAAAAGTGATATGCCGACTACGTATGGGAGATGGAATTTCAGAATTTTTTGCAAGCACCATTGGTGTCAAACAAGGATGCCCAATTTCCCCAACCCTCTTTGGGCTACTCATTGATGAATTGGAATGCACGGTTCTTGATTTTATGCAACAAGAAGGCATAGAAGAGGTTAAGATCGGAAATGCGGGTATCATGCTTTTGCTTTATGCCGATGATATAGTGCTCTTGGCACATACCTTAGAAGATGCACAAAAGCTAATGAGTGTCTTGGAACGCTTTTGCCTACATAGCGGGCTGATCGTGAATGGATCCAAAACCAAGGTTATGCTTGTAAAGACCCTTGATGATAAAAATCCATGCATTGTATACAACAATGAGCAACTTGAAGTGGTAGATAGCTTCAAGTACCTTGGCCTTGAGGTTCCATCCAATCATAGATGGAAGGATTGCGCAATGCGTTGCTTGAAAGCCGGAAAGAGGGCTTATTATGCATTCAAAAATATATGCAATGCTGGAGAGATCAAGTGTTGGGATCTCAAAAAGGACCTCTTTGACACATTGGTGACACCGGTGCTTCTTTATGGAGTTGAGGTGCGGGGTGGTAGCATCGTGAAGTCTACTTGAAAGAGTTTGAGAATGTCCAAAAGCATTTTCTCACCAACTTTGTCCAAGTCAAGACACAAACACCATACATGTTCTTACTTCTTGAGTCCGGATCGCTTCCCATTGAGGTCTTGGGAATGCAAAGGGTTATGGAGTACATGTTTAAGACACAACGTAGCCCTTTGTATTGACTTCCTAGAATCACATATGAAGCAAGTCAAAAGGTCCAAAAGACATGCAAGAGCAAAATACTAAGTTTGGGGTGGATGCTTGACATCAAGAAATGGTTTGGAAGATGGGATGCATGTCACTTGGTCAAGGATTCATCGATCGACTCCCAAGTTAATGAGGCCTTCTTACAATGCCAATGTATCACGGCCTGGGAGAAATTTGGAAGTTCTCTCTTCAGCCATTAAACCACACACATTGCCCCAAACTACAAATCTCTCTTCTTCTCCGAACGCGGTAACCGAAACCCATCCCTACATCCTTGAGCCCATCCCATTGAGTGCAATCCGCACCATTGCCTCCATTCATCTTAGCTCTCATTCTCTACGCTGCGAGACAGGACGTTGGGGCACTGGAGAGGAGTCTCATCTACTTTGCACCTTATGCCCTCGTCAAGTGCGAGAGAGTGAGTACAACACACTACTTGAGTGCTCAGCTTTTGACCGCATTAGGTCCTCTTTTCCCCATATATTCATCCATGAGCTCTCCCTACATACCTTCCTCTGCCAACCATGATGTGGACTCTCTATTGCGACACTCATTTCAGCCATTTTTGAGCATCGAGAGTCACTTATGACCTCCACTCACACCACGTGACATATTCATTTGGTCCCATAGGTCATATTTGATCTCCGAGGACGATAATAGAACTATCTATCTATCTATTTATCTCCCCCTCTATTTCTCGCTCTCTATTTCTCTCCCTCTTTTCCCTCTCTCTCTCTCTCTCTCTCTCTCTCTCTCTCTCTCTCTCTCTCTCTCTCTATCTCTATCTCTATCTCCCCCTAGCAAAAAACGCATCCGTTTTTTGACTTAGTAGACAGCAGTTCACTCTTTTGATCATAACTTCTTCAGTCGAACTTTGCTTTGGGTGAAGAGCATGAAGCCCTCTACACACTGATGTTAAGACATAAATTTTCAAAGTTATGGAAGGTATTTTTGTAGCAGCATTTCCAAAGTGAACAGGTTCACAACAATTGACTCTCATCTCTTATTTTACATACAATGTGTTTCGGCACTTGCAAGGTTCTTGTTCTTCTTCAACAAGGTCCACAACCATTGTGAAAAATGATCCAAAATCTTCTAAGTGTGGACATAGCAACAAAACTACCCAACCAACGACATTGAAAACCATGATCATGGCATACTTGGTATCATTGCAAGAGACCGTAAACAAACAAGGTGAAGACTTACGAGCACTTGCAATGGACCCCGGGGGATTCAATCTATAAACAAAATGGGACGCCACCTGCGAGCGGACAACTTTGGTAAAATCCCTATATACCACTCATATTAGGGAATATGACCCCCCTTCTATGCTTATACGACAATCTATGAAGAAAAATTTCATACCCCTATCTTACATATAAAATTTAGGTCTCACATGATCCAACCAACAGTGTATAGCATAGTGACTGGCAATGTACTAAGGAACCACTTCTGTTGATAACTAAATGTACCCTCAATGTGTTTTAGTTTGACTTTCAATCTATATTCATGATCAACCTAAACCCTGGCTATTCATCTAATTCTGACCCATCCAAAGCTGGTGTAAATCAACCTTTGAACTGCTCCAAATCAGCCCTTATCTATGACCTACTTGATGCAAAATTTGATGTGTGATCCAATAAAAAACTTCCCCTAAATTCATCCGAGTTCTAGTGCACATTGGTGACCAATTGTTACAAGTAATCAACCCGGGTCAGTCCCCCCCCCCCCCCCCCCCCCCCAAATAAATATGATACCCCCCTTGCTTAGTTTTAAGCTTGGGAGATAAATTATTGGGGGTCTGTCCCTACCTTATACACTTATATAACCTTTACAGAAAACCCCCTCCCTTGCACTTACGTGGTACGGTAAGTTTTCCATGGTGAATCCCTCGGGCAATGGACAATGGCACACTAGGGGTACTTGTGGTTGAGAATGAGAATCTCAAGAGGACACTTGAGATGCAAACAACACGTTTGATGCAACTTGAAGAGGAAGTCAAGGAATGTAAATGCTCTCTTGTGGACTTGAACGCTTTGAAGGAGCGGATGAGCAAAGTAGAGCATGACCATGTATTGAAAGAGGAGAAATTTGACACCGTGAGGCGAGATGTATGTGACATGAAAAATGTATGCACAAACAAGTCTTGGGCTGATGTATGTAGTAGCAATGTGGTTTCTAATTCCTCACTTATGCAAGCTATGGTTTAAACAAAGAATGTTGAGAATGTGGATGTGTAGGAGTTGAAGGAACGTGAGCAATGTTCCAAGAACATTGTTATTCGTGGAATTTCCGGAGAGAAAATAGAGACGCCTCCTTCTCTTGCCATTGTTATCGTAAATTTCTTCAAAACCCACTTTGGCATGTCTGGAGTTATGGTCTATGGAGCACATAGAGTGGGGAAATGTGGGACGGGTGTCTAACCTCACTCTTATCTTATTGTAGACATAGCGAGAACCACGAATATAATTGTCAATCCATGGGATGAAGCTGACTCTACTAGTGCATGGAGGCTACAAGAGGTTGTCAATATCTTGGAAAACAACAAACAACTCGCATCTAACTCAAGCTACACTCAAATGATTGAAATCACAAAAAGCTAATCGCTCATCGGCAAACAAATCTCATCTGTTATAGCATCAAACAACATCCAAACGTTACAAAACTTCTAAATCATGTTTATAAGACCTAAGCACACATGTTGATGGTCTCAAATCTCACTTTAGGTCAAGTGAAAGAATCGCAATTATTAACAGCAGTGAGCTTTTGACCTAGCCGTTTTCGACCCAGAATGCATCTAAATGCTTAGCAATGATGTCCCAATACTCCGCCTATGGTTATTTTTTTAATTTTTAAGCTTAAAGTCCTAATTATGATGAAATTAGGCTATGGTTCGACGACACCAAAAGATACAAATACCGTGAAATGCTTACATCAGTGAGTAGATCTCTTACCTACGATTGCAATGCAATAGATGCGACTGCAATGTGACAACCGGGGAGGGAGTAGGAAGCACGAGAAGGAGAGAAGTGAGCACCATTAGCTCACGTTGTGTTTCTATTATCCAAAACTTATAAAAAACTTACAAAAATTGGCTTTTATACCTTAGCCAAGGTTTTTGGTGGTCAAAACTAATAATCTGGGAGCTCTAACTAAAAGCAGCTTGATATAATCTAGAGGAGGTTTCTAATCACCGAGCAAGAAAAATCGAGCAAAGATAAATTCGAACAAATTGATACAAGAGATCAATAATGGTGAAAGAAAAAAATTATGCCATGCACATTACTTTCACTACCACAAATCTACCACTTAATTGACACATAATGAGATTTTAAAACCATTATGGAAATTGAATACTCAAGACACAAGCAAGCAATCTCTTCATACTCGAAACATATATATTTCAATTGAACCATGTGGCAAACCTAGCCTCCTCTCAAAAATAGCCCACCAAAAATTTGTCACCTAGATTTTGCAAGTAAAGTCAACACACAACTTTGTAGGACTACAATGCTATCCAAGAACCTCCTAAAGCATGAAACAACTCCACTTTTGTAAGAAAGAAAAAACAAGTGCCTAAAGCAAGTGAGAACAAGTGTACTCTCTCTCTCTCTCTCTCTCTCTGAGCTTCGTAGTGCAGCACCCTTGAGCAACCCTCCCTTTCCTCTTGCCAGCTTGAAACTAAAATGGTGGAGGAAATGAGAGAAATATGTTGTGGATGCACCCGTTTCAACTACATTGCTGACATATTTAGTGGCAATGATGAAGTGACATGCCCAATGCATGCATACCCAACTGCCTCATGACCTTCTCAAGGAGAATCTTGAGGTACGATTTTTCTACTGCTTTTTACCAGACTTGACTAACAATTAATCCATGTTAAGATCTGCTAAGAACACAAGAGAAGGGTCCATTCTATGAGGCTCATGTGAAACAAATAGATGTTTAGTTGTTGATAAATGCTTAATTGTGACAAAAACTGAGTTCTAACGTCTTCTTTACTCAAACAGATTTACAGACAATGACATTCTTTAAAGGAAGCTTGCAAGTGAAAATTGGGGCTTGTTTGAATAGACAAGACCATGAACAGGGAAACATCAACCAAGGAAGCATTAAAGGTTGTCAGCTCTTTTCAAATTGGTTGCATCACATTGAGAGTGTTTCTTTGGAGTTAATACTTGTGAAGAAAACTGGATTTCTATGCTTAAGAGAGAAATTGATAGAGTCATAGTTATAGTGAAAAATCTGAGTAAAACGGAAAACCATTTCATAGAATTTAGCAGGCCAATGCTTGTACAAGCAAGTTAAATTGATTGAGAGGTTAACATGTCTAGTTGTCATGGGATCTGATGAATGGATTTGTGAACTTAGGTACTAACATGCATGAGGTCTTAGACAATATTTTAAGGGAGGATTCCAAGATAAAAGCAAAGCGGCAAGGTATTTTGACAAGAGGTAGTTGTGGAAAGCGCTAGTTTACTACTTACCAAAAGTTCTCATCTTGCTTAAGTTCCCTGGCAACTTGTGAAACCTTGGATTCTAAGCTACCTCTTAATTCTTTGAGACCTTATAATTGCAAATTTAACGATTAAATAAATCTTGAAGGGGTGCCTTGCGTAGGGACCTCCAAAAGGCTACTTGCTCTGATCATTTTGCTTCTAGAACCACATTTTGTGAGGATATTTTCTTGCCTAATGAGTCTATCGTGATCATTTAAAAAAAGAGATACGACCCAGAGCCAATTGCAAGTTATTTCGCAAAGAAAAGGCCCAAGTCTCAAGTGCATTTTCCTGCAAGATGCAGTGGTAACGTCATGAAGCAACAACTTCTTAAAAGCTCCTATATTATGCGTGCTCTCCGTGCTCTCATTAATGAAAACATCCAACAGCATAGGATATCCAGGCGTGCCTCACTCACATAATGGCAATTTAAAGCTTCCAAAGCCTGCGAGGATTCTTTGCACCAACACGTAAACAAGAGCAAAAACCAACACAGGAGCATAGTTGTTTCTTTTATACATTGACATTTGTGGATGCAATCCAATGTCCCAGTCCCTTCAATCATGGGAAAAAAATCTCTTCCATTGCTCGCCATCACATTGCACGTGTCTTTGTATTGTAATCCGCTGTAAATACCTCAACATCATGCCGCCTCGCCATCGTTTGCCCAAGAGGCACACTATTGAATTATATGCATGTGGCGCCGCTTTCCTTTCCTGTGGCGTTGCATGCTACAGCAGATCCCTGGTTTGCTTGACGTTTTTAAGGAAAAATTACCAAAATACCCCGAGTCTAATTAGTGGAACTTTCCAAAATATCCCTCAAATTTCAAAATTTTCCAAAATACCCTTGTGTCTATTTTGTTGGATTGTTCAAAATTTTCTACTTTGTATTCCTTTTTAACAATTGAGATCCGTTTTAATTGAGTGCTTAGCATGTGATTGTCACAAATTACCTCATAAAAAATGGTAGTTTTGTCTAAAAACAACGAAGCAATTCACCTCCAAGGCCTACATAACCAGCCCAAATTCTAGTTTTAGCATCTTGTATTCATAGAAAATCATCTTCTTCTTAAAAGCTACAAATGTTTTTATCTTTGGAAAAATTTAATCTTGCAACCAAGGGTATTTTGTAAATTTTGGAAAATTTGAAGGACATTTATGGAATTCATGACAAAATATTGGGGATGTTTTGGGCATTCTTAAAATTTGAGAAGTAATTTGGAAAATTCCACAAATTAGATGGGTATTTTGGTAATATTCTCTTCTTTTTTAAAGGATTGAACCTATTTGCGTGACCCTACCCCTCTCTGCGCTCGATTTTTAAAAAAGTGATGACCTACCCTAATGACCCTAATTCCTCTCCCTGGTCTGTTGCTGCAACCAGTCCGCGGACTGGTTGCAGCAACAGACTAGGGAGGGGAAGGGTAGGGTGATTTTTTAGCTTGGGGTATGAGGGTGAGGCGTTTCATAGCCACTATCCAGCTCTTGGTTTTGTTCAATCTGTGCATGAGCAAGCTTACGCAGTGCGAGATGCGCATGCGGGAGCCAGTGCCTGCTTTTAGAACTAGTTTCACAAGCTCCTTGCTTAAACGCTTCGCTGTGTGGCTTGTTGCGCATATCACACACATCTACAATGCTGCAATGGGGCGATGCGAGTGCAACCGCACGTGAGCGATGGTGAAGCGGTCCTTCAAAAACCCAAACATGTGGCAATGAATTACTTTCACTTTCAGCACAAAAGAAACGTGCTACTTTGATCTTCATGGCGGCCGCAACAGTGCTCGTAAAAGTTATGGAGAGAGAGAGAGAGAGAGAGAGAGAGAGAGAGAGAGAGAGAGAGAGAGAGAGAGAGAGAGAGAGAGACTCTGCACTAGCTGATCATGGTACTGCGCATCCAAAGGGAGCTTACACCCGCCGGCCTGGCTTCTTCTCTGTGCGCGTCTTGCAAGATACATGGACCTGGAGACACCACTGCTTTTTATCTATAGTGGTCTTGATTGGCCTTATGTGGTAAGCCTTCTTGGCTATTGTACTCATGGAAAAGATTAAGGCTTTTGGTGTATGAATGCATGCAAAATTGGAGCTTGCAGGAGGCCTTGTTTGAAAAAGGCTACCCTGAGCGTCTGGATTGGAAGAAGATAATAAGGGACACAGTGAGAGCTTTGAAATTTCTGCATGTGGGATGCAACCCTCCCATTATACACGGAGATGTCAAGCCCAACAACATCCTCCTGGACCGAAATTTCTTTGCCCGCATTGCTGACTTTGGGCTTGCCACGTGAGAATCGAGCCCTCCTGCATTGTAAATTGTGAACCTGTTGGAACCGTTCTACGCCGGCGCTGATTGGTTTTGACAGGTATCACAATGCCAGCAGAATTGTCCTCTCTAAGCATGCGTCTTCCTTTGCAAGCTGCTTCGTCGCCAACGTGCCCATCAGTCCACCTCCGGACAGAGGGTTTTGCTCCCTTGCATTAACTGAAGGAGGCTTGGGCTGGATGACTTTGAGCATGAAGAGCAAGTGTATGGCTTGTATTCACAACACTTGTATAGTGAACCGCATCCAGGGCGAGGCCGAGACAGAGGCAACATAAAGTTGGGCAAGCAGTACACTTCTTTCAAATAAAAGATGTCGTAGGTCAAAGAGGGTGTATGTGTCAGAGGGGGAGCAAGAGACAGAGAGGAAAGGACGCTCGAAGCAAGTCAGCAAGCAGAGGGAGTGGAAGGCTGCGTGAGAGATGGAGGAGTAGGCTATGTGGGGCAGTGTGGGGCTTAAACCCTTCCAATTTCATTTGATTAAACCGGAACACGCATCAAGAACTGAAACATGTGGGGCAGTGTGGGGCTCAAACCCTTCCAATTTTATTTGATTAAAGAGGCTTTATGCTTCCTTCGAATCTCCAATTTGTGCACATCCTGAGATGATGACAAACCATGAAACACAATCCCTCTTCCTCATTTTCCTGAATATGATCATTGCACTAGCTAGATCACCAGGTCGTCCATACAAGGTGATAAGAACATTCCCAACAACAATGTCTTGCTCAAACCCTTCTTCAATCATCTTCATATGGAGACTCTGGCCTTCTTTCGGGGCTCCAAAACAAGCACAAGCATTGAGTGCAAAGATGTACATTACCTTGTCACATGTACCACAAGCTGTTTACTCATCTGAACAAAATTTCTAGTGCTTCCTCTAGCCTATTGTTCTCGGTGAGTGTGGTAATTAATGCACCTTAAGACACCACATTTTTCTTAGGCATAGTGGCAAATATATATCTTGCATTTGTCAAGCTACCACATTTTCCATACATTGTGATAAGGACAGTTGCCACTATGGTGCCTGCTTCAAATCCTCTCACAACAAGTGAGTGATGAATCTCACAGCCTTCTTCTTGGGTGGTGCATGCTTCAAGAATGCTTATGAATGTGATCATATTCGGGAAAAATTCTGCACTTTCCATTCTATGGAAGAGCATCATAGCCTCTACACAAAAGCCTTGTTGTGTAGGAAAAGATATGACGGTGATCCATGACACAACATTTCTTTTGGACATAGACTCAAAAACATTGATGGCATATTTGAAATGCCCATTGAGAGCAATATAATCATGAATAAGAATGTTGTGTGAGTGCACATTCGGTGTTTGGATGACATTGAACGTGGCTTAAGCATCTGCAACGCTGCCACAAGCACCA
This sequence comes from Adiantum capillus-veneris, assembly GCF_014529385.1. Taxonomy (NCBI): domain Eukaryota; kingdom Viridiplantae; phylum Streptophyta; class Polypodiopsida; order Polypodiales; family Pteridaceae; genus Adiantum; species Adiantum capillus-veneris. The sequence goes on from NC_140954.1 coordinate 145,995,415, forward strand.
TACATTTGACGTACATCAACTTCTCTTGAGAGTCGAGCCCCTTCCCCTCCCTCTGGCACGTGGCCCTTGCTGTCCTTAGCATTGATAGTCGCACGCAGCCTGTCCGCCCAATGGGGAAAAATGTAAATGCCAAAAAAACTACTACAATCCAAAACACCTAGAAGGAAATGGAGTTGAGAACTACTACTCGGATAGAAGCAAGACCCATGTCAATGTGCCAAAAGTTTTACTCTTGGATTTGTCTATGTAGATTTGAGATGTCATTCATTCTGTCATCTAATTCTCCTTGTAGAGCATCGATAACCATCTCCAGCTCTCTAACTTTAGCATTGCGGCTAAGTGTTGTTATTCGCATTATCTCGATCATCATCATCATCTCCATGTGCTTGGCATATTCATTAACTTGCAAGATGACTTCATCATTTGTCTCCCATGCTTCATGCTCTGTAGGCTGCCTAGCTGTTTCAGAAGTCTCTGTGTGTGGCTCCTTGGGTGGGGCTACAGTGGCTTGTGGTTGTGGTGGGGGTTCTACCTCTCCTTGAGGCCGTGCGGTTTCCTCAGCTGCTTTGTCTTCTTGAGGCTTCTTGGATGCCTTGGTCGTTTCCTGTTGGGTGGTTGTAGAAGGGGTATTTTCTGTTTCTGTTGCCTTTCGTTGCTCAAAATTTGTTGCCTCCTCTGATTCAGGCTCCTTTTCTTTGGCTTTTTTGCCCTCAGTGGATCTAATGGTTGGTGAAGGTGGAGGGCTTGGCATCGGTTGGTCTTCCTATTCCGTATATGGTAATGATGGTTTGGGAGACATCTCACCCTGTTTGTGCTAGGCTTCACTTTGTTGGGACGCTTCACCTTGTCTCTGCTGCTCCACCACATCTTCCTTTGCTTTTCTTTTAGCCTCTTGAGCTTCTTTTAGCTTTAACGCTTGTGCTTCCGCGTACATGTGTTCAAGAGAATCCTTGGGATCTTCTAGTTCTCTCCTGGCAGGATTCTTGGTTCGGGGTCCTCTTATATCTCTTGGAACCCACATTGCATGGTCCTCACCTGCAGCTTCGCAGCTTCTTTCATAAGTGTGTTCCTCTTGGTGTGTAGCCACTACTTTTTTCTTCATCTCTTCAATCCTGGCTCTCCTCTCTTCATTATTTGAGCTCTCACTGCTATGAGCTTCATGAGAGATTTCTGTAGATTCTTCATCAGATTTGTAAACTCTCTTTGACGAGCGGGTGGTTCTTGGAGAAGGCTGTGTGGATACAATCCATGTGTTCTGATCTAGGGCAGGTGGAAAATTGTCTGCCATGCCAATAGCATGGTATGCTATTCTTGTCAATACCTCAGGTGCACCCAAATATGTGATTTTACCTTCTTTCTTGGTGCCCTTTAGTGTTGATAGCACATACTGAGCATGGTCAATCGGTTTCCTGGTTGTCATCTTCAACACTTGGGTGAATGTAGTCGCAGTTGCATGATTTGGTGTAGTGTACCTTGGCGGTCTCTTTGCTAGGAAGTGGAAGTGCTCATGATACAACCGTGCTGGTTCTTCCACTTGCTTTTGGATGAGGTCAGCAAAGGTTGCCGCAGTAGTCTCCTTGGTGAAGGTGCCTGTTGTCTTCCTGTCTCACGGGCCCTCATTGTCATCTCTTCAGTAGGAAACTTCAGTGCCTTAGCCACAATCTCCTTTTTGTTATAACCACTTCTACTTTCTGCCCTTGCTAGTCGGTGATTTGGGCCGATCCATCCTCTTTAATTGTAGACAATATTTCATATGCTTTTTGAAAATATATGCCGCATGGTTCGTGGTCGTAGAAGTCCCTGAGGCCCAACCTTCTGTTGGCTTCTTTTGTGTCTAGCTTTGCCGCGACATCATAGATCTCTTTCGATAGTAATTGCAGCTCTACTTGGTGTCCTTCTTCACTTGTAAACCTGCCTGTGAAAACTGTGGTGTTGTTTTCTTCAAGCTGTTCTCTGGACAAGTATGTTGCCCTGGCATTCTTTATTGGACTTGGGTCCAATTGGTAGGGTGGCATCTCTTGCATCTTCTCTTTTTGGGATACCCTTTTCTTGGCCTTCTCCACAGCTTGCATTGCTCCTGTTAGGGGAAGTTAGTGTGCCAAAGAAAATTTCTGCAATTTCCGCTCTGAAATGCCCTTGAGACTGAATTGCTGACAAATTGAGTCCAATTTGCTTCAAATCAATTTTTGAACATGCATAGATGCATAAAAACATGTAAAGATCAAAATCATAAAGTCCAAACAAAAATTTTCAACAAAAGTAAATAATGGCGATTATTTATAGCTGAGGAATTTTTCCAATTTTTTGCATTTTTGACGTGATAGGCTTGAAATATATAGCAATTAGATACTCTGAGTGAAGTGTGGACTTATTTGAGTACACACGGTGGAAATGGTGCCAAATTTAGGCTTTTCGTCTCTGAAACAGTAGATATAAAGGGATTTTGAGATTTTGAGATCCAAATTAGCCCAAATTTGGTCAGTGGCCTTGGGACATCATGTGCTTTGGTCCCATAAGGTCAAAGTTGCAATTTTCTCCCATTTTGGCGAGAAAGTAAATAATTGCGATTATCAACTTTTTCATCAAATATGACATTTTTTGTTGCAACTTGGTTCTAGGCATGGTGTAGACCTTGTGTATTAGATATGAGGTGATTTGGATCAAAAAATGTGACAGATAACTCAAAATTTGCATTAGAAGGACTTCTTTGAGTATACTGATAATTTTTCAAGTTATCATTGATCATTTTGGCTCATACTTGAAATGTAGCATGTAATAGGTGTGTGCAAATGATCGGTGAAGTGATGGTACCATTTTCAAGCCAAAAATTTGCAAAAGTAAATAATCGTAATTATTTACAGCAGTCAACTTTTTTTGCTAAACTTGACAAATTTTGACCTAAACATATTCAGTACACCTAAAACAAGTCCTAAATTGAACTTGATAAAGTTTTGTCTTGTCGGCATCACTCCGTGCTTTGTCAACTTTGAATTCACTAATTTTTGTGACTACATGGCTTGTGGAGTTGGTTAGTCACTTTTGATCGAGGCTATGGACTTGTCCGCTACATAGTCCTGAAGCAACCCATCCAGTTTTGGTCCATTTGGAGCCACTTTGACTTCGCATGTCAAATTTGACGCTTTGTAGCCTTAGAGTTGTTTTCTGCTTTTCGAGAGCTTGCCTTGATTCTTTTTACAAAACCAACCATATACATTGTGTATAGACCCAATCTATAAGCTGTCTATGAAGTTAAAATCCAATTCTGGCATCTGCCAAAAACCTAGCTTTTCTACTTGGGACCCCCCTCGATCCCTGCCGAATGGTCAACTGTTGATATAGAAGTGTTCTATTATGTAGGGGCATGCTACAATTCAAGTCTCATCCGATTTGGTTGAGCTCACAGGCCGCTATGGTCAATTTCTGGTCGTAGGACTTCGTGCACTGCTCGGATTCTAGGGTTTTTTCCTTGGGTTTAGATTAGCTACCGGCCATACAAAATGGAACATTGATAAGTATAAAACTTACCCCTCATGTCTTGTGTGAGACGACACTGTAAATAGACGACTATGGACTCTAGAAATCTCGCGTGAAGAAGGCCGAAAGCTCTCTCTCCAAGGGCGACAAGTGGAAAATGAGGTGATTCTAGGCTACCTTGGATATCTATACTCGGGCTTCCCGAACCATTTTCCCCCTAGTTCCCTTCTTAGTCCTACTAGACTATGAAATCCTCAATCGGATTCCTATAGCTCATTCTGCAAGAATTCTGCAAAAGTAGACCTTGGCCGCCTAATTTAGGCTTCCCGCTTCCATCTGCCGATTCGATTGAAATTTTTTGTGCCTGTCGCCTTGTCCTCTTGACCATCAGTTTATCTTCAGATTTTCCGTCTGAGCTCATTTGCTATTTATTATTAATTTTTGACTCGTTTATTGAAAAAATCAAAGTAAATAACAAAATGCACTAAAAAAGAAAAGTGAGAATTCAATAATTGAAATCGATTGAAAAATACAGTTTTTTTTTTAATTTCTCCATTTTTAAGTCTCAATATCAAGAAAAATTATAAAAAATAATAAAAAATGACCAATTTTTTATGATTTTCTCATAGTATATACACTATTTACACTCATCGGGGAGATGTTATCAGGTAAATTACCCTGTTGATGATTTATAAGGGCATTATAAGAGTAATTTTGTAAAAAATCACACATTAACATCAAACGTTTTTCTCCCTCTTCAAACATTGCCCTTAATTACTTAGTTTCCTTCCACCCCTCCTAGATGGCGTACTCCGGGACGACTGTGTGCATGGGTTGAACAATGTATCTATGCATAGCTTTGGTTGGATCTACCATGCTTTGAAGATCAATGCAGTTCAAACCATTATGTTGTGCAAGAGGTGGGTCTTGAGGGATTAACTCAAGGGTTTCTGATGTCGAGGCTTGTTGTTGTTGTCTTCCAAAGAGAAAATCTTGTAGCTTGTGTGCTCTTTGCTTGATTGTACCATCAGGCTGCTTTATGATAATTTCCTGAACTATTGGTATCGATAATGATGGTTGTCGAGCTTTTACCCGCCATTGGTATATTGGTTTGTTTTGGTCAGAATGGTGTGGTTGAGTCTTTTGAGACTTAACTCTCCACTACTTAATCGGTTTTATAGTTTGCGGAGAAGATAAGTGCTCCTTTTTCTTCCAAATCCATTTCATGCTAGGTTTCCTGCTCGAAGATGATCCTCTTTGTGTTTTGAGCCTTGGAACTGTCTTTGGTACAGTAAATGACGTTTTAGGTACCCATATTTGAATTGGCTTGTCCTTAAGTTATGCTTTTGATACCCAAATTTGCTTGACTCCTTGCATGCTACTTGTAGCATTTGCTTGTCTATAGGATGGAGAGGATTTATTGCTTCGTGATTTGCTCTGCTGGTAACCTCCTTTCCATTCCTCCTTGCTTGGTGCAATTGGAACAATGAGTTGTCCGTCTTTAGGTGATAGCTTGAGCTGATTGGTATCCCAATTTGGTACTACCATGTACGTCCGCATCCATGAGATTCCAAGAAACATTGTTTCATTCATGTGTTCATCTCGTAAGCATACACATTGATGAGGGCATGAACATCCATATACTAACACATTTAAGTTGACTACTCCTAATGTTGGTGTAGGGTTCTTGTTGCATCCTTTAATAGTCAATATTCCTGACTGACTTGTTGCTTTCTTGTACGTGGAATAAATAACTGCATTTACTCCAGCTCCTGTATCGACCAATGCATTTGTGCTATGATTGTTCATTTGTACTTTGATGCGAAGGTCCATTCCATCTAACCATTCATCATCTATTGACACTGCATTTTTCTGTAATTCCCATTGTCGGTCATCTAGTTCCGGAGTGTTCATGGGAATAGGTATTTGTTGATGCTTGAGAGCAGCTTTCCTTTTGAGTACTAGAAGCCGAGCTTCTTCTTGGGATTCATCAATAACCTTCTGTCGTTTTATCTTTCATTACTTTGCTGCATGCATTCTTTCTAGAAATTCATTGGTTAGTGAAAAATTGTACTTCTTTAAACAACATCCACTAATCCAGTTAGGCATTTGTTCACCATCTAGGGTGGACAACTAAACTGCTCCAGTTGGAGATACATCTTCAATAATAAACGGTGCATTTTTCTTTTTCTTCAACTTGGGAATGTGTTGCTTAAGGGAATAGACTAAAACTAAGTCCCCTTTCTTGAATATTTTTGTAACTAGATGGGAATCCAAAAACTGTTTTTGTTTTTGCTTTTGTGCATAGATGTAAGCTACAGCTGTTAGCCTTCTCTCATTAAGCTTTTATAAATCTTCAAGTCTCTTTGACAATTCATGTCCAATCCACTCAAGATCCTTAGCTACCCTTAGTGTCAACAATAGAAATTCTATTGTAGTATGGCATCAAGACCATAAACAAGGTTAAAGGATGTAGCATTTAAAGCTATTTTGAATGAAACTCTATAAGCCCATAGAGCAACATGGAGATTCATTTCTCAATCTCTCCTTCTTGAAATAACCACTTCAGTTAACACCAAGCTAAGAATCTTATTTCTATGCTCAGCTTGTTCGTTTGCTTGTGGGTGATAGAGAGATGACTTGTTATGGATGATCTTAAATTCATTAAGCAGATACTCAATTACCTCATTGAGGAAATGAGTTCTCCTATTGCTGACAATTTCTATTGGCAGTCCGTATCTTGTGAACACATACTCATATAAGAATGCAGCGATGGTTCTGGCATCATTCTTTTGAGTTGCTTTAGACTCGGCCCACTTAGTCAAATAATCCGTAGCTACAATAATATATTGAGCTTGGGTTCTATAAGCAAGTGGCTATAATGGCCCAACAAAATTTATACCCCATTTTGCAAAAGCTCTAGCCCCCATCATTGGTCTTAAGGGCATGCTATCTACTCGTGTTGGCATTTTTGCTTGTTGACAAGCATCACATCTTTGAACATATTCTTTGGCATCTGCAAAAAGTGTTGGCCACCATATGCCTACCATCAAGACTGCTCTTGCGGTGGTCTCACTAGAAAAGTGACCTCCAGCTAATCCGGCATGTGCTTGTTCTATATTCGGAATGTATTCGTCTTCATTTGCACAAAGACGTAGATGTTGATTCTTACCTCTCCAATACAATTGATTTCCAATAAGAGCATAGTCTTTTGCTTCAATTTCAGTTTCTCTTTGATGGCGTTTACTCATATCCTCCCTAGGTGGTTCTCCGAAAACAATCCTTGACAAATGATCTACTCTTTGATGAGTGGTGCCCTTTTTCATAACTACAGTAAAATCAAATTCCAGAAGAATGATGAACCATCTCACTATTCTTCCTGTGTTGCATGGCTTGTTGACGAAGTACAATAAGGCTTGGTGGTCCACAAAGAACACATATTTATTAGCTAATAGGTAATGTCTATACTTTTGCACGGCATAGATCATTCCTAGTCCTTCCCTTTTGGTGGTGATGTAGTTTTTTCTTGCCATATTCAATTGTTGGCTAGCATAAGAAATAAGAAAATCAATTTTCTCATCTCCTGGTTGAGCTAGGATACACCCGATGGCAAATTTGGAAGCATCCGCATGTATGTGGAATATCTTGTTCCAATCTGGTGCTTTCAATATTGGAGCTGAAGTGAGAGCTTGCTTACGCTTCATGAAGGATTCTTCACACTCATTAGTCCATTCACAGTGTGTAATCAAGCTATACATGGATTTTTCAATCATAGTGTACATGTAAATGAACCGTCTGTAATATCCACAATGTCCCATGAAGGCTTGAACCCCTTTGACTATTGTTGGCCTAGGCAAATCAGCAATAACATGAATTTTCTCCATATTAGTAGCTATGCCATTCTTAGACACTATATATCCAAGAATTTTTCCTTGTCTGCCCATGAATGTAAACTTTTCAGGATTTAAGCAAATCCTATAAAGTCTACATTTTTCAAATACCTTTTTGAGTTGTTCAAAATGATCAGTCGAGATTGATGAATGTATGCATAAATCATCCATATACACTGCCAAGAAATTCTGAAGATATTATTTAAAAGCATGGCTCATTAATCTTTGAAAGGTGGCAGGAGCATTAGTTAACCCAAAAGGCATGACCCAATAGGCAAAAATACCCCATTCAATTGCAAAGGCAATTTTATGCTGATCTTTGGGATCAACCAAAAGTTTATTATATCTCAAAAATCCATCTAAAAATCTGTAAGCTTATTTTCTTGCAAATCGTTATAAAACATGCTCAGTGATTGGAAGAGGAAAGTTGTCTTTGATGGTAGCTGCATTCACTTTCTTGAGATTGATACACACTCGTAATTTTCTATTTTTCTTGGGGACTAACATAATTGGAGATACCCAATCTGTGTGTTCAATTTTATAAATGAATTCGGCTTCCTTTAGCTTTTCAATCTCTTCTTTGATGTTTCTGGCAAATGTCTCATTATTAGTGTATGGCCTTTGTCTGGTTGGTTTTACATCATCTCTCATCGGTATGGTATGTTGACAGATTTCTGGATACCCTGGATCAACACCCTTGAGATCCTTATAAGACCAATCAAAGATATCTCGGTATTCTTTCAATATGTTTAACAAAAGCTCTTCTTCATCTTTTGTCAGGTCATTTGCAATGTAGGCACATTTAGGCTCTTCTCCTATTTCGGCCAAATCTATCTTTTTTGCATTTTCAGGTCTTTCGTAGGACTCGCCCTGTTTTTGTAGTTCCCTAATAGGTTGTTCAACTATGATTTTTTGATCTTGGAGAGTATAATTCTTATAATGGGATGGAACACTCATTACATCTTTACCATTGGAGAGTGTTTAGCCCGCCGTCTTTGTGGAGCCATCTCTGCGGAGGTGGCGGGTGTTAGCAGCGGCTAACATAGCATTAGGAAAAAAATGGACTCTCCATGGGCCTTGTAAGAATCCCTAATTTCAAGGAAGCCTGCCAAGATTAAGGGGGACAAAGGCTTTGAATGGGGCTATTTTGGTAGGGTCTCCTCCACCTTTGACCCCTAAAAAGGTGGGGGGAAGGGGGGCGGGGGGTAACCATTTAAAAAGTAGGGAAGGGGGGGGTAAACCATTTGAAAAGTAGGGGGTATTCTCTCTCTAGCTTTTTGGCCAACTTGTAAGTGGCCTCTTAACTCTCCCATGCCACCTAAGCAAATCCGTGGGTCAAAGAGGTCAAAAAAATGACTTTTTTCAAAAACTTTCGAAAAAACTCTATTCCCCCCTAAAAAGTACCCCCAACATATATACATATTAAAAAAAATATTTTTAAGTTAAATTACTCATAATTCAACATTTTTTGACTCCCTCCAAAACGTTTAGAAAATTTCCCCCAAAATTGAAAACTTTCCCTCCTAATCTAAGCTCCTCTCCTACACCCATCCCCCTTGCACCTGCACCTGCTGCTGCACCTACACACCCATCTCTCCATCCTTCAAGCTCCATATCTCCATCCTACAAGCTCTATCTCTCCATCCTTCAAGCTCCATCTCTCCATCCTACAATGCCTCTTGACGACGTGACCAATGTCCCAGCAAGCTCTTAATTACATTTTCCTTGGTTGTGATGGTGCTCTTTGCCTCCTCAAGCGCACTAGTAGTTGTTTGCATCTGATTTTGAAGATTGTGGAAACTCCCATTGAGCTACTGCAAGAGACTCAACAAACACGAGATTGCGCGGTCCGAGATCTACTTGCGTCATTGGCAGTTGCTCAATGGGAGTTTCCACAATCTTCAAGATCAGATGCAAACAACTACTAGTGCGCTTGAGGAGGCAAAGAGCACCATCACAACCAAGGAAAATGTAATTAAAAAGCTTGAGGATACTCTTTCACACATGAAGAGTACTGCCATGGGAGACAGGGTGAGGAAACGAGAGTTGTCCGAAATTTAGACTCTTGCACCACGTGGAGGTGCAAGAAAACGAAGGGTGACAGCTATAAGGTAACGTGTTCTATCCCTCATGTTGTTTAAGTCTAATACCGCTCATCATTGTTGTTTTGGGCAATAGGAACTTCGTCCAAGAAACATGCGGCGACGAGAATGCGTAAGCTAGGGCTACTTTACTTCGTTCTTGTTTCAACAAAGAGGATTTTATTGGGATGCTTGATGCTCCAGAGGCGAAACACTTGAAAGATGCAATCACTAAGAGAGTTCTTAGTGATTTTTCTAATATTGTCACTGATCTAGACGTTCAGGATATTTGTGATGCTGTTGGGATTAGTACGAAGGGCTATCAAGCAATGCATCAAGTGTTAAAAGATGCATTAAGAAGTCGAGGAGTCATGGAAAACCTATTCCCACTTCCTCACAGAGTGGCGATTACCAAGAAGGTGTCAAATGAAGATGTTGTTCACGGATTAGGGGACTACTTGTATATTCAAGACACGATGCCTCTTCAGCCACTCCGTAGCAAATCACAAGGAAGGAAGGGCCGCGGGAAGGGAAGCGGTGCTGTTTCTAACAGTGTGTTGCAGACTGAAGGGTTTGTTTACACCAAATTCAACAATATCTTTGTGGACTTGATACGATTGGAGCAGTCCATGGCTGTTTTCTACAATTTGAGTGATGCAGGTTAGTTTAGAGTTGCCTACATGCTCTATGATGTTTCATAACATGCATTCTGAGGCTTTATATTGTTGGCAGTTCTTGAAGGCAAGATTGTGTTCATGCTGAAGTTGGATGAGTGTGTAATTGTTAAAGGGAGAAAGTTGGAGAGAATGAGCATCACGCTTATGAATGAAGCCCTAGCTTATGCCAAGCAATCTTGCAGTTCGAGTGAAGCGACAAAGCCCTCTTTTAGTGTGCAATCGGAGAAGGATATATGGTGGCTTGGTGCAATTGAAGTTCCGAAAGAGACACATGAAGTCCTTGCATGGATTTTCAGTAGAATCCCATGGGTCACAAAGGTCATTAAAGCTCAAATAAATGGTGAGAAGCTCATGGTTCCAGGACGTGGGGAGTTTGATGTTGAATGGCCTTTAGGTGGTGATCTAAAGGCCATAAAGTGCATGCTTGGATGCAAACAAGTGCAAATTCTTTACTTCCCTGTCCATTCTATATGAAAGGGCACAAGACAAGTCGAGCAACTCAAGTGGAAGGTCAGGACGAAGATAATGATGACCATATAAATAGGGAGTGGCAAACTTCAGTTCTTTCATGTGATATGCTGCAGGTGCCCAATAGGGATAGCAAAGATCCTGGGTGGAACCCCATAATTCCCTTCTCCCTCAACAATGTTCACTTTTGTACATTGCATGCGTTTATGCGAATATTTGATAGGATCCTAAAGCATCACATTGATTATGCTTTCACAATGAAGCCCCTTCAACGGTCAAAAGACTCCTTGCAGGGGGTGGAGACGCTCCTTAATGAGATTGGATGTCACCGATCAAGGGTGAACATTGGAGCAGAGACTTGTAGGGAGAAGACATATGAGGTGGCACAGAAGGTTTCCATGAATGGAGTCAAGGCACGTTGATTTTTCAAGAAGATGTCAAAGTCTCCAATGCAGGTATCCAAGGCAAGTGTCGATCTAACAAGTGAGAAATGGTGGGAGTTGTGGAAAGATTTGTGTTCATGCACGACGGACAAAGATCCCAATGTGGAGGTTGCTAACCAACGCAAGCTAGTATGGTCATCCTTTCAAAAGGTTGTGCAATTGATGAATCTTTCAAGCACCACTGTTGAGCAGCGAGAGGAGTTCAAGAAGGTGCTTTGTGAATTCACAAAGGCCGCTACGGACGGATGGTCTGAAAGCAAGATTACACACTACATGGTTTGTTTTAACGGATTTAATACATATGCAATGTTTGAAAATGCAACTTTTCTATTGGCTTATCTCCTTTTTGGTTGTTTTAGCACATTCTCTATGCGCATGGTGCATACTTCATGGACCGCTATGGTTCGCTTGATATATGGAGTACACAAGGCATGGAGAAGTCCCACTATCGAGCAAAAGGAGTCTACTTCAAGAATACTCAGCATGGTGGTGGTAGTTCACACTCCAACTACCTCCAAGAGATGTTTAACTGGTTTTTTAGGCACACTTTTGGGAGAACTCGTACTATTGAGAAAGCAAGAGAGTCTATGTTAGCAAAGCAGTTACGCAACGCCTCCCGTACTGCAACATCCGAGAAGTGGAAATGCTCGCGAGCGTCCCTGGGCCATGAAGCTTGGCGTGCAACTAAGTATCAAAAAGTCAACGTTTGGGCGTCGCGTCAGCCGTCCGCATGATCCATGTTTAGTTGTTAAATTCAATTGGTTTATTTGAGTTTCACTCAATTGGCCGCATAGTGTGAAAGGGCCCAAATCTCAAAAAAACCTATTTAAAGGTTGAAGGCGCTCATTTTGTCATTTTTCCTTCTAGGTGCTACCATGGCAAGAACAAAACAAACGGCTAGGATTGCATATACAGAGGGGCCGGATGGCCAACAACTCAAAGGTACAGCAACAGAAGCTGGAACTTCACAAGCTCAAGGTGAAGTCCACACAGAAGAAGATGGAGCTTCAAATCAGCATGGCCAGTCCTCTACAGCTGCAAAAGAGAGAAGGGAGAATCGCCTTGTTGTCTATTCATCGGACTCCAACGATTCTGATGGCAACAGGGAGGATGAGAGCGACCAAGGCAAAGAAACAAACAGCCAAAAGCAACCGTCAGAAGGCTCCGAAGAGACGCAAACGGATGAAGATGCCCCATGGGTTGGCGTCCAAATACAAACTTATCAGGCTCACATGTCTATTGGGGGTAAGATACTTCCTAAAGGGAATGGACCTACACCATCACATCCGCTCAATAGTGAAGATCACGAATCAGATGGAGAGTGAGTGGAATCAGATAATGAGGTGTTAGAAGTGCCTGTGCAGAAAAAAAAGAGAAAGAGCTTTGTCTACAAGAAGAGGAAGCAAGCTGACCCAACTCGTGCCAAAAATGCACCTCCACGTCGACCTCAAAAGGTACGAAAGCGCAGCCGTGATTTTGCGGAGATTCGACACTATCAAAAGAGCACCGAGCTCTTGATTCGGAGGGCCCCTTTTGCAAGGCTATGCAGGGAGGTTTTGCAATTGTACAACACTCAGTTTCGGATGGGCGCCGTGGCCATAGAGGCAGTCCAAGAGGCAACAGAGCAATATTTAACTAGCATATTCGAGGATTCTAACCTCTGTGCCATCCATGCAAAGCGTGTAACCATTATGCCCAAGGATATGCAGCTTGCTCGCCGTTTGCGCCATGAGGAGTAGCTTGTAATTAGGCATCAAACCTTTTTGTATTTACGGAACTCCAAGATTGGGAAGAATTTGAATACAAGCGTCTTTTGATTGTATACCCCACTCTATGCATTGTATTGGGAAGAATTTGAATATAAGCGTCCTTTATTGTATACCCCACTGCGCATTGTATTGTTTTAATTATGTACCATGCGATGTAGCACTGGTCCAAGTTTTGTCTACCTTCTATTGTATGTATGTAGCCATTAGCTTGTTATTGTGAAAAATTGCCTACGTTTAGCACCTTGGCTAAGTGGGGCATGCACTTCCTGATCCATGCTATGTGACTCACTATTGCATGGAAAAAGCATTTACAAAGTGTTGAAAATGGCTTGGAATGCCCCCAAACTGACTGCCACAAGGGCGCGCATTTGGGGCTTCCAGAGGCCTATGGATGGACACAATGCGCGCCCTTGTGGCAGCCTTTTCTAGTGCTTTCCAAACACTTTCCAGTGGTTTCCAGAAAATTTTGACAAGCAATAAGTATGTTTTGTTTGCTTCAATGCTTCAATTAGCATAGATGCTTCTGGCAATCATCCCCCCTTAGTCCATGTCAGTCCTATACTCCAAAATGGGCTAGATATTGCCACATAGTTTACTCTTGTGATTTGTTAATACAACTTTAGGTATCTGGGGAAAGATGGGCTTAAGGTTACCTGGGTATGCATGTCTTTCTGTTTTGCAACTAAGTATTAATGTCTTGTCACTCTGTTTTGCACCTGGCTATGCTCCTAGATGGGTCCAAAATCATCTGTCACAAGGGCGCGCATTTGCACACTTCATCTGCTGATGGAAGGCCCCAATGTGCGCCCTTGTGGCAGCATATTTTAGGGACTTCCAAGCCCTTTACTAGGCACATCCATAACTTTGGAAGCCTAGATATAACAAAGTATGCATTTTATTAATTTTAATGCATGCCAAACCCTTTAGTAGTCATAGAAGAAATTATGGTGCTTCTCATACACAATGGAAGCCCAACATATAAGAAATTCAAAACCTTGCAAGAAAGAGAGTCATAGACAGCAAAAAGTAGTTTCATTAAAGAAATCGATGCTTTACATGATATCCGGCTTTTGCTTCAGGATCTTTCGAATTACAATTTTTTGGCGCTTGGCCTTTTGGGGTGGCTCCCTGTTAAGTAAAGTGGTTGTGATTTCTTGGGTTTCATTAACCCCTACAGCTTGGTTCATGCTGACATGGGCAATAAGGCGCCCGCGAAAGTTAACAACGACAGTGGATATTGCAAAATCTTTATTTACAAGCACTACAAGGTTGGCCGTTTGGGCAAGTGTTGTTAAACACAACGCCTTGGAGAGTGAACGGAGAGAAAAAATGTTGTAGCGACCATTGGGAGAGTAGTCGGCATGGACAAACACCACGACACCAGTGGGAAGTGTGCCGAGGTAGTGAGCAAGTGCCGCTTGAGGTCCCAACGGTGTCCTCCTCCCCCCTGACCGTTGCGCCTAGGCGTCAACCTCTAGAACATCCTGCAAAACATAGGTTTTCTGAGATATGGCACAGAATTATGATATAACATTAACAAAATCATTTGTAACAATCAAATGTAAGTGAGCATCTATAGCTCTTGTCTACGATCCTCCTCATCGGCATCCGGGTGCAAGTAAAGATCCACACTTGACTTCCCCTTTGGATCAAGCAAAACAGGTGTTGCAGCAGGTGGTGGTGAATCCACTCTTGTGCGTTTAGCCAAACACATGGCTTGCACAGCCACAAACTCCTCCTCAGAGACCTTGGCCTGCTCGGCCGCTGCCACCTCGGCTTGTGCGATCACCACTGTGTCCGCCAAAGTATTCCCCATGGGCAGTAGGAGATCATCGTCATGGGAGGTGGTGGTATCAACCTCAAACTTGCCATGGGCATCGAGGATGGCGAAACACTCATCCATGAGAAGCTCAAAGGATTTCTCCATATCGTGCATAAACACAAACTCCTCCCCACCCACCACAATGGAGGAGAAGCCGGTAATCTCTACCTCAGGGATGGCATCCCGAGTGGTGGTTCCTTCTGGCGGTCCCGAGGATGAACCGACAGATGGAGAGGCCTCCAAGAGTCCTTAAATCCCTACAGGGTAGGTCAAGGCAAGCGTCCTCTCCTCTGCGGATGAGTCAATGACCGCGGGCTTGGGGTCCTTCACATCAGCCGTACCCCACCGATCTGCAAGTGTAGTAGCACTACGTCAGGGTCTGCTGGGCACTCGTGAAGGAGGAAGATCATTATGGCCTGAACAGAGAAAAAAGTGTTTCCGATCCTTCCCTTACGCATTGCTCTCACATCATCAGCTTCAAGCCGCACATATTGTCCGGCGGGTTGTGCTATGGTGGCAAAGCGTGTAAGCCGTTGATGAAATGGCCTGTCCCCTTGGTAGATGTGGTGGAGAAGGCTCAGGGACCCATTGCCCTAGCCAGTTTGGTAACTCAACAATGAATCTCCCCATGCACGTGGAAATGTATGAAGTAATGTGCTCAAGAGATTGAGAGTGGAGGGTCAAGGTGGTTTCCAAATCGGGTTGGGTTGTGAAAAATGCTTGAAGCTCAGGCAATTTGCATGCCCAACCTCAGTAAGGAATGCATCTAAAGCACTAGTAGCAGCCATTTATTCTCTTTGCGTGATTGGGTATGCTAGGTCTCTCTGCAATGCTGGGATGAAAATGGTGAAATGAGGAGGTGGTCCCCCTTATATAGACATATTCCATCTCAAAAAAAATAAAAAATATGCATTTAAAAAAAAAAATTACACCACCTTAAAACTCAAGTACAAAATCAAGTACAACACCTTAAAACTTTTCAAAATCTTTAATAAAATATCCAATATATAAACGATTAAAGTTACAAGCCAATTCACTTAGACAAGATGATTTCATCTGTAGCACAATCTTTGTAAACAAGCATAGTGGCCTCCATCCACCTTCCAATCTATACAACCAAAAAATGGACAATCAAAATACAAAAACCCACAAAAAAAAAGAAAAGATAGCTAAGCAAGCACAAAGCAGACCTTGCGTTGTTCCAGTTTGAAACTTACATTACCGACATCTTCGAATCCCATTATGACAAAGTGTTCCCGAAGATTGGCAAGAGTCCAATGCGGATTCACTGCAACCACCTCCACCTCGTTATTGGGCATGCGGACACGAATTTCAAAGGATTGAACCTCTTCGGCTGTCAGCTGCAAGGGTATCCATGTGCCACGTTTGTGCATCCACCTCTCGTAGCTAAACCGTGCATACAAGGTGCACCTTGCTTTCAAATACCGAAGGCAAAGCTGTGTGGGAGACACATTGCACTTATAACGGTCACCATCATGAAAACCATCAACATAGCCCCAATTGACACCTAGAATGGTGTCCATTGCATCTATGTCAACTTCTTTGCAAACAAACATTGTTGGTGTTTCTACAATCGGCAGAGAGCGGAATGCATGCACAAACAAATGAATGGGACAATGCCAATTGAGACCCACCGATCTGGTTGCCTTACCAAACTTTAGGGACCCTTGGAAATCTTGCAGCACCTTGTGCTTGAAAGAAAGCAAAGCCCAATGGTCTGGAGTTGGCCATTCTGCACTTTACAATGAGGGTGTCTCCAAGGCTTCTAACCTACCATAGCTTTGGCTTGACTTCGGTACCACGTACTTGTGGGAGTACATGAATATTTGCTACTCGGTAAGTTTTTTCGATGAGACATTAGGAAACATAAGCTCCCCAATGTGATCATGCACAACCATGAACGTGCCTGAGAGGCACTCAAGCGGCTGCTCCTCAACTAAGCTGGATGGAAAAACATCTTTACAAATGCCCTTAGTTAAACATAATGATCACATAAATGTAAACATGACATATGCATGGGATAGCTAAACCATGAAAAGTTACAATCAGGTGCAAATTGATTTGAAGCTCTCTTGAGGTGGATATCAGCTGCACTGTAGACGTGTTGCACGATGGCCATCATTCCGGACTTGGTTTCTTTGAATGCCAATAGCCGGCCCTTCCAATGACGTTCGATTACGCCTCGACACCGTATGCGATGAGGTCTAGCACGTGACGGTTGCATGTAGACCCATGCACCCTTCTTGAATACTTGTGGGATCCATACCCCCTCTGAGTCTTTTGTGTTGTGCAACACAATCTCCTCTATCTCTGGTTTGGGCCGTCTATGCGGGGACATGCTTGGGAAGTTGGGCTTAGGAAGGGATTTGAAAGAGATGAGTACTGTGGAGAGAGAATGAGGAGCTGAGGGGAGGGTGAGGTGAGCTGCCTATGGTGGCTTTGACAGTGGAGATAGAGAAAGAGGGGAGGAGTGAGAGGTAGAGAGGTAGAGAGGATAGTGGAGCTGTGGGCTATGGAGTGTGGGACTGTAGAGGGTTGATGGAGGTGTGAGAGAAGGGGGAGCTATGGAGAGAGAGGAAGAGAGTGGTGGAAAGCTTTTGGCTATGGCTGCCTTGACTGTAGAGAGAGAATGGGAGGAGGGAGAAGAGGGAGAGTGTGGGAGAGAAAAGTAACGAGGGAGAGAGAGAAAAGTGGATTTTGGGGAGAAAAATTGATTTTTTAAAGTTAGTTTATGTTTTGGGGCAGTTTTGGAGGCAAATGGGTCAACTTTGGAAATTTTTAAAAAAAATCAATTTTTAGGGTTTTTAAGCATGCGCGTTTTTTTTTGGGGGTCCCTCTCTCTTTTATGACACTTCTCTCCTCCTATTTACCCCCCCCCCCCCCCCTAGCCTACCTCCCACCTCTCTCTAAGAACCAAGCATTGAAGAGGCCGGGATACAATTAGGCTGCACCCCTACCATTCCTCCCCCTCTAGGTGATATCCCAAGAGCCTTCTCATTGGTTCTCCCTTAAGCCTTCACTAATCAAAAAGGCCCAAGGAGAGTCCATATTTTTCCTAATGGGTACACCGAATATGCATCAAGTGGGAGATATGCTATGGATGTCACAATATTTCCACTCACTTTGTATAAAGTCTTGGGCTCACTTTGAGTTCCAAAGTTGTATTTGGTAGTTTGAGGGCTCAAGATTAAACCCATAGTAGAAGGGAAAGTGGTGAAAGCCCTTAAAAGAAATCCTTTGTGTAAAGAGGCTTCATTCTTTAGTATCCACTCTTGAGGATCCACTTTTGAGATCTCTCTCTCTCTCTAGAGTGTTCACTCTTTGGCCTAGCCTTGAGCTTAATGTCTATGTTTGAGAGGCTAGTGCTAACCATTGTAATTAGTGTAAGCTCTTCTTGATTAATCTAATTTTTATTTTCTCATTAGTCTCTTCTTCTCTACATTTCATCTTTCCATGAAGTAGTATTACACTTTCATTATTCTAGATTTGAGAGATGTATGTACTTCTTGCTAGTAACCACTCTCATCTCTCTACGAGAAATTGATTTGTGATATTTAGCAACACAAATTAGGGTGATTAAGTTGGGTCTTAATCTTCTAATTTGTGTGTGTGCCCTATTCTTTTCTTGTGTGTGTAGACATGTTTTATGGAGCTCTAGCACCATTCACCTCGTGTGTGTAAGCTATTGATGAAGTGCCTTAATTGACGTTGACGGGAGCAAAGCGACACCCGAACCCCGACGGCCTCTAAAATGCCGGGGGCCGATGGCAGGCTCGAGCCGGTCACGGTAAAGCGAACAGGGGGCACCACCTAGCTTTGAGCAGCTAGGACGCAGACCACGATGATGTGAACACCACAGACTTACACACACACACACACACACAGATTGACAAATGAAGAAAACCCTCGGGGATGTGAGCGAGAATTACTTCTGCAGCATTTACAATGACCTTCCTTCCAGGGAGGCTGCACACCGTGGTGATAGAGAGTTAGGGAGAAAAGATGGTGAAACTACTTGGTGCGTTCTCTAAAGACGACTCGATGATTGTGAAACTTGCTACCAAGAACGTGTATGTGTGTGTACATTGACCATTGGAGTCAAGAGGTGGACGTGGCTCCCTTCACATGGTGCAATTCCCAAAGCAAACCATCACACAAGCCCCTCCCCGTGATGCCAATAGTGTCAACTCTTCCCACTAAAACTCTACCAAGTGCTCACCTCTCATGAACTGCCCCCCCCCCCCCCCCCCCCCCCCTAGTGACCTCTCAGTGCCCTTTTATAGGTGTTGGCTGCTTGGATTAGAGTAATCCCGATTTGATTAGGGTAAGCTAATCGGGAGACAAAGCAAGGCGGTGGGCCCGGTGTGGTTGACCCTTGCTTTGTCTTGGGAGTTATTAAAATTGAAAACCTCTAGGTGGGCCTTTGTGACCATCACCTAGAGAGAGGGAATTTACAAATTGGGAATTTTACAAGGCTTGGATAAAAGCTGAAAAAAATGATGATGATAACCTACGAATTACTAAAAATGGTGTCGTTGTTGCGTGATGCCAGCGAATGGTGTGTTGCCGGTGCGTCGGTGTAGCGCGTACGTCTTTTCGGGGTCGGGTGGGACATGCCTTCGGCGCATTTCCTCTTTTTGTACTCGGTGTCGCGTGATTCGGGCCGTCTTCTTTTTGTCGATGTCGATGGCGTATAATTCCTTCGGTTGTTTTTGTTTGTATTTTATGTGTGGTGCGTATATGCGTATGTGTGTATGTATGGGTGAGTCCATGAGTATGTAGAAGTGTGAGTGCGTAAGCGTGAGTGTGTATGCATGCGTGTATTTGTATGTGTATGTGTGTGTGTGGGTACGTACATGGGAACGGAGTGTGTGTGTGTATTAGTATATATATATATATATATATATATATATATATATAATTTTTCTTTCGGCGATGTTGTGGTGATGTAGAGGTAGGGGGATGAAGATGGATGCGGTGAGAGAGGGGGTGGGTGCGCATGTGTGTGTGGGTGAGGTGTGGTGTGTGTGTGTGTATTGGCAGTGAAAGCGCAACGCCTACGGGCTGTACACACACACACACAAAGAGAGAGAGAGAGAGAGAGAGAGAGAGAGAGAGAGAGAGAGAGAGAGAGAGAGAGAGAGAGAGAGAGAGAGAGAGAGAGAGAGAGAGAGAGAGAGAAACGGGCGCCGCCTACGGGTTGGAACAGAGCGCGAGAGGGAGAGTGAGGGTGGGGTGAGGTGGTGAGGGAGGGGAGAGGGGATAGGGGGGTTGTGAGGGCTGTGTATGGCAGAGAGCGCATGAGCGGGTGTGGACGAGCGCAAGGCCCGGGATGGGGTAGCTGACAGAGGGCGAGACAAGGAGGGGGGGTGAGGTAATAGTCAACGAGAGAGAGAGAGAGAGAGAGAGAGAGAGAGAGAGAGAGAGAGAGAGAGAGAGAGAGAGAGAGAGAGAGAGAGAGAGAGAGAGAGAGAGAGAGATTTTATTATCGTCCTCAGAGGTCAAATATGACCTATGGGACCAAAGTTACATGTGATGTAGTATGTGTACGGCTGATGAGTGACTCTCGATGCTCCAAAATTGTAGTGATGAGAGTCGCAATGGAGAGCCCACACTTTGGCTGGGAGAGGAAAGTGTGTAGGTCTAAGTTATGGCTGAAAATGTGAGAGAAGCAAGTTCGGATGTGATTAAAAGCTGAGCACTCTAGTAGTGTGTGGTACTCAGACTCTCGAACTTGCAGTGAGCATAATGTGCACAATCGATTTGACTCTTCTCCATTGCCCCAACGCCCTATCTCTCATCGAAGGAAATGGGAGCTAAGCCGAATTGCTGCGATAGTGCGTATCGCGGACAAGGGAATAGGCTCAAGCATGTAAGTGTGAGTACGGTTTCCTCTCTCAGCGAAGAACATGGTTTTGTAGTTGGGGGCAATATAGGTGGTGTAATGTATGAAGCGTGACCCACCGGATTTCTCCCAAGCCGTAATACATTGGCGTTGTAGAAAAGCTTCATTCACTTGAGAGTCAATTGAAGCATCATGTAGAAAGTGTAATGCATCCCATCTCCCAAACCACTTCTTTATGTCTTGCATCCATCCCGTGCTCAAGATCTTGCATTTATGCGTCTTTTGAACTTTTTTGCTTGCTTCCCATGCAATTGTAGGAAGTCGATGTGAGGGGTTTTGACGCATCTTTATCATGTACTCCACAACCCTTTCCATGCCCATAACCTCAATTGGAAGAGATTCCGACTCAAGAAGTAGGAGCATATATGGTGTTTGTGTCTTAACTTGGAGAAAGTTTGTAAGAAAACGCTTTTGGACATTCTCAAACTCTTTCCAAGTAGACTTTGAGATGCTCCCACCCCACACTTCAACTCCATAAAGAAGAACCGGTGTCACCAATGCATCAAAAAGATACTTCTTGAGAACCCAACACTTGATGTTTCCCGCATTACACATGTTCTCAAATGCATAATATGCTCTCTTTCCCGCTTCCAAACGACGCATAGCACATTCATGCCACTTGTGATTGGATGGAACCTCAAGGCCAAGGTACTTAAAGCTCTCAACAACTTCAAGTGTCTCGTTGTTGTACACAATGCATGGCTTCTCCTTATGGTTGGTCTTCACAAGCATAACCTTTGTTTTGGATTCATTTACAATCAGCCCACTATGCAAGCAAAAGTTCTCAAGGACAACCATAAGCTTTTGTGCATCTTCTAAAGTGTGTGCTAGAAGCACTACATCATCCGCATACAACAAAAGCATGATTACCGCATTGCAAATAGTGACCTCTTCAATGCCTTCTTCTTGCATAAAGTCAAGTACCATTTGTTCCAATTGATCGATGCATAGACCAAAGAGAGTTGGTGACAATGGACATCCTTGTTTAACCCCAATAGTGCTTACAAAAATTTCTGAAATTTCTCTTCCCATGCGCAATTGACAAATCACCTTCTCATAGATTCGAAAAACCGCAAGCATAAACTCACTTGGCACTTGGAGTTCTTCCATCCTTCTCCACAAATTGTTACGTGGAATCATATCAAAGGATTTCTTAAAGTCCACAAAACAACAATACAATCGCTTGCCTTTCAACCAACTTTCCTCCATGAGAACACGAAGAGTGACAAGATGATCAATGGTGCTATGGCATCGACGAAAACCCGCTTGTCCCTTTGCACGCTTGTCATTCTCTTCAGCCCAATCACTCAATTTCATCTCCATTATGGACCCAAATAACTTTGCCATAAGAGACCCAATCATTATAGTCCGGTAGTTGCTTACATTCTGTACATCCCCTCCTTTATGCAAAGGCTTAACCCAATTAGTACTCCAATCATAAGGCATACCATGTTGAAGTGCAAGGTTGAACATATCACACATCCACTCATGGGTAAAATCTCCCGTCCATTTGATCATCTCCGGCTTGATACCTTGAAGATCTCCCGCTTTGCGAGTGGCCAACTTTTCAAGCCCACCGCATACATCCTCAATAGTAAAAAAAGACGGCATGCATGGGAGTGAACCATAAAATGGCATTTTTTCAGTATTTTCTTGCTCATATAATTGCCTACAATGTGTGTACATATCCACTAGACTCAAGTTACCAAAATTCTCAACCCGCTTGCCTCTCAAGTTTCTCCAAAATCTTCCACATGCATGTGCCTTTTCTTGGACTTGAAATTCTTGTTGCTTTACTTCCCATCTTCTTCTCTTCTTTTGAATCAATGCCTTGTATGTATGAAAA
The DNA here is from genome assembly GCF_014529385.1 of Adiantum capillus-veneris. NCBI lineage: Eukaryota > Viridiplantae > Streptophyta > Polypodiopsida > Polypodiales > Pteridaceae > Adiantum > Adiantum capillus-veneris. The sequence continues at coordinate 146,017,811 of NC_140954.1, forward strand.
TGACTTTGATAGTTGTCTTTGTCCATAGTTGCATCAAGCTTTATCAAGGACTTTCGAGCATCTTGACATTCTTTATCAAACCACCTTTTGCGTGATCTATCTTTGTTGATACCATGGAGATTCTTTATGGCAAAGCATTCTTCCGCACAAGAACAAATAGCTTTCGTGAAAGCTTCCCATTTAGTTTCCAATGGTGCATCACATTGAAGCTTTGTCATCCATAATTTTTGCTCAACCATTTCAATGTACATTGGTGCCCGTTTGAAATCCATACATAGTGATAACTTCTCTTTCCTTTGGCTGAGATTATCATGCTTAGTTGCTTCTCCACATGAAAGGTCAATACATAAGGTGCGATGGTCGGATTCCGAGGTCCATTGAACAAACATAAAACTCTTTATGCGATACATGATGGCTTCAGAGAGTAGCATATAGTCAATCACACTATCCCCATTATGTCTTCTACATGTAAATCCATTGGTTCCACTCCACAAAGATACACCATTGGCAATGAGCATACCCGTGCTATTACACATGTGTAAAAGTAACTTTCCATAGTGATCCGGCTCTTTCTCATCCATTGAAGTACGATCATACAAGTGAACTTCCTCCAACTCCCTTGAAATGTATGGCATATCAAATTGTTGAGTATCATGTTGCAATGTTTTTGTGCGAGCATTCATATCCCCAAATACAATAACATCACCTTCACCTTTGAAATAAGCAATGTACTCTTCCAAATCAGAAAATGGTTGATCTCTATCTATGCAAGCATAAAAGGGAGAATCATGATGAGGAATGTAGCAACCGGCTACAAAAATGGGTGCTCTTTTTGGTGTCATATTTTCAACCATACATAACGTTTGTACTTGTCATCTTTCACAATTGATACAAAATCTTTCAATCCTTTCTTAACCATCAATGCTTGAGATTCTTTGACCACATCAATGAATGTACATTGTAATCCTCCAAGCCGTTAATCCTTTGTGTATCATGCTCCCAAGTTTCAACAAGAAGTACAACATCGGCTTTGCTTGTTAGTTCATCAATGCCAACCCCCGCATTCCATGGGTATCCATTACAATTCCAAAAGCATATTTTCAATTGTAACTCGGTCTCATAGGTCACGCATCCCTATTTGCTTGAGAGAGTTGCCTCCTCCTTGGGCACATTTTCTTCATGAGAGATTTCCTTGTTTTTATTATTCTTTTCCTCATATGCCTTGCGACGCATATTTTGTTGCTTAATAGTGCGATCTTCACATACAAAAAATTTTGTATTCCTCAAATAGATCCAACTATTATCAAGGATAATCTTTCGCTTGGTCTCATCCGGCATGGTGCATACAATTGGCCGTTCTCCCGAGCGAGGAGCTCCTTGCTTCTCCACTCTATGTGCTCCATAGACCATACCTCCGGACATGCCAAAGTGGGTTTTGAAGAAATCTTCAATAACAATGGCAAGAGAAGGAGGTGTCTCTAACTTCTCTTCGGGAATTCCACGAATAACAATGTTCTTGGAACGTCGCTCCCGTTCCTTCAACTCCTCCACATCTACATTCTCAACATTCTTTGTTTGAACCATAGCTTGCATGAGTGAGGAATTAGAAACCACATTGCTACCACATACATCAGCCCAAGACTTGTTTGTGCATACATTTTTCATGTCGCATACATCCCGGCTCATAGTGTCAAATTTCTCCTCTTTCAATACATGGTCATGCTCTACTTTGCTCATCCGCTCCTTCAAAGCATTCAAGTCCACAAGAGAGCGTTTACATTCCTTGACTTCCTCTTCAAGTTGCATCAAACGTGTTGTTTGCATCTCAAGTGTCCTCTTGAGATTCTCATTCTCAACCACAAGTACCCTTAGTGTGCCATTCTCCATTGCAAGTGTTCGTAAGTCTTCGCCTTGTTTGTTTACGGTCTCTTGCAATGATACCAAGTATGCCATGATCATGGTTTCCGATGTCGTTGGTTGGGTGGTTGTGTTGCTATCTCCACACTTAGGAGATTTTGGATCATTTTCCACAATGGTTGTGGACCTTGTTGAAGAAGAAGAACCCTTGCGAGTGCCGGAAGACATTGTATGTAAAATAGGAGATGAAGAATCAGAGAGAGAGAGAGAGAGAGAGAGAGAGGATAGGGGGGTTGTGAGGATAGAGGAAGAGAGGGTGAGAGAGATAGAGGGAAGGAGAGAGAGAGAGTACTTTTCCTAAGGTCCACGGGGCCGGTCCCAAGAGAGAGAGAGGGAGAGTTAGAGTTAGGGCTAGAGTAAGGGCTAGGTGAGGATAGGGGGGGGGGGGGGGGGGGGGGGGGGGGGGGGGGGGGTGGTTAGGCCAGTGGTCCATCAGGGTTGGGGGGGCGGTGTAGTGGCCCGCCATGGCTGGAGTGTGGACAAGCAAAGAGAGAGAGGGAGAATCTTTGAAGGAGAGAGAGAGAGGGGAATAATATCTGTGGCGGCCTACCGAAGGGTGTGACAGAGGCACCAATGCACCTACCGAGCCGGGTGATGCAGTGGCAGAGTAGGAGAGAGAGAGAATATTAGCGGAGCTGTGCAGTAAGAGAGAGAGGGGTTGTCTTTTGGCGATGATGGAGGGGTGTGGCCAAATTGGCAGCACCCCACTAGTGGTTAACCTTGAGGGGGGTATGGTGAATGGTAAGGGCTTTTTTTTGTTTTTTTTTTCTTTTGGTAACAAACCTTCCCTTCCTTAGGATGTGGTTCTCACGGTCATGGTTTTGAAAGCCGTCCATCGTTAGCCCTCCCATCTGGCTAGAGGCATTCATGCTTCTAGCCCTTCCTTTGCATCTTTAGTTGTGGAGCTAGAGGGTTCTCCCTCTTCTAGAATGTCTAGCATGAATTCTGGATCAAACCTAAGAAAATACCTTTTCAACCTCCATCCATTGACTCTAGTCTTGTGAATTCTCCCATCTGCTTCCATCATCTTATAGCTGTCGTTGTCATAGCGTTTCTTAACAATGAATGGTCCTTCCCATCTGGGTTGAAATTTCTTGTCCTTCCTGGTGTCAAATCTATTGTCGTATCTCAGCACTAACATACCTTTTTCTAGGCCCTTCTCTTGAAGCCCTTGATTGAAAGTGAGCCGGCGTCATTCTGTTTGCATTGCATAGTGGTTGATTGCTTCTTCCCTATCTAGTTGGAGCCTCTCCAGATCCAGGATGTGGTTTTGGAGATTTACAAGTGGGCGCTGTATCTGGCTAGCCAAGACCGTAAGCTGGCTATTTGTACCTCAATGGGTAGAACTGCCTCCTTCCCATAAACTAGATGGAAAGGGGTGAAACCTAGTGATGTTCGGAACGTCGTTCGGTAGGCCCAAAGAGCTGCCATAAGATGCTTATCCCAGTCTCTTGTGTGATTGTTCACCTACTTTGTGATGATTTTGCAGATCATTTCATTTCCCTTCTCTACCAGACCATTGCATTGTGGATAGTATGGTGTGGAATGTCGGCGTGTGATGCCTAACTTCTTCATCAGTTCTCCCACCAGATCACCTCTGAAACCTGGCCCCCTATCTGATATTATCTCTAGAGGAGTGCCAAAACGACAACAGATATGCTCAAAAATGAACTTTGCTACTTCTTGGGCTGTAATGCAGGTGGTGGATGTTGCTTCTGTCCATCGAGTCATGTAGTCTACACCCACTATGATGTATAGTTTACCTGATTAGGCCCTTGGTAAAGGACCGATTGCATCTATTCCCCATTTCTCAAATGGACCATATGACATGATAGGAGTTTGTGGCTCGTAGGTTAATGTGCAGTCACTGGCCACTTGACAAGCCTTGCATGTTTTACACCAATGGTGTACATCCCTGTTCAAGCTAGGCCAAGAGTATCCTACTTGTAGAATCTTCCTACTGGTGATATCTAGAGCAAAATGACCGCCGCAGACGCCATCATGGCAACTTGAAATTACCTCTATGATCTCACTGGAGGTTGGCACCCACCTGAGAATCTGATCCTTGCCCTTACAATACAAGTGCTTGTTTACAAGGCGGTATCTAGTAGCCTTCCTTACCAGCCACTGCTTTTGGCCTTTGGTGTACCCTTTCGGACATTCTCTTGTATCTAGAAAGCTGACGATATCAGGCATAGCATCACTACCTTGAAAGAGGGGTAGCTTCAGTTTGATTGCTCCTACAGGAACGTCTTGTATTCTTTCTTTGGATAGAGCATCTGCCTCCTGATTTTTTTCTATGGGGACATGAAATAGTTTCATTGCTTCAAATTTCCTTAGAAGATCCTTAACTTGGCGTAGTTGACCAAGTAAAACCTGATTTTTACAAACCCAAGTGCCATTTATGTGCCTTATCAAAATCAAAGCATCGCCAAACACATTTAGGCGTTGAATTCCTTGTGAAATACATTGTTCCAACCCAAGAATTAGGGCTGCATATTCTGCTTCATTGTTGGAGTGGGAGTGTAATAACTGCCCGTTGGAGAATACTCTTTCTTGTTGCTCATTGAAAATGACTATGCCAGCTGCAGACTGGTCCATTGTTCTCTTGTATGCTCCATCAAAGAAAAGAGAGTGAGCTCTTTCTAGCCTAGGACTCTCTACCATTGTTGTTTCTTCCTTTGCTTCCGTGTTGACCTTCAGCTTCTTCTCATAGTGGCGATGAGTGAGAATTCCCGCTAAACTAGACCTGGTGGAGTTTTCTACTTGCATGGTGTAGTCAAACTCTTGTAATCTAATTAGCCACTTAGAGATCCTAGACGATACATCCATGTGTCACATTACATATGGAAAAACCTCCTCCGTTGTCAGGATTACAAAGGGTCTAGGCAGGAGATAGGAGTGGAGCTTTGTGGTCGCAAACATTAGTGCCATAACCATGTGTTCTACTTCGGTAAATCCTTTTTCTGATGGGGTTATGACACGACTAGAGAAGTAAATAGGAAGCATGAAAGAAGTTTGGGGGTTATTTTGCATTAGCACGGCTCCGAGTGTATCACTTCTTACACTAGGGTTCACATAAAATGGCTCCTCCCACCTAGGGGGTGAAATGGTGGGAAGCTTAGCTAGGATTTTCTTTACCTCAGTAAATTGCTGCTCATTCTCTTCCCTCCATGAGAAGACATCCCTCTGGGTGACTTTTTGTAGGGGGAGGACCACTTGAGATAGAAAGTGAATGAACCTGCTTAAGTATCTTACCTTCTGAAGGAAAGAAACCAACTACTTAGTGGTGGTGGGTGATGATAAAGATACCAAGGCTTGAATCTTTCTAGGGTCCGCCGCCTCAATACCTTTTGCGGAAATTACATGGCCAAGGAGAGTGACTTTGCTTTCACCAATGTAACACTTATCCACGTTGAGCTGGCCACCCAAGGTTTGCAACCTGGTTAAGCCATCGTAGACTTTGCTTAAATGAAGGGCTCGTGAACTATAGATGCAAAAATCATCTATGAAAACCCGTATTGATGTTCCAAAGTAGGGTTGGAAAACAAAGGTCACATAGTGCTGAAATGTGGCCGGGGCGTTAGCAGGAAACCTTCCCTTCACCTTCTCTCTCTAAGCGGCGACCATAGACCAGTAATGAAACGGTCCTTCTTTAGGAAATTAGGCACTCCTTCTCCTTCCTCCAGTGAGGCAACCCATCTCTCCCATAAGTCCACAAATTTGGACTCGTAGGTGGCATACTCTAGCATACCTGCCTGCTTCAATTCCGTCAGTAGCTGCCATAGCTTCTCCGAGGTTGTGCCTCCACCAAACCTCTTTACAAAAGCAGCCCTCAACACATGCCATGCATTCTTGGTATCCTGGGGAAATGGATTATACCAGGACTTGGTCTCTACTTTCATCAGTAGAGAAGAAATTTGAAGTCGTGAAGCGTCGTCATCTTTGTTGGAAACGACACAAGCAATGTCGAAATCATCCAAAAAGTCGGTGGTGAGATCTTCTCCCTTCTTTCCACTGAACGTGGGGAAAGAAACACTTGCGATGGTAGTGACTCAAGAAATTACAAACCTCTTTTTTTTTAATTAATGACAGTAGCGGCTCATAGCGGCTTTTTACAGGGTTGGGTCGATAGGTTAAAGCTGGATAAAGATAGAAACATTAAAGGAATGATGGTAATCCAATATGGGAAGGATGATAGGGTTTGGGGAATTAAGGATTTCTCCTAGTACCGCCACACCAAAAAGGTACATGATCTTCTGTTGGTAGAAGATTTTCCTATCTACATAGATATTAACATACATATCTTGCAAGAATCTAAACGGGAATGCTGTCGGCCCATTTTCCATCATGCACAGAGGGTGGAGTACTTACTTATAATCTTACCGTTCCAGTGTTGATGAGTCGGCACATCCCCAGGAGGTCGTCGCCTTTCATGGGCTCTACCTTTCCTTCGTTGCTCAGCACGTACGGGGTGATGGCAATGCGTCTGACCACTCCCAGCCTCTTGGCTAGTAGCAATTGCAGATAATTTCCATAGCCGGCGTGTTGCATGAATTCCACTCCATTCAGCTGCAACTCGTCTCTAGTCCACTGGGTTTCACCCGTGGTGGAGAGCTTCTTCATGATAAGTTGTACAGGGAGACGAGGAAGACCCTCTACCCGTCTTCCAAAACAGCAAGAGCATTAGCCGAACCACTCTTCCCTAGGACATGGGAATCTTCTTACCACTTCTTCTTCAGGATTGTCAAAGTGGACTGGTAGTACTCGCATGCGTCGTGCGAATCGGTAGGCGACCTTCCGCTGCTTAGCTTCGGATGACTTCCTCTTTGGCATGTTGGGTACAACTCGGCTCTCTGAGCTTGAAGCACTTGCTTGGCTAGATGCTTCTCCCTTTGGGGTCATGTGTTTCCAGACTGGGTTATCTTTTCCTTACCCTTGGCTCGAGAAGCCCCTTTAGGCCATTTTGGAGTAAAGGTTATAACTTTGACTGCGGTTTCTTTAGGGAAGAGAGGCCTCACCGTTTTCTTTCCTTCTTTGATGCTAATGACTTCTTCGTGATGAATGTCGATGTAGACGATTTCAGCCCCTTCGCTGCCTTCATTGCTGGCGCTCATTGACAGTGTGTCTTGGTTGACAATAGTGATGGCACTTCACAGACCTCCCACCTGATGCTCTCAACTTGTGGTTAGAATGAGCAACATGAGATGGAGAATTTACCCCTTGAATACTGACGACATTGCAGCCTGGCAGTAGTACTTCAATGAAGGCGGATAGTGCCTCCTTAGTCTCCTCCTCTTCCGTCCTCCAGTTAGAAAATTCCTTCAACCATTCGTCCATGATTGATGGCGTGCGTCACTTTCAGCATTGTAAACTGAAGGTTTCTTAGAAGCCCCCCTCAGTGGGGGCACCAAATGACGGGAGCAAAGTGACACCCGAACCCCGACAGCCTCTAAAACGTGGAGGGCTAATGGCACGCCTCCAGCCAGTCATGGTGAAGCTAACAGGGCACACCACCTAGCTTTGAGTGGCTAGGATGCAGACCACCATGATGTGAACACCGCAGACTTACACACACACACACACACACACACACACACAGATTGACAAATGAAGAAAACCCTTGGGGGTGTGACGGAGAATTATTTCTGCAACATTTACAATGACCTTCCTTCCAGCGAGGCTGCACACCGTGGTGATAGAGAGGTAGAGAGAAAAGATGGTGAAACTACTTGGTGCGTTCTCTAAAGACGACTCGATGATTCTGAAACTTGCTACCAAGAACGTGTAATTGTGTGTACATCTACCATGCCATTGGAGTCGAGAGGTGGACATGGCTCCCTTCACATGGTGCAATTCCGAAAGCAAACCATCACACAAGCCCCTCCCCGTGATGCCAATAGTGTCAACTCTTCCCACTAAAACTCTACCATGTGATGACCTCTCATGAACTCCCCCCCCCCGATAGTGACCTCTCAGTGCCCTTTATAGGTGTTGGCTGCTTGGATTAGGTAATCCCGGTTGGATTAGGGTAAGCTAATCGGGGATACAAAGCAAGGCGGTGGGCCCGGTGTGTTTGACCCTTGCTTTGTCTTGGAAGTTATTAAAATTGAAAACCTCTAGGTGGGCCTTTGTGATCATCACCTAGAGAGAGGGAATTTTACAAGGCTTGGGTAAAAACTAAAAAAAATGATGATGATAACCTACGAATTACTGAAAATGGTGTCGTGGTTGCATGATGCCGTTGAATGGTGTGTTGCCGATGCGTCGGTGTAGCGCGTACGTCTTTTCGGGGTCGACCGGGACATGCCTTCGATACATTTGCTCTTTTAGTTGTCGGTGTCACGTGATTCGGGCCGTCTTCTTTTTGTCGATGTTGATGGCGTAGAATTCCTTCGGTTGTTTTTGTTTGTATTTTATGTGTGGTAAGTATATGCGTGTGTGTGTGTGTGTGTATGTATGGGTGAGTGCGCGAGTATGTATAAGTGCGAGTGCGTAAGCGTGAGTGTGTGTGCATGCGTGTATTTGTATGTATATATGTGTGTGTGCGGGTGCGTACGTGGGAACGGGGTGTGTGTGTGTGTGTGTATTAGTATATATATATATATAATATATATGTATTTTTTATTTTTATTTTTTCGACGACATTGTGGCGATGCAGAGGCTGGGGGAGGGGGGGGGGGGGGGGTGAAGATGGATGGGGTGAGAGAGGGGGTGGGTGCGCATGTGTGTGGGGGTGAGGTGCGGTGTGTGTGTGTGTGTGTGTGTGTGTGTGTGTGTGTGTATTGGCGGTGAAAGCGCAGCGCCTGCGGGCTGTACACAGAGAGAGAGAGAGAGAGAGAGAGAGAGAGAGAGAGAGAGAGAGAGAGAGAGAGAGAGAGAGAGAGAGAGAGAGAGAGAGAGAGAGAGAGAGAGAGAGAGAGAGACGCCGCCTACGGGCTGGTACAGAGCGCAAGAGGAAGAGTGAGGGTGGGGTGAGGTGGTGAGGGAGGGGAGAGGGGAAAGGGAGGTTGTGAGGGCTATGTATGGTAGAGAGCCCACGGGCGGGTGTGGACGAGAGCGAGGCCCAGGATGGGATAGCCGACAGAGGGCGAGACAAGGACGGGGGGTGAGGTAATAGTCAACGAGAGAGAGAGAGAGAGAGAGAGAGAGAGAGAGAGAGAGAGAGAGAGAGAGAGAGAGAGAGAGAGAGAGAGAGAGAGAGAGAGAGAGAGAGAGAGAGAGAGAGAGAGAGAGAGAGAGAGAGAAATTATGTGGCTTAGGGGTGGTTCCCACCAAGGGAAGAGAGGGAGAGAGAGGGAGATAAGGGTTGTGAGGGGGGGAGGTGAGAGGATAGGGGGGTTGTGAGGATAGAGGAAGAGAGGGTGAGAGAGATAGAGGGAAGGAGAGAGAGAGAGAGAGAGAGAGAGAGAGCTTGCCCTAAGGCCCGCGGGGCCGCTCCCGAGAGAGAGAGAGAGAGAGAGAGAGAGAGAGAGAGAGAGAGAGAGAGAGAGAGAGAGAGAGAGAGAGAGAGAGAGAGAGAGAGAGTTAGAGTTAGGGCTAGGTGAGGATAGGGGGGGGGGGGGTAGCGGCCCGTCGTGGCTGGAGTGTGGACAAGCAGAGAGAGAGGGGGAGAATCTTTGAAGGAGAGAGAGACAGAGGGGAATAATATCTGTGGTGGCCCACCAGAGGGTGTGACAGAGGCACCAATGCACCTACCGGGCCGGGTGATGCAGCGCCAGAGTAGGAGAGAGAGAGATTATTAGCAGAGCCAGGTAGTAAGAGAGAGAGAGGTTGTCTTTTGGCGATAATGGAGGGGTGTGGCCAAATTGGCGGTGCCCCACTAGTGGTTAACCTTGGGGGGGGTATGGTGAATGGTAAGAGCTTTTTTTTTTTTTTTTTTTCTTTTGGTAACAAACTTTCCCTTCCTTAGGGTATGGCCCTTTGGTCACTGTTTCGAAAGCCGGCCATCAACGTGTGGTAATTAGTGTGGGTTTATCATTAGTGTGTTGGGAGTGTCTAGTATATGGCAAGTTGGACTTCAGTGGGCTTGATGTGTGTAGGAGATTAATTGATTAGTGATTAGAGTATGTTTAGAGTTAGTCTTGCCATGGCTAATCTCTACTTGCAATGGAGAGGTGATCTCTTGAATCCTCTATTCCATTCATCTTAGGCTCGTGCTTCCATGCCCTAGCCAGGTTGCTCGATCCACGGATTTGATAATTTTGTGGGTTGCGATTAGGTCGTGCTACAACGCATCCCTACATTTGGCACCGTTGCCAGAGATTGATGACCTAAGCTAGTGAGTTTAGGATGTGTAGAATAGAGTAATTTCACTACTAATTTTGTTGGTTTTTGAGTGTGTGTAACTCAATTTTTGGTTGTGATTTAATGATGATGTGCAAGAAATTGATGCTAATGTTGAGTTATGAATACCCCAAACCCCCAATTTCACTAATTTCATGCTAACTCTTACTAATTTCCCTTCTTCCATGCTAATTTTTACTAATTTCATGATAATTTTTACTAATTTTGACTAACCTTGCTAACCTAACCACTAACATTTGAAGTGTAAAGTATGTTAAATCTCCTTGCAAGAGGTGGAATCAACACTTTTATCAAATTAATTGTGCTAATCCATGCTTAATTTGATGATTTGAGTGTATGATTTTTTGTCTTAAATGGTCAATTTTTGGGCTAATTTGGAAGAGCCACACATGTGTGTGCATGATGGAATCGTCGCGTGGAGCAAGGATTAGCTTGGATGCAATCAATTGTAAGTGGATTGACCTACTCCATTCAATTTTTGAGTGGTTAATTTGATTCCAATGTGTTGCTAATCTATTGCTAAAATTAGGTGTGTAATTCAATTAACATACTTTGAATGCCTAATTTAATTGTTTGGGATGAAATTTATGGTCAATTTTGACTAAATAATGATGGTTGTGTCAAGATAATGCTTAATTCTCAAGAAAAAATCATGTGTGTGCATAAAAATCATTGTGTGTGTGCACACACCAAAGAGGGGGAAAACAAAAACTGTCAAAAAATTCAAGTGTGTGTGCACCTAATTTTTAGTGTGTGCATACATAAAAATTGATGGAATTGATGATACATGAGTATGAAATCATGTAAATGGTGAGTATGTGAGGCTAATTCAAACATTGGATAAGCCTAATTGCCAAAAAATTGAGTGTGTGTGCCCATCTATGACCACTTGATTTTCAATGATTGATGGTCAATTGGGACACGTAAATGGTTTTTGATCGTGAAATGTTCATGAAAAGTATGTGCAATCATTAGGTATAAGCCTAAATTCATTTCCAAGTGCAAAAAATTCGATCATTTGCGCTTAATTTTTGAGTGTGTGCATTGCTTGATCGAGTAAAAATAGTGTAAATTTTTAGAAATTTAGCATACATGCATTCATTTGTGCTTGATTGAACTTGCAATTTCTTCATTTCAATGTGAAATTGATGGATTCATTGCATAAATTATTGGTCTAAATTTGGGTGTGTGCCTACTCAAGGGCATTCAAAGTCCAAATTGAAGATGAATGATTGGCCTTGGTTGCCAATTGTGATGATGAAAAGACCTAAAATGGTTGGTGTTCTATGTGTATAATTGATGATTCGATTGATACACAATTGAAAATGATTTTACGTTTTACCATTGTCATGTATGCTAATTTGATTGGATATGGTAAAAATTTTGATGATTTGTGCATTTGGAGGCGCCATAATCACGTGTGTGTAGCCATAGAAACCAAAAATGACAAATCCGACAGGGTTTGGATGATTAGAGAAATCAGAGATGAGTGTTGGCGGATACGCCGCGATGGACGTCAGCACAGCGAGAACTCACCTAACAAGATTTGTCAGCTAAGAACGAAGCTCGATCGGTAGGCACGTGAAAGCAAGCATAGGGTGTCAACCTACACTCGACCAACTCTCGGCTACTTCCTATAGAGGTCTCTACCCAATGTCTAAGCTACAGTCTTCAGGAGTACATAAGAGGAGATTTCCTACAATGCTTTCAAGTGCCAAATACCCATCAAACGTTCTTGAAACGCTACGGAACTTGAAGGAAACCCTACTACCACCAATAGGTCGCTCTCCCTAAACACCCGGTGCAAAATCACGTAGGATGTCTGGTCGAAATTTGCAGGTCATCGTTTTTGAAAACTAAAGTGCTTAATGTGTAGTTCTACTCAATGCAAACGCGTGGATATGCTGAAATGCAAAAACAAACAACGTATGCTCACCGAATCACTAGATATAGCGCGTGGGTCGAGCTCACAAAGCCGGATCATACACACGCAATGTAGGTGTTGGTGCGTATCTCTCTTCGGGGGCAACCTGCTGCACTTCTCCACACTCGATTCCGACCACCAGTGTGCGCGTAGCATCAAGATAAAACTCTCACTCTCTCTCGTACACAGAGTACTCTCAACTCACACAGACAAAACTTATAGAATTGCAAAAAGTTTTTTGCATTAAAGTCAAAACTGGTATAAATACCTTACAATCTCAAACCCTAATGTTCCAATTCAACCATTCACTCAGTTAAATGTCAAAAGTGGGATACAATCTGGAAGCTTCTGCGAGCCCCACTATTTACAAAGGTGAAATGACGGTTTTTTTCTCAATTAAGAAATAATTACAAAAAATAATATCCTACGGGCAATAATCCTCCATTGGGTGTGTCCAGCTGCTAACACTCCCCCCCTCCTAGTTCATGTCATCCCCGACATGGCAGTAGAGCCGCTTCTTCAGTGGAGGCTTTCGCACATCTTCAAAAGAGACTCATGTCGTGCATGCTGGGCCAATTATATAGGGCCGAATATTTCTGTATTGATGGTGAAGAAACCGGTGTAGAAGGCTTCTTCAATGGCCTGGATATGGTACGAGGGCAAAAACATGATTCGCTAATAAAGGGCATGTATCACCTCATGGGAAGGCTGAATAGTTAGATCATATGCACATCTATATCTGTCTTGGAAGAAGAAGGCTATTTGTTGCCTGTCCAGGATTAAAGATTTCAAAAACTACCAGAAGGGTTTTACAGATTTTTCTTAGCATGATGCAAGAGAGGTCAGGCGAGCCAGTGAACAATTTAATGGCGCTCATTAGGGTTTTTACCATGTATTACTCACTCATTCTCTCGCTTGCCTTCAAACCTGGCAGATTTGGGTAGTTGAGCCATGTGGGGTGGCTTTTCTGCAGCAGCTCTTGTGCTTTCCAGGTTCGCATCCTTGGTAGAGGGCAAAAGCTAAGGTTGTCTCTGATTCTTTTAGGCGCCTCTACCAGATGAACTAAATACTGTGGGTATTTGGTTAGCCATGCCTTTCTCCATTTTGGCTGAGAGTCCACAATCAGCTTAACTCCTTCTGGTTTGTAGATATCTTCTTTGTATAGTGGCACTATTGGCTCCTCTTTAATCCACTTGTTTATTGTAGAAGCTTCATACTTGAGAAGAGGATATGGGAGAGAAGGTTGTAGCCATTCATGCCGAACAACATTGGAATCTAAATTTTGAATTGTCATAGACTTAAATATTCTTTTCTCCCACTCCATTGCTTCTTTGTCCGTGTCTTTTATTGCCGCTTCTATTGCCTTCTGTAGATTTTCTTCTTCTTCTTGTGTCAGATCCTGGGGCTCTTGGGATGGTCCCACAAGGATGTCTTCTTGCATAGTGGTGTCAACTGGATCTAACACATTGTCTATGTCAATGCCTTCCATTGTTGCTGGCCCTGTGCTTAAGTATTTCTCTTCAGTCTGCTGTTGGCCTTTCAACTCATCTATCTGCTTCTGATATGCTTTCTTTTCTTGTTCAGCTTGATCTCCCATGTTCACTAAGAGGTCGTTCAATTCTGCATTGGCTTCTTCAGCTTCCTCTTGGTGTCTTCATTTTGTGTTTGCATCCTCTTTAGGTCCTCGTCCATCTTCTTTTTCAAGGCTTCTAACTCATCTTTCGTGGCCTTGTTCTCATCTTCCAGACGGTTTTGCATTACTAGGGAGCCCTTGGCCAGCATCAATCTTTGTCTCTTCTCTAGTGTCAACTCCTTTTGGAGTTCTTTCATCTGTTCTTCATATATATGATTCTCTGAAGCTGTGCTAGTCAAGGTAGCAGCTCTGACTCTGGCCGGAGATGCCCTTAGCCTCTGTATGGTCTGATCTTTCACTTTCATTTGATCTTTTAATTCTTTCACTTCATCCTGGCTTGCCTCATGTTCTAGCTTAGCTTTTTCCTTAGCATTCCTCAAAGTTTTAACTTCTTTGAACTCATCAGCAAGCTGGAGTGTCAAATTGTCCCTCTATTTCTCCGCATCTGTCAGTAATTTGCTGATTTTATTGTACTCCTCCTCTGCTCTTTGAAGATTTTGTTCTGATGCCTGACTCTGTCTTTCCATCTCTTGGCATCTTTGTAGTTCCGCGTCCAGATCGGCTTGCAGCTCGGTTTGTTTCTATGTTTTCTCTTGGTCCTGCTTTTGCAGCAATTCCACTTCGTCTTTGATATGAACTTCATTTGTTTTGATATTATCAATTTCAATCTCAGTGGCCATAGACCTTGCTCTGAGCCCGGTGAGTTTTTGCATCACTTCATCCCAATCATTGGTTTGTGGCTGTAAATCCACTATATCTATCGCCATTTCCTTCAACTCCACTAACCGAGGGCTCTGCATATATTCGTTGGGTCTAGTGCTCAACAACTCAAAAGCTGCATTAGCTGCCTCTTCTCGAGAGTACCCAGCAACTAGGAGATCAAGAAATATTCTATAGTTTCTTTCTTCTGCATTTGGCTTCTCATCTTTTGGCTCAACTTCTGCCTTCTGCTCTTCCTCTTTGTTCTTTTCTTGCTTGGAGTCTTGTTGCCCATCAGGTTTGTTCAACTCCTCACTTTGTTGGGTTTGGGGAGGACTAAGAGGAGGTGGTGATGGTGTTGGGCTGGATTCTCGGCTTGATGGTGGAGTTGGTTGCTTCTTTTTGAAATCCCGATCTACCTTTGTTTTCCTTTCTCTTTCTTGGCCTTCCTGCTCTTCTAGCAATTGCTGTCTCACTTCGTCAACCTCTTCTTTTGTAAAAGGTATATTTGGGATATTCTCTATTGTAGCATCTAAGATCTTGAAATTCTTGATAAAATCTTCAAACCTATCCCTTTGAATCCTTCGAGATGATCCAGACATAGCCTCAAGTGATGACTTCCATAACTCGCTTAGATCCCCTTTTAGCGCTCTCTCAGCTCTGAAACTTTCCATTAGTCTTTCTAGCCTTGCTGCTTTCTGTGACTTTGTTTCCTTGACTAGCACCTGCAGAGTTTCTTTCTTTCCCTTCTTTGGCTCTGGCGGCTCTTCTAGCACTGTCTCTAAACAACGCTTCAGCCTTGTGGCTACTTTGGGCACCTTCGGAGGTTCTTCTTCTTTGTCTTCCTTCAGCCTGAGCCAATCATTTGTGAGGGAGGTAGAGGCCAGTTTCCCTTTGCATGCAATGCTCCATAGAGGACTTTGGTTATCAACTCACCAGGCACAATATAGGTGGGATTTTTGCTCCCCATCTTCACAAGATTGTCGTGGATGTAAGCGGCATAGTTTATCTCATTTGGTTTGCTCTTCTGCATCACCCAGGTGAAAGTGGTGGAAATAGCTCTAGGTGGCATACTGTATTTTTGTGGACGCTTGGTACACATGTGGAAGTACTGATTGTATATTTGGCTCATGATAGCCACCTTCGGGTTTGCAATATCTTCAAATGTATAGCTATTCTTCTTTTTCGAGTAGACCTTAATGTCCTCTCGCCTCTTTGTCACACTGTCTCCTTTGTTAGAGATGTCAAGTGCTGTTTCCACCACCTTCTCTGTGATGACAATCATTGTATTAGGCATGCCTTGCAGATCTGTAACTCTTGCTATGCCGTCCTCTTTGATTGTTGTGAAAAATTCCCACACTCTTTCAACATCAATCCCTGCTAGCAAGGCTTCAAAGTAATTGTGGAGATCCAGTTTCTCCAAGTAGTCCCCCATCTTGCTCCTAACAAATTCATTGATCTCTTGAGGTATCATGGGTAGTTCCATTGCATTTCCTTTCGCATGTTTAAATACTCCTTGGTAGATTCTCATATCATTGGTTTCTAGCAGGTCATCTTGAATCCAAGTTCTTGTGGGCTTCAGGGTTCCCTCTGGGATAACAAAAGGCTCCACTTCTTCTAAGTAGTCCTTGGTAGTCATCCCCTTCTTCTTTGCAGGTGATTTTGTGGTTTCCATGGATCCTATTGCACTCAGTAGTCCAAAGCTGGCGTTTTTTACAGATTAGCTGGTAAACTGAGTTTTCACTACCCAGATGACTTGAACATTGAAATAAGAACTCAAAAGGGACTACAGAAACCCTGCATGTGCCCACAGTAGATTGTTGGCTGAAAAATAAGCATGTAGACATCCTACGTGTAGGATGTCTACCTTCTCTAATTTTGGTGAAACTTGACAGTCTTGTGGCCCTTGACCTATGTACTTGGAATTTGGTTTGGACATCAAAAAGTGCAATTTTGAGCAGATTTAATCTTTTGGCTCACAAATTGGGTAGGATGTCCTAAACAAGTGGCAAATGATATTCAATTGGGTTGAAATTTGATATATAGGCTTCTTATACCATGTAAAAGGCTCCCATGAAGTCAATTCCTGCACAGAAGGTCAATATGACAATGGAGACATCCTACGCCTAGGATGTCTATTTCCTTTGAATGACTTGAATTTGGTTCTGTGGGTAGCCCTTAGCATGTAGAACATAACCCCGCTCTTAGACTTTGATTTGGATAAGCATTGGTGTTGTTAGGAGCATGTGTAGTGTTTTTAGGCTCAGAAAGTGCATCTTGGAGGTTTTGGGGACCAAATGTGATTTGTCTGGATTGAAATTTGATATATGAGCTTGTGAAGATGTAATAAAGATATCTGGAACTCAAAAACACTAGATGGAGGTCAAATAGGTCATTTAGACATCCTACGCGTTGTCACGAAGTGCGCAGTGCGACTAGGAAAGCGTCGGGACTCTTACTGTGAGGATTCGTTGCAATATCAAGCAAGGCGTAGAAGATTTGAAGCCAAAAACACACTAAAAAGGAACAAAACTCCAGCCATGAAAGATCCATTTTGAAAAAGAACCAATTCTAACTCAAAACTCTTGTGTGTGTGAAGATTAGGTGTAGCCTCGCTCCCAATTGCACAGATGCAGTGCTCATTCGACCTCTTAAAAACCCTAAATTTACGCTTCGATTCTTCGTCGTGACCATTTCATGGAAGCTCTAGTACTTCATTGGATAAGCCCAAGTAGTTATTTGAGGAGGGAAAACCCTAATTGGAGGCCTCACAGCCTCAACCATGTAGTGGAAGCAGCACGGGACTGCACTAGCACCCTGTAGAGGAATTGCTGTATCTCCTTGCTCATGTACCCAAATGAGCTCATTCTTGGCTGTATCTCCTTGCTCATGTACCCAAATGAGCTCATTCTTGGCTCTAAAAAATCCCACACAACTTGAAAAACAACGACAGCGTCATTGATGTGGCATTTTGAGCTATTTTGAGCATTGTTTAGGCTATTTTTGACCATTTTTAGGCCATTTTTAGTCATTTTTAGTCCAAAAATGTCATTTTCTGTCCGTAAAAAGCCCAAACGAGCTGGGAAAAATCCCTAAAATTGTGTAAAAATCCCATTGGGCTCAAATTTCATGTTGAAACTCATTTTTCCACATGGTAATCACTTTGGACACGTTTTTCACGCCAGCACACGAAACCTGCTATATTTGGCCCAGATTGCCCGCATTGAACTTTCTAGGCAAAACAAGCGTGCCACTTCGAAACTTGACATTTGTACATTCCCAAAGAAAATTAGGCATATATTTATGTGTAAAATCATTCCATGGTGCCACGTGTAGGGCCTCGCCCGCCGGCAAGGTATGTACACGACTGCAACAGTGACATCCATTTTCGCATATATCACACTATGTACATTGTAGCATTTGGTCCCACACATCATAAACATTAAGAGTGAGGTAGATACTTTAATTTCACATTATGAACGTGCCATGGCACGACATCCACCCCCTCTAAACCTGCACATCCTCCAGCATGTGCCACACATATCTTTTGCAGGTTCAGTCTTCATTTAAGTCAACATACATATCAATTTCATCATCACTTGCGACGAAATCTAATGCATCATCCTCTTGTTCTTCATCCACATCCATAGAATTTTGATCAGAGCCTTCATTTTGACCTCCCTGTGAATCAAAGGGATCTGTATCGCTCTTCTTTTGAATAACTTGATTCTTTTCCCTGCAATAGGGAATCTTCATTTTTGTCCCATCTAATTCATGCAAGGTATAAGTTGCATTCCCATGTACATGTTGAACCACATAAGGACCAAACCATCTCTTTGAAAGCTTTCTTATTGTTGAATGTTGGTTGTCAAGACTGTTGTCATACACCAACACCCAATCACCTTTCTCAATAGCTTTAGGTCTGAGCCTATGCCTCTTATCAAATCTATCCTTATTCTTTAACCTTGCATCTTTCAATTGTGCTACTGCAATCTCAATATCTTGGGGCCTTCTTTCTAACTTTTGTATGCACAAAGCAAGAAGGTCTTCCCTAATCATTCCATCTTCCCAAGGTAATACATTCCATGTGGGAATTACATCCTCAATTGACAACATTATAGGTTTCTGACCATACATCAACTCAAAAGGCATATAACCAGTAACCGAGCTATGAGTTGTACGATCAGCCCATAAAGAATAAGGCAACAACCAAGGCCACTCTCCCATTTTACCTTTGCAGGCCTTAGCTAAAGCTTTAATGATATGAGGATGCCCACGCTCCGATTTACCATTTCCCTCAGGATTATATGCAGTAGTGAGAGCAAGTTTAATGCCCAACCTAGAGAAAAACTCCCTTGCTTTGTCATCATCCAACTCACCCCTGTCCGCTGTTATTTTCCCAACACAGCCATAACGGCTAATTACATCATCCAAGAGGAACTTACATATCCTTTTTGTGCTTTTTGTTCTTAGAGCACGACCTTCAACTTGGTTGGTTAAGTCTTCTCGTGCAAGCACTATGTATCTCATTTTCCATAAACCCAATGGCATCGTAACCGGATCTACTACCCACTTGTAATGCATGGCCAATGGGTAAGTAGGGTGCAACCCATCACGATGACGTACATTTGAATACATTTGACAGGTTTCATAGGACTCCACAAAGTGAGATATATCTTTATACATACCTTTCCACCAATACCTCTCTTTCATTTTAGTAAAGGTGGCCCATACACCTCTATGTCCAGCATAAATACTCTCATGAAACTTTTTCATAAGCTCATTTTGAGCGTCCTTATCATTCACGACTCTCATTGGCATTCCATTTCATTGTTTTGGACGCTTCCATAAGTACCCATCTTTCAGAAAGTATCCATAGGCCTGTCTCCGTATTCTTTTGAACTCTTGATCAGTCCACCCTTCTTGCCTTTTCAAAGTGCTCAGATAGCGTCCAATGAGCAACCAGCCACTTGATATAGGTCCTTTGTAAATGACTCAAGTGCATTTGACAGGCAAACATGATCACCCTTGGCATGAGAGATACTATAGAACTGTGTGCCTACATCATCGCCCTCGACAACCATGTCTTCTTCTTTTTCATACCTTGCTCTTGAAAGCATATCTGCAACTGGATTATCTTTCCCTGAAATATGCTTAAATTATGGGTTCAAGGACTTTATGTAGGCAGTCCATCTCAACATAGCAATGTCAAGAGTTGAGCAACTTGTGATCATTCCAAGAAGGGGTAGACAATCAGTCTCCACTATTACATTTTCTCCTATCAAGTACTCTTTGTCACATTTCAAAGTTGTGACTACTCCCCATAATTCTCTTTTTACCTGTGGATAGGTGCATTGATGAGCACTTAGGACTTTTTCTCCAAACCTCACCACATATCGCTTTCCATCATTATCATCTTGCCCAATCGCCCATCCAATTCTTGTGGGGCTAGTATCCACTGTCACAATTACATATCTTCCACATTCATAGTTTGCTTTTTAAAAGTTGGAGACATAAGCAACAACTTCTTTAATTTCCTCATGGCATGTGTATGCATTTCTTCCCATTGAAACTTTTGGTTCTTTCTCAAAAGTTGATACAAAGGCTCTGCTACATGTGCATAATGCGGAATCCAAATGATGCATGGTTTTTAGGACCCCTTCTGAAGATGCAATAAAGGCACAGTCAGTTGTTGGGGAGATGAGGATACTCTAGTCCAAGGGATCTCGAAAGAGAAGAAAAATCTACTTCACAAGCACCAAAGAGTAAAAAGTGCCATGGATAGAAGATACGTGGGAACGAGCTCTTATGCATGCCTACAACCTATATCTTACAGAATAGCCCATTCTAGGTGTGAATTTCTAGCAAAATTTACACGAGGATGTTCGTGTGGACTCACAGCACAGCATACTCCATTTTCACTTTTTACCAACAGTAAATATTTTTTACCTACAGTAAATATTTTTCACCTACATGGTAAATACAAATCACTTTTTACCTACAGTAACTTTTTTTACGCAGGGTAAATATTTTTTACTGCACCATAAGTATTTGGTAGGTAACAGTTCACTGTTACTAGAAGCAGTGATTGGGCATCAACAATGCAGTTACAGGAGGAGAAAAAGGGAAAATCTTATGGTAAAGGTGATTCAACAGGGATAAAGACTTTTGAGTTGAAAAGAGACATGCTGATTTTTTCAAAGAACACATGTCAAAAGAAGCCATGGTTGAGGATTTTTTGAGAATTTGATATTCAGGAGGACCCAGCAGGTCCCCCCTTGACATGTGCAGAACCTCCAGTTTCAACAGCCACCTTACCTGCTCTTAAATGCTGGTCAAGGCCTTATCCCCATGTGTCACAATCAAAAAAATCAGCATTTACCCTCCCCTCTCACATCACTCTAGAGAATATCTTGATGGTGACATATCAGGTGACCTCAATCTGTTGACCACCCTAAGCAAAACGTAACCCCAATCAGCGGATTTAAGCATGTTTATCCCTAATCCTAAACCCTCTCAGAAACCTATATAAGGAGGCCTTCTCTCACTCAAAACCAACACTTCACCCACTTCACCAAGCAACGAAGCTATGACGACATTGCTCACAACGAGGAGCTATGGGTGGAGCTCTACTCTCTCTCCCTCTCTCTCTCTCCCTCTAGTATGCTACATTACTAGCCCTAAAACCTAAATAAGGAGTCTTCTCTCATGCTCCATGGCCACCATCCTCGCCATCATTCTCTAAGGTATTGATGTTTTGCTAGTAGGATCATACCTACTTGCTGGGTTGATTGTTTTTGACAAGGGATTATGCCATCCTTGGCTTGCTTCTCTATATCCTTGTTATGTATGATCAGATGCCGTTGTATTGTTAAGCTGATGTCTTGTGTATATATATGCTACATAAGGTCCCTAAGCTTAATTTCTATGTGTTTTGCCATATGTTTTGATGCCATCATAATGCCAGAAGTCTCACTTGCCTATGTGCACTATGTGTGAGGTCCCTAAACCTCTTAATTTAGGGTGGTGCCCCCTTTGTTTTGTTCTTTGCTTGTTTGCATGAGGCGTGGTTTGTGGAGTGTGCACGAGTACAGAGGCCACCCGATTGCACTGCTCTTTTTCCCGCTATCATTTTGGTGCCCCCACTGAGGAGGGCTACACAGGCCTTCAGTCCACAAGCAATGAAGATGTGCAATCAACAACATGGACGAATGGCGTGAGGAGTTTGCAAATTGGAGAACAGAAGAGGAGGAGGCTCTAGAGGCCTTAAAAGCTTTCATCGAGGTCTTGTTACCAGGTTGCAGTGTCATTGAAATTCAAGAAGTAAGTTCTTCTACATGCCTTGTTCGTGATCGTCGCCAACGAAGGAGAGTAAGAAGAAGAGCTTGATATACCTCTCCTCTCAACCTATGAGTGCTCCAGAAACCTCCAACGCACACGAGCTTGAAATATTCTACATCAACATACACGAAGGTACTGTGACACACATTAAGGGAAGAGAAAGCATCACCAGACCTCTCTTTCCTGAGGAGCCGACTAAGAGGAGGAAGATCACCTCTACACCTAAGTGGCCCAAGGCCGCAGCGCGTGCTCAAGCGTAAGGTAACATTTGGCTTAATCTCATTAATAAGGGATTACATGACCACTACAGGCAAGAAAAAGGCTAGTGAGGAACCAACTTCAACCTCCAACTTGCAACCATGACTCTCACCCCTAAATCCTCCTGAAGCAAAGAGGCGAAGGCTTGCCTACAAGATTGCCGCCCATCTGCGAGTGCTCCCAGTGCACTTTGTGAATCCAGACACCACCAATCCCAAGCCAACCTCTTGTCCGCATGAAGATCACTTTATATATTGTCCAAAGTGCTTTGGAGACCGGGTGAAAAGCCTCCCCGCCCTACCTTTGCTGCTAATTTTCAAGAAGTTATCTCAATCTAAGGAAACTATCTTAGTTGATGATGTGCTGCACATTAATGGTGTCACTTTCATTCGTCATGCCGATTATGGTAATAGCATCCAATTGTTGCTTGCTAAAAGGCTCAGCATTGTACAAAGTGTTGCCATCATGCCTTACGTCTTCACAGATGCATCAGGAAGAGTCGAAGTGATCCAAGGTGCTGACCTTCTGTGGCTGATCAGGCTCATTGGTCCCAAGGTGGTGCAACTAAGCTAGGCTCTTGTGTGTAAGTATGGATGCCAATAATGAGAATGATGATCCCCGCATGTTTCCTTTCCATTTTTTGCGTCATATCCGTGTGAATATTTGTGTTGATAGAAAAATCTTTTATCGGCAAAGAATAGCCCTGTTGTTTGGAGCCGAGAGACTTGGGGAAATCTTGCGCTCTCCTCATCCTGTCATTCTACCCTTACTAGACTATTACCATTCCTTTGATGTGTCGATCTTCATCCTATTTTGAGCTAAGTTGTGCTAAAGCTCCAAATTGTAATTACCATACTCTATTTTAAAATAAATTGGAGTTGATTTCACCCACTTCACCAAGCAACGAAGCTATGACGACATTGCTCACAACGAGGAGCTATGGGTGGAGCTCTACTCTCTCTCCCTCTCTCTCTCTCCCTCTAGTATGCTACATTACTAGCCCTAAAACCTAAATAAGGAGTCTTCTCTCATGCTCCATGGCCACCATCCTCGCCATCATTCTCTAAGGTATTGATGTGTTGCTAGTAGGATCATACCTACTTGCTGGGTTGATTGTTTTTGACAAGGGATTATGCCATCCTTGGCTTGCTTCTCTATATCCTTGTTATGTATGATCAGATGCCGTTGTATTGTTAAGCTGATGTCTTGTGTATATATATGCTACATAAGGTCCCTAAGCTTAGTTTCTATGTGTTTTGCCATATGTTTTGATGCCATCATAATGCCAAAAGTCTCACTTGCCTATGTGCACTATGTGTGAGGTCCCTAAACCTCTTAATTTAGGGTGGTGCCCCCTTTGTTTTGTTCTTTGCTTGTTTGCATGAGGCGTGGTTTGTGGAGTGTGCACGATTACAGAGGCCACCCGACTGCACTGCTCTTTTTCCCGCTATCACCAAATAACATAAAACACGCATGCACCCAAGAACCTTCAAACCTCAGTGACATTTATACATTTCTCTTTCATTCTCTGGATTACATCAATTTTTGCAGGACAAGGCCTTCTACCATATGGCCCACACATATGTCCCACAATAAGAACTTCATTCACACCAAACACTGACTTTTGGCCAGACAAGGTAAGGTTCACCTCTTCCAACCTCGACAGGATATTATCACAATCATTGATATGGTTTGCCACATACTGGCGACACCCCCTGG
Organism: Adiantum capillus-veneris; assembly: GCF_014529385.1. Taxonomy (NCBI): domain Eukaryota; kingdom Viridiplantae; phylum Streptophyta; class Polypodiopsida; order Polypodiales; family Pteridaceae; genus Adiantum; species Adiantum capillus-veneris. Next base: position 146,041,609 of record NC_140954.1, read on the forward strand.
AGTCTAGAGCCACATCTTTATCACTTACATCACATCCTTTGATTGGCACATCATCAAGTAAAGGCATTGTAGTTTGCGGTATAAAGTCACGTAGGACTTTGTTCATACCATTCATCATGTGTGAAACTGAATTCGTTGCCCCCTGAGGTAAGGTGCACATCCTTACTAAACCTAAGGGTGTCCTCATGGTAGTTAGGTCCTTGATTTCCATTGCTAGTTGGAACTAATCATACCCTGAGTACAAATCTCCCATAGAATATATTGCCCTTCCTACAAATGCCTCTGCAAACTCAACGACAATTGGCCCTATACCCACATTTCTGATTGTCACCTTATTTACAGGTTGCATATCCTGAATAAAGCATAAAGAACCATTTTCTTCTGAACTGTGAACCACCTGTTTGAATACGGAGCACATGAAGGCTCCAAGATACCCATCTTGATCTTTTCATTAAGTAACTCAATGAGTTTTGGAAAATGAGCCTTTGGAACATGAATAGGTCTCAAGTTCCAAGGTACATGAGGGATAGTAAATATCACCATAGGAGCAACAATGGATGGATCAACACACCCTATCTCATAAGGCTCAAATGCAAAATCTTTTTTGTGTTTGGCAAGCATGTCTTCAAAGCATATCTTTTCAGCTTTTGTCAAACTGTCCTCGCAACCAACCTTTAACTCTTTCAAAGAATCCTTTGTGAACTTGTGTCCAATCTTGCTTGGGTCACAAAGGCTAGGTTGCAAAGCAGCTTGTTCCATCTCATTTGTGCAATCTTTTGGTAGAGGTAATTCCACTGGTTTCACTTTCTTTGCCACGAACTTATACTTAGTCTCCACTCGTACATCAACACTTTGAGCATTTTTGAATTCCTCAATGGCCTTGTACATTTCTATTGAGCATACTTTCACGACTTCACTTCCCATATGCAAATTGCAATCCAGTAAAGACTCCAAATCTTGCATAGAATCCACAAAAGAACACTCATCAAACACACCTGCAATGCATTCTTCATCTTCTAGCAAACCATTCATCTTCAAACATCTTTGTACACTATTTACATGTTGTCCTTCACCCCGCTTTAAGTCCTCACACTCTGTAAAAGCAATAGATCCATAGTCTGATAATCCTACAAAACCTGTAGAAAATGTTTCCTTTGCATATACATCATGCGAGAACCTTTCTGTTCTTGTACCACTGCAATCCCTCTCTACAATGGTACATGGCCAAAAACCCTCATATCCCTGTAGCCCTTGAACTCTTTGTTTGTCTTTGGCAAGGGTTGCTCTCTAAGACTTTCACAGTTCCTTTCATGGTCTACACAAACAGTAAGGAACTGTACTGCACGCTTTCCATCCTTGCTCCTAATCGTTGCATAAGCTGACCCATCATCCATCACCTTGGTTTCCATGCGAGTAGCAGTTATGTATGGTTGCCCAAGGATAAGAGGATATGTAGACATCTCTTGTACAAAGAAATTTTGGTCATCTTTCACATCCTCAATAGTCAGTTTTACATTTGGACAAGCTCCGTACAGCTCCCCTGATGAGTTGTTTGCTACACGAATCATCCATCCATGATTTATATCAATTGGCCATTTTCCTTTTTGATAAAGAATCTTTGACATGAGGTTAATTTCCAACCCATGATCTATCAACGCAATGTATGGCTCTTCTAAGTCTCCCACTTTTACCAACGTCTCAGTAGTTGCTCTTGCCCAGTGACTATTCAAGTAGTAGCTCTTGTGAGTGGTCTCCACTTCATCTTTATAATCCAAGAAGCGAACGTGTTTTACTCCTCCCTTGGACTTGTAGCATCCAACAACAGTTTCTTCACCTTGTTTTCCATAGACCTGTACACCCTGTGCATTTAAAGTCTCTTCTTCACCATGTACATGGATAGATTCAGTAAGAGACTGCCGCTTCCTCTTTATGATATCAATTATTTTTTCGTGGAATTCCCGCTTTGCTATACCAAGGACCTCACCCAATGTAAATTCCACCTTACTGTTTAGAATCCTCTTTTCCAAAACCTTTTTGAGATCCGTTGCTACCTCTATATCGGATTGGAGTTTGTAGGCCGGACCCTTTGCGTTGGATTTTGCTGCATCCTTCTTCTTGTCTTTAGAGGCCTCTTGCATAGGCACTTCGGGGACAGGCATCTGTTGCGGGGAAGGTGATCTAGGAGGCACTGTGTCATTTCTACCTCCACTCCTCGTTGCCTGCTTTGAAGGCCCTTCATCCCCATTCTCGCGCCTACGTTTCTCTTCAACAATGGCCTCATTTGCTTGACATTTGGCAATATATGTATGCACTGATAAAGAATCCACAGGGTCATTCCAACTTGTTTCAAGCCGAATGCAATCTCTAGCTTCATGTAAAACCTCTGTAGTCATTTTACCCTTCATAGCAAACTCTATAGCGCATGGCCATAGCTTTCCAATACCATTAGGTTCCTCTTCTCCAACCTTGATTGATCCTTTTCTTTTAATAGGATCCACTTTCAGCCCATAGGCGGCTGCCTCAACCATTGAGATGGCATGGCTAGTAGCCATGTCCTCAACTAGCTTCTTCTTCCCGTCTTTGCCAAAGTTTGTTCCCAAGAGCTTACCTATTTCACTTAAGTGAATTTTTCCATCTTCAAAGAAAACAAGCTCCTTTGTCGAAGCGTCTTTAAAACTTTCACAATCCCTCCCTCCATGGTCAGTAATATCACACCATATGCATCTATTGACAAAGCCTTCTCTGGTTTGCGGTCGTTGCCCTGTAGATTGACCTGATGGTGAGGAGGTCCGGGGCGGGCAACAAGAAGAGTGGCCTCTAAACACCCTTCGAGGCTCTCGTGCTGCTCAATTGGGGATGGGGCAAGCACAATCAGAGACAACAGCAACCCACAGCCCGAAACCAAACAAGAAAAGGGGCACCACCTAGTTGTAGATGCAAACTAGGACGCACGTGATATCTCCTTGTACTCAAACGCACAAAGAGAGGGGAATGCAAGATAGCCACACACACCAAACACAAACATTTACCACGCCAGAGAGAGGTAAAGAGCACAAATCAACTCGAGCAACTCAGTCTTAGCGTTAAAGACTAGATGCACAGAAAGCTTGATGAGAAATAGAGAGACAACACAAAACTTGACCTTGTTGCCAATACACAAATTGTCTTAGGGTCACGGGAGCCCTCTCACCGAGCACCCTCTTACAATTGACCTTTAGGCAAACAATTCAACAAGCCCTCAAACCACCAAGCATGAAATGGCACAACAAACTTCAAGGACAATATACCTTCAACCACCTGATGAGCCAACTTATCAAGTCAATTTGGAGAGAAAAGTCGTAGTTGCAGCATACAATTGCACCCAAAACTATGAATCTTATTTATTGGACAAGAGTAGGCTCCAAGTGTGATGTAGAGTATGGTATCACTCCACTCCTCTAGATGGCATAACTAACTTCAAGCTTCTCCATGCACCTATGTGTAGTAAAGGAATAGAGCACTCACAATGCACACACTCTACACAACTAGGCTTGAAGAGTGGTGTGTTATGTGTTGATAATGGTGTGGTGTAGTGTGATCATGTGATGATTTACAAGGGAGAGAAGGGCTCTATTTATAGGTTTTAGAAGCCCCGATTTGGATTAGGCCTCATCAAGTTTATTTGAAGGAATAAAAGATTATGCATATTTTTATTTTTTTTAATGAGGGTGGGTCTCTCTTGCCCTTTGAGTCACATGGATGTGGGCTCAAGGGAAGAGAATTATTGAGGATGAAGGAGAGAGGATTGAGTGAATAATTTGGGAGTGCCTACTCTACTAGAGGGTGCATTTTACAATAAGGTTAGTGGTTAGTAGTTAGTAATTATCACTAAAAAATATTTACAAAATCATTCACCAAATGGTAAGATATATGATGAGAAAAGTTAGAGAAGGGATGAGCTTGTAAAGAGAGGTTGAAGCTTTGGAGAAGTTGACATTCACCTCTTTACAGCATCGGAAGAAGAAGCAGTCAGCATGGCGAAGTAGCGCGTGTCGATGAAGCTATGTTATCTTCAAACCTTGGAAAATTCATGATAAAAGCCTTCATTTGCAGAGGTTATCCTTGGGTTTTTGCTGATTTTTTGAAGTTCTTTACAAAGTTGAAGAGAGTATGGTAATATGGATATTATGTAGAGAGAAAGGGGGACACAAAGGGTGAAGAAATGGAGGATGAAGGCTATGGAGGTGTGAGAGATACGGCAATGGTGAAGAGGGTGAATTAGGACATGGGAGTTGTAGGTTTGGGAGTGGGAAGGAGAGGGAGGAGTGTGTGTGAAAGAGGAAAATGATAAAGTGGAAGAGGGAGTGTGGCTGCATAGCATGGGCAAACTGGGGTCCACCAATAAAATCATATCGCATAGCTCGTAGCTCAAAAAAATATAAAAAACCTTGAGGTGAAAGTTCAGCTCACGAGCTACAACTTTTGTTTGTATCACCTTTTCAAATTCGGGGAGCATGTGATCTTTAAAAATTCAGCAAAACCGACTGTTTTTTCCACTGCACAAGGTCCTTGTGAGGTCCTTCTTTGGATGATTCTTTTGAATACCTCCAAGAGTGAGCTCCCCATGGTGCATGTATGCATTCCACATACCCTTGACCTTATTTGGTAGGTCTTTAATTGAAGATATTGTTGAGATCATGATATAAGTGAATAGTACAACTAAGAAAATCAAATATTGAGGGGTCTAAAAAAATATGTACATGTCAAATATAAATAAAATAGGTGGAAAAAATATAAAGGGGTCAAAATAAATCTCTCTCATTATAAGTCTACCATAAAAAGATGAATATTTTTGGTGTTCTAATTTATGAGAGTAAAAGAGAATAGATGTATGAAGGAAAAATCACAATAGTGAAAAAATATACACATAAATAAAACTAGTTTTTTTGGATTTTTGTTGGGATGGAGTTACACCAAAAATAAGAGAAGCTTGCATGAAATTATTTTTATATGGAATAAAGAGTATGCAAAATGGTAAGAAAAAATATGTTAATGGTGAGTCAATGTACATAGCATAAATAACACACCATAGGTAGAAATATTTAAATAATTATGAAAAATACTTTTATTTAGGCCCTATATACAATGAAATATTTACACGCAAATGGGCCATAATATACTTATATTTTTTATATATTTTTTATTTTTTTTGTCTCAACTATCCCAGTGACTAGCTAATTAAGGGTTTTTAAGAAGATATGGGAAAAGTCTCCTAACTCACACACGCCTACGTACAGTGAAATGGTAGGGATAACCAAAATGTTTGAGTGATTTGATAGGGTGAGGTAGCTTACTATGGCAATTATGAAAAGACGAAAAACGGCTATCAATGGTTGCCCATTTTCTTCTAGCCTTGTAAGCTTTAACTTGAGCTCTTGCATTCCTTTGACAATATCATTTAGAATGGACTTGTCACTCTTTGGAACCACAATAAGAGGCTTTATAGGACTCTCGGAAACACTTGGGACTTGAGTAGGGTTAACTATCATCTTGTCTCTTCGTCGTTGATGCTTAGTTAGCAGCGAAATGGCATCTTCAACATCATTCCAATTAGTCTTTAAGCCTTGTTCCGCATCCTTATCCTCAAGGAGTAGATCTAACTTCTCTTGAATCTCTTTACCTACTGCCTGCAAAAAGAGCTCTGTCTTCTCTGAGTTTAGCGTAGCTTTTTTAGTCCTTGACAGTTGATCATAAACGGCGTTCAAATTCCCTTAGGAGTTCGGTAGGCGAAAGCCCCTCTTTTGGTCGAACTACCCCCTCTAAAAAATTCCTCTTTGTTACCCTTTCGGAGTCCTCCATGAATTACTCTTCCTTCAAGGCTAATTTTAATGCTTCCCAAGTTCCCCATGCTCATTTCTAATTCCCCTTACATGCTCTCTGATCTCAGGAACCACAGCTAGTTCAAACTTTGCACCATCTCTGCTTCGAGCACTTGATGAAGCTCCATCTCCTTTACATATCCACAAAGATACTTTGTTAAATATTTACCTTTAAATTCATCCAATTTATTCATCACAGATTGAAGCGCTTTGGTTGAGGAGAGCTCCCTCCTTTCTGCAGCTTGTTGTTGCTGCATAAACACTGTAAAAGCTTGAAACATTTGCATTGTGACTGGATCAAACCGAACCCCTATTGCTCTTGTGGATCCATAGCTTTAAAGCTTTGATTTGAGACCTTCAATGAAGCTTTTGAACCCTCACCCTAGCCTACTTCGCGTCGGGTTCACCAAAAACGTGTCAAGAAGTGCGCAGTGCGACTAGGAAAGTGCCGAGCCTCTTACTGTGAGGATTCGTTGCAAAATCAAGCATGGCGTAGAAGATTTGAAGCCAAAAACACACTAAAAAAGAACAAAACTCCAGCCATGAAAGCTTCACTTTGAAAAAGAACCAATACTAACTCAAAACTCTTCTGTGTGTGAAGATTAGGTGTAGCCTCGCTCCCAATTGCACAGATGCAGTGCTCACTCGACCTGTTAAAAACCCTAAATTTACGCTTCGATTCTTCGTCGTGACCATTTCATGGAAGCTTCCGTACTTTATTGGAGAAGCCCAAGTAGGTATTTGAGAAGGGGAAACCCTAATTGGAGGCCTCACAGCCTCAACCATGTAGTGAAAGTAGCACAGGACTGCACTAGCACCCTGTAGAGGAATGGCTATATCTCCTTGCTCATGTACCCAAATGAGCTCATTCTTGGCTCTAAGAAATCCCACACAACTTGAGAAAAAATTCCAGCATCTTTGATGTGGAATTTTGAGCTATTTTGAGCATTGTTTAGGCTATTTTTGACCTTTTTTAGGCCATTTCTGTCATTTTTAGCCCAAAAATGTCATTTTTTGTCCGTAAAAAGCCCAAACAAGCTGGGAAAAATCCCTAAAATTGTGGAAAAATCCCATTGGGCTCAAATTTCATGTTGAACGTCATTTTTCCACTTGGTAAGATTTTTGGACACGTTTTTCAGGCCAGCACACGAAACCTGCTATTTTTGGACGAGATTGTCCGCATTGAACTTTCTAGGCAAAACGAGCGTGCCACTTTGAAACACTTGACATTTGTACATTCCCAAAGCAAATTATGCATATATTTATGTGTAAAAGCATTCCGTGGTGCCACGTGTAGGGCCTCGCCCGTCGGCAAGGTATGTACACGACTGCAACCGTGATATCCATTTTCGCATATATCACACTATGTACATTGTAGCATTTGGTCCCACGCATCATAAACATTAAGAGTGAGGTAGATACTTTAATTTCACATTATGAACGTGCCATGGCACGACATCGTAGGATGTCTTTTTCATTTATTTTCATATCTGACCCCATAGTTAGCTTGGCAATGTGCTAATGAGTATATTGTGCAAGTTTCATGTGATTTGGACTAGTTTTGGTAGGTCTATGACCCATCATTGACTCTATGCTCTGACGCTCCATTTTGTTTAATGCATATGAGGTCACTCTTGTCCAAATGTGATGAAACTTGATGGCTAGCATGTATAAGCTTAAGCAGAAGTTGCGTATGAGGTGAGATGTTGAGTTTGGTTCCCAAACATGGCCTTGAGACATCCTACGCGTAGGATGTCTCCTGATGAAGTTTTTATGAGAAATGCTACTGGTACATGCCCTGAGCCCCCCTGAGTCCCCTTTAAGCCCTATTTCAATAAAAAAGTCAAAAAGATAGATAGAAACTCCCTGTTTGGCTTTTGGAGCCTCTGAGCCGTTTTCTGACTCTTGGAGTGCTTTTTGGTGATGAAATCTCTTGATGTTAGTCTCCATAGCTTCACGGTTTCTTGGGGATCCTTGCCATATGGTTTTTGTTGGCTTTGGCTTCACTGGAGCTCCGTTTGGCAATTTGTCCCTCTCGAGGCTCCCATGGTTGCGTTTACATGTCTTCAATGTCTTGTGGTGGTCTACCACCATACTTGGTTGTTGATGGTCTAGAAAAGCCGCTCGTGAAGTTTGGTGGCAAACGGACATCCGGTTTGACCGTGAGAGCTAGTTGACGCTTTGTGTGTCTGATGCCGTTTTTGAAGCCTAGTCCCGCTTCCGTTCGCCTTATGGCCATGTGGGCTATATAGCCTTGTAGAGCATGTCAAGATGCTCCTACCCATGAGTTTTGGTAGTATTTGGGTGACTTTCCACCGATTTACCACTTGGTGGCCTCTTGCAGGGCTCTAGAAGTTAGGTTTTTTCTCAATGGTTTTTTTGCCGCCTTTGTGCATTCAAGAGTGGTCTCCTATGCTAGGGTAAACTGCCTATGAAGAGTTATTGCTTTTGGGTTAGCCTTTAGGTGGCCACCTTTACCTGTAGGTCTCTACTACCCCTTTCCCGTGTGAACCCTACGCTAGTTTTCGGGACAAAACATCAAACATACGCGAAAAGCTCAAGGTGGTGAGCCTACCTCTCATATCTGGAGCCTGTCGGGTGGTCATGCGCGTCGTAGAAGCAGCTGGAAGTCTTGTTCGCTCTAGGTGGCAAGAGCTCTCTCTCAAGAAGAAAATAGTAGTAATGAGCTCTAACTGAAGTGAAAAAATCTTATAATGGGGGTCCCCGAACCACTTTCTATGAAATTTGACATGTGCTCCCAACTTCTTGCGAGATGCGGTTTAGGCTTGAAAAGTTCTTGATTTGGACTCCGGTTGCCTAGTTTCTGAGAATTTTGACGTTTCGGTCAAAATCTGGCCAAAACACTCCTTCCGCTCCATTCACATAATCGCACCCCCATTGTACCATAGGTTTTCCTATAGTCACTAATTATCTCCATTATTTTTTGTTTTTCATTACGACCGTATTTCACCTGCGTTTTGTATTTTTGAAGTTTTTCTGTCGATAATTAGTAAAATTAAAAAGAAAATAGAAAATTAAACCCAAAAAATCCCCAAAAATCATAATAACTCAAAAAAATCACCCCAAAACACTATATACACTCACATACAATTTTATGGCCGGATTTCTCTGTTTTACCAATATTTTGCATGAAAAATGGCTATTTTTACATATATACACACACCTAGGGGACTGATTTGGCATTTGGCTCCATATACTTGTAGATTCGTGTTGTATAAGGGCATATGTACTTAGGTTAGTCCATAAAATTTCGCAATCAAACAAAAACCCTTCAAAATAGTCAAAAAACATGCCCTTTTTTGCTATTTTTACCTTCATTGGGTCCGCATTGAGAATGCCTCCCCCCCTCCCAATCGGAGTCCTCCCAGACGACAAGGTATCTCCTCGGGGTATGTGCAGTGCATGGGTTCAAAATTGTGCTAATGCGCGGCCTTGTAATGTGGCCCTATTTGATGCATACTCAGTGAATGCATGGAAAAATCAATGATGTGCGAGAGGAGGGAATAAGCAAGATGCTTATTGGCATTCGACGTCGAGGTTTCCTGTTTGTTGTTGATTTGGTTGGCGGATTTTCTTTGCAAGTAAAAGTTGTAACTCTATATCTCTCTATTTGATCGTCTTTCTGCAAAAGTCGCTTGGTTTACCGGTACTGTCGATATGGCCATGGTTGTCGAATTGTCGTGGCTGAGTTGGCTGTAGTCTTTTCCTCTTTTGCTTGCTAGTTGTAGCTTTGTTTTGGAGGTTTTTGTAGGTTTATTGCCACGTCCGTGGTCTTCATTGTTGTTTTGCTGATCGGCACCCACATAGATTGGTTTACCGGTTTCATATGCAGTTTGTGTCTGCATGCTGGTGTTGCTTGTACTGAAGGGAGTTCCTGTTGCTTTGGTTTTGGGATCCAAATACGAGTCGCATTTAAGTTTTTACTGAGCATTCTCTTTAGGATCCATATCTTTTTTATTCCCGTGGTTGTTGGTTGAACTGTGTTCTTCTGTTGACTTCTTCTGTTGTATTGTGGTTTGTATTCCATGTCACCTCTATCCTTCCGTACCCATACTTTTTTTTCGCGTGTTGTTAACCTTGATCTATTCACTATGGTCTGTGTTGTCTTATTTTTGTAGTGAACATGGTTGACAGTTCCCTGGTTGTTCTCCATGGGTATCGTGTTGTTGTTTATTGGCACCCATCCTTTTGTTTCTTTATCCAGTGATTGTGGTGTTGTCCTCTGGTTCTTCTGGATCTGCTGAGCAAAGTCTACCACCTGTTGTTCTTGTGCATGCTGAATTTTGACTGTATCCAAATTCCAATCTATCTGCACATTATACTCTTTCTGCCAAGGTTGTCCCAACAACATGGGGTGTAGTGTGCTCGCATCCTCAACCACGTAAAACTTGTGGGAGTAAATATATTGATGTATTTGTACATGCAATATAGTCTAGCCCAATGTTCCTAGCGAATGTGATGTACTACTTTCCAGGACTTGTGGAGTAGGATGTAGGTGATCTTTGGGCTTGAGCTATTTATATAATTTGTAAGAGATCAGATTTGCTTGAGCTCCAAAATCAAGCAATGATGTTGATTCAACTTGATTGCTACCCGTCTACGTTTTTCTGTAGAAAAACACAACCGGATTTGACCTACGACTTGTGTATTTGACGTTTCTTCTGTCCGTTTGACCTATGGCTTGCCATACACGCTCTTGACATTGCCTTAAGACTACCTAATAGACTACGGATGGTTTCGGTAGGCATAGTAGCCATTTCCAAAGTTCGTTTGCGTTTTTCCATAGAAAAACGCAACCGGATTTGACCTATGACGTAGAAGCCGTTTATGAAGGCCGTTTGCGTTTTTCCGTAGAAAAACCCAACCGGACTTCAAAAACGGCTTGTATTTTGGGCGTTTCTTCTATCCGTTTGACCTACAACTTGTTATATGCCCCCGCCCAACCTTTTTTGAGGAGGAAGCTTGTCTCTAAGAGCAATGACGGCGCTGTTGTTGCTTCCTAGAGGACTTTCATGTGTAAAGGTGAGAGTTGAGCTTCGAATGTATTTTGAGCTGGTCAAATGAAGTCATAGACTGCATCAGACGATCCAGGTCACTTTGGCTCGACATGCACAACGCCCGGTCAAACTACTGACCATGGAGGAGATTGATGAGATCCGCCAACGACAGATGCTGGATCTCCTATGATCTACCTATCCTAGCTAGCTGTTTTAGCTGTTTAGTCCATACCCAACTGTTTAGGATTCCATAATATTTTATTTTGTCATTTTGTCCACCACATTGTAACTTTCTTGTCTCATAGGTCACTTTGGCCTTTCAAAGACGTTAATATAACATTTCATTTCATTTCTCTCTTTAATTTTTCTTTCTTTAATTTTAATTTCCTACGCATACATTAATTCTCTCTCTCTCTCTCTCTCTCTCTCTCTCTCTCTCTCTCTCTCTCTCTCTCTCTCTCTCTCTCTCTCTCTCTCTTTCCTACACACACACACACCGCTCTCTCTCTCTTTCCTACACACACACACACACCGCTCTCTCTCTTTCCTACACACACACACACACACACACACACACGATGTAGAGAGAGAGAGAGAGAGGGGTTGGGGGGAGGGGGAGAGTGACATAATACCTGCGTAGCAGTTTTCGGACAAGATTTGAGCAGGCGAAAATGGCCCTTGCGCGCACGGGTTTCCTTTTTTTCCCCCAAATTTTTTTGCGTCGCAAACAGCGTCAATATACCCGTGGGAATTTGCGTCGATATACGCATGGCAAATAATGCCTTTCCACGCCTATATCGATGCCTATATCGACGGACGCTAATTACGTCGATATACGCGTGGAAAGGCATGGCCGTCGATATATGATGTGTCGATATCTTCATGTTATGTTGTAGTGAACAAAGTGAAATCAAGTCCGCTGAGACATCACCAAAAGGAGAAGTAGCTGTAAGCCAGGAGCAGCTTGTGGAGGAAGTGCTAAAAAAATTTAATATGTATGCCAAGCCTCAGGCTAAATAGCCAAAGTGGTGTGCTATTGAACAAAAATGGACAAACCATGTGATGGAGGAATGTTATTATAACAAGGGATATGTGAGAGAGCGACCATATGCTCCCCAAGTTCATGTAGCATCTCCTCAACTTCCACCGATGCATAGGTATCAAGCAGGCAACCTACCAGGACCTGTAGGTGTAGAAAGACCACAACCAGTATTGGGGCAAAAACCACTCCTACCAGGATTATGACCGATTGGCATAAGATACACACCAACAGTAAACGAACCAGAAGAGAAGGCTTTGGTACCTATGCATGCATATTATGAAAATTCCAATGGATATGCTGCAAATCCTATCTATTATCCATCGGAAGAACCCACAACACCAGAACCTTGGAGCATGATGGGAAGTACAGGACCACCAATAGCTGCACAGGCAGTAGGAGAAGGAAGATACAGCTTGGATGAATGAACACTATTGTTCATAGCCAACGGAGGCATGGGCGGGCAGAGGCATGCATACCAGCAAAGAGGAGCTCAAGGAGCACCTCAACAGCCTAAGGGACCTTGCTACAAGTGTGGTGGAGACCATTGGCTAAGAGATTGTCCTCATGATGAAATCATTAGAGTCAACGCATATTGCACCGAGTGTGGAATTACTCATTTGATTCCTGATTGCCCTAAGAACCCAAGCAAAGGAGCAAAAATTACTTTGAACATGCTGGAAGCAATGCCTTCCAATGGAGGGTCAGAAAACGAGACAGTAATACCTATTCAGGCAGTGACATGAGCCCAAGCTCAAAGAATGACAAATGAACCCATAATTGAAGAGCCAAAGACCGATGCCCCAAGTAGAGAAATGAAAAATCAGAGAAGCACTTGGAAAGCTAGAAAGGCACATATGAAAGCCAGAAGAGAACGAGAGCAAACGGCTCTATCTGAGGAGTTAAAACACACAAAGGATAGATTAGAGAGGTTAGAGGATCTAACTTGTCTAAGCTCACATACTGCGGCAACCATAGGACCAAGGAAATAATAGAACCCAAAAGTGCAGGATCAGGAGGACCAGTGCTGGTAGAAAAAGTAAATGAGCAGTTAGACGCACTTTTAAAAGCATACAAAGCTAGACTCAAAAGCAACCAAACCCAAGAGCAAAGATGGATGACTTATCCATATACAGAAATAGAAAAAAAGAGTTTGGAAATGTGTCGAAAGATGATTGAAAAAACCCAATCCTTGATAGAAAACCCGCTTGGTAAACCTGCAAGTTGGCACGAGGTACCAGCTCCAACCCCTATCAAACCAATTCTAGAGAACAAGTAGACACGAAGGAGAGACTCACGACTGCCTCTGAGTCTAGGAGAGAACCTATCATAGTGCCAAATACAACATATGAGACAATTGATGGTTTCCAGCCTAAAACATTGGTAGAAATAGGTAAGGATTATAACAGTCTAGATGACCTGTGGAAGCAAATCCGGGAAGCCAATGAAGCTAACAGGGTGAGCCACCAAATAAATAGCACGAGAAAGGAGGAAAATGAGATCTTACCTTCCATTGAAGAATTTGAGGCAAGATCACAAATGCACTTTGATATGCATTCACAAGGGGGAGACCAGGGTTCAATTAGTTCGGGGCACATCCAACCAGACTCGCTAAAAACTCTACCCTCTTACCTAGGGGAGTATGAAGCTAAGTCTGAGGTGAGAGCAATCCCATATCAAAGACTTTCTTCCAATAGAGTGATGGATTCACAAGGGTTGATTGAGTTATTGTCCACCCCTGTGGCATGCGCAATCACATTAGCCGAACTCCTGAGGTTACGACCAAACATGTGGACCACCTTAGGCAAATGCTTAGAAAATTTTTGAGTAAAAGACCCCACCTCGAAGCTTCAAGAAGGGATCAGAGAATTGGACAAGCCTCAACTAAACACTAGGCCAGTACCTTTAAACAAGGTTGGAGAATATTGCGAAGGAGAAGATGGAAATAACACACTACCAGTAGAATTCCAAGGAGTAGTTTCCAAATCTATTCTTGACAGTGGCACAGGAGTCGCTATCGCCACCAAGGAAATCTAGAAAAAATGGGAAAAACTGGCTTTGAGAGCTACCACAATAAAATTGAAACTAGCAGATGGGTTCATGGAAAAGCCTCTAGGACTTTTAGAAAAAGTAATTGTCGCCTCTTGCGGAATCGAGTATGAGCATACATTTGCAATAGTTGATTTTGACAAAAAGAACAATTACGAGATCATCTTGGGAAGACCATTCATGAGACAATTAAATATGATCCAAGATTGGAGTTACGACCATATATATCTTAGACATGGCGAGACTACAACCAAAATATACCTAAAAGACCATAGTTACAAAGATGTGAACCAGACACCGGTGGAACAATTTGATTCAGCTACATTGGCAGGGTCCGAGCTTCCAGCATGGTTAGGGAAGAAAAAAGAGCTATGGATGTTCGGAGCTTCACATTGACAAAATGGAACGTAAAAAGAAATACCAAGAACTAAAACGGTCGTTATGAGAGGTATGGACTACGGAGGGAGAAAGTGATGGTAAGGAGGAGTCAAAAAAAGGAAACATGAATGTATCATCCCACTATCGAAAATTCACCATCCAGAACAGAAAAGTCATAATGACACCACCAATAAGGGAAAGAATAAATCAGGAATCTTACAATGGGCCGGAAAATGCAAAACGGATAGACCTCGCTATGCCAGGCGAAGAGCCTCAGCCTGTCTATATGGCAACTGATTTGGAGCCTGAAGAAGAAGAACAACTAACACAAATTCTCAAGAAGTATAAAAATGTGTTTGCAAGGTCCTACAAAGACCTCAAAGGAGTTGATCCATCGATATGCCAACATACAATTCCTTTGAAATCGGATATCAAACCTAGCAAACAGCGTCCTTACACATATAATGACACGTTCGCTAAACAAATCAAAGAGGAGATTGAAAAGTTGATGGATGTTGAATTCATCTATGAAATCGAGCATACAGATTGGGTGTCACCCATTGTGGTTGTCCCCAAAAAGAACAGAAAGCTGCGTGTGTGTGTGAACCTCAAAAAAGTGAACGCAGCCACAATAAGGGATAATTATCCCTTGTCGATAACAGAACATGTGCTTGAGAGGGTGGCTGGGAAAAGGGCTTATTCCTTTCTAGATGGGTTTCAGGGTATAACCAATTGGCAATTGTAATAGAGGATCAACACAAACAGGAATATGGTGGCCTACATTGCACATGGATGTTGAGGAGTTTGTAAAGCGTTGTGATGCATGTTAGCGAACTAAGGTGCCGATAAAGAGAGATGAGATGTCACTACGGCCAATGATGGGAGCACGAAAATTTGCAAAATGTGGCATTGATTTTGTGTGGCTTATTTCACCCCTTGCATATCGCACCCATACCCAATATATCATTGTTGCTACGAACTATCTCACAAAATGGGCGGAAGCCAAAGCAACACAAAAAGCAGACGCAAGAACCACTGCTCAATTTTTGTATGAGAATGTCTTTGTACGATACGGATTACCAATAGAAATTGTCAGTGATCGAGGAACACATTTTCTTAATGAAGTCATTCAATATCTGCTAGAGGAATTCATGGTCATACATAGATAATCTGCTCCATATCATCCACAGAAAAATGGACAACATGAGGCCACAAATAAAACACTATGTACTTTTTTGACTAAAATTGTATCAGAATCAAGGACAGATTGGGATCAGCAGTTACATTCAACACTATGGGCATACAAGGGAGCTTACAAAACATCAATCCGAACAACACCGTACAACATGGTGTTTGGTCTAAACGCTATATTACCCATAGAGTTTTTAGTTCCAACTCTACAAGTAGCGAAACGCTTAGAATGGATAGGGCATGAGCTCTCTTCAAGAATAGATGATCTTGAAAAGCTAGATGAACTTCGATTGAGAGCTGTAGCTTCCATCTATGCTAAAAAGAGAAGACAAAAAGAGTTTTTTAATAATTATGTGCATACGAAAGAGTTCAAAACAAGTGATTATGTACTTGTTTATACTTTGAAGCAACATGCCAAGAAACTTAAAAAGCGAGGGATGGGACCCTTTGTGATTAGTGACTTATCACAAAGTGGAGCTGTCAAACTTGCTACATTGACAGGAGAAGAAATGCCTAATTGGATTAGTGGGTGTCGGTTAAAAAAATATCATTTACCACTAACACATGATATTCTTCAACAAATCCATCAAGAAAAACAACGGATGAAGGAAAAACAGAGGGTACAAGAAGAAGCCCAAGCAAAAGCAAAAGAACGCATTGCAAAAAGAAGGCTTCCATGACAACAACAATAAACTGAATCACCGTTGCGAATAAATGCTATTCGATTACGTAATTTTGGTGAAGACACAGTGGAACCAATAATTACAGTCTCTTCGGAAACTGATTCTATGCCTATCGAAACCATCTGTAGTCCATTAGGTAGTCTTTAGGAAATTTCAAGAGCGCGTATGGCAAGCCGTAGGTCAAACGGATATAAGAAACGCCAAATACATAAGCCGTAGGTCAAATCCGATTGCATTTTCTATAGAAAAACGTAGACGGACTTCGGAAACTGATTCTATGCCTACCGAAACCATCCATAGTCCATTGAGTAGTCTTAAGGCAATGTCAAGACCGTGTACGGAAAGCCGTAGGTTAAACGGAAAGAAGAAATGTCAAATACACAAGCCATAGGTCAAATCATGTTGCGTTTTTCTACGAAAAAACGCAAACGGACTTTGGAAATTGCTTCTATGCCTACTGAAACCATCTGTAGCTGATTAGGTAGTCTTTAGAAAATTTCAAGAGTGCGTATGTCAAGCCGTAGGTCAAACGGATAGAAGAAACGTCAAATACACAAGCCGTAGGTCAAATCCGGTTGCGTTTTTCTACGGAAAACGCAAACGGACTTCAGAAATAGCTTCTATGCCTATCGAAACCATCCATAGTTCATTAAGTAGTCTTAAAGCAATGTCAAGAGCGTGTATGGCAAGCCGTAGGTCAATGGGTTTGGATTAACGCCAAATACACAAGCCGTAGATCAAATCCAGTTGCGTTTTTCTACGGAAAAACGCAAACGGATTTTGAAAATGACTTCTATGCTTTTTGAAACCATCCGTAGTCCATCAGGTAGTCTTAAATCAATGTCAAGAGCGCGTATGGAAAGCCGTAGATCAAACGTATAGAAGAAACGCCAAATACACAAGCCGTAGGTCACATCAGGTTGCGTTTTTCTAAGGAAAAACGCAAACGAACTTCGGAAATGGCTTCTATGTCTACCGAAACCATCCGTAGTTCATTAAGCAGTTTTAAGCAATGTCAAAAGCGTGTATGGCAAGCTGTAGCTCAATGGGTTTGAATTAACGCCAAATACACAAGCCGTAGGTAAAATCCGGTTGTGTTTTTCTACGGAAAAACGCAGACGGTCTTCGAAAACTAATTCTATGCCTACCGAAACCATCCGTAGTCCATTAGGTAGTCTTTAGGAAATGCCAAGAGCGCGTATGACAAGACATAGGTCAAACGGATAGAAGAAATGCCAAATACACAAACCGTAGGTCAAATCCAAGAAACGTCAAATACACAAGCCGTAAGTCAAATCCGGTTGCATTTTTCTACGAAAAAACGCAAACGGACTTCAGAAATGGTTTCTATGCCTAATGAAACCATCCATAGATGATTAGGTAGTCTTTAGGCAATGTCAAGAACGCGTATGGCAAGCTGTAGGTCAAACGGATAGAAGAAATGCCAAATACACAAGCCGTAGGTCAAATCCGGTTGTGTTTTTCAACGGAAATGGCTTTTATGCCTACCGAAACTATCCGTAGTTCATGAAGTAGTCTTAGAGCAATGTCGAGAGCGTGTATGACAAGCCGTAGGTCAATGGGTTTGAATTAACGCCAAATACACAAGCCGTAGGTCAAATCCGGTTGCGTTTTTCTACGGAAAAACGAAAACGGATTTCGGAAATGACTTTTATGCCTACTGCAACCATCCGTAGTCCATTAGGTAGTCTTAAAGCAATTTCAAGAGCGCGTATGGCAAGCCGTAGGTCAAACGGATATAAGAAACGCCAAATACACAAACCGTAGATCAAATCCGGTTGCGTTTTTCTATGGAAAAATGCAAACGGACTTCGGAAATGGCTTCTATGCCTACCGAAACCATCCGTAGTCCATTAGGTATTCTTAAAGCAATGTCAAGAGCACGTATGGCAAGCTGTAGGTCAAACGGATAGAAGAAATGCCAAATACACAAGCCGTAGGTCAAATCCGATTGCGTTTTTCTATGGAAAAACACAAACGGACTTCGAAAATGGCTTCTATGCCTACCGAAACTATCCGTAGTCCATTAGGTAGTCTTAAAGCAATGTCAAGAGTATGTATGGCAAGCCGTAGGTTAAACGGACAGAAGAAACGTCAAATACACAAGCCGTAGATCAAATCCGGTTGGATTTTTCTACGAAAAAACGTAAACGGTCTTCGGAAACTGATACTATGCCTACCGAAACCATCCGTAGTCCATTAGGTGTTCTTTAGGCAATATCAAGAGCGCGTATGTCAAGCCGTAGGTTAAACGGATAGAAGAAACGCCAAATACTCAAGCCGTATGTCAAATCCGGTTGCGTTTTTCTATGGAAAAACGCAAACGGACTTCGAAAACTGATTCTACGCCTACCAAAACCATCCGTAGTCCATTAAGTAGTCTTAAGGCAATGTCAAGACCGTGCATGGAAAGCCGTAGATTAAACAGACAGAAGAAACGTCAAATACACAAGTCGTAGGTCAAATCCGGTTGCGTTTTTCTACGGAAAAACGAAAACAGATTTCGGAAATGACTTTTATGCCTACTCCAACCATCCGTAGTCCATTAGGTAGTCTTAAAGCAATTTCAAGAGCGCGTATGGCAAGCCGTAGGTCAAACGGATATAAGAAACTCCAAATACACAAACCGTAGGTCAAATCCGGTTGCGTTTTTCTATGGAAAAATGCAAACGGACTTCGAAAATGGCTTCTATGCCTACCGAAACCATCCGTAGTCCATTAGGTAGTCTTGAAGCAATGTCAAAAGCGCGTATGGCAAGCCGTAGGTCAAACGGATAGAAGAAACGCCAAATACGCAAGCCGTAGGTCAAATCCGATTGCGTTTTTCTATGGAAAAACGCAAACGGACTTCGGAAATGGCTTCTATGCCTACCGAAACTATCCGTAGTCCATTAGGTAGTCTTAAAAAAATGTCAAGAGTATGTATGGCAAGCCGTAGGTCAAACGGACAGAAGAAACGTCAAATACACAAGCTGTAGGTCAAATCCGGTTGCATTTTTCTACGAAAAAACGTAGACGGTCTTCGGAAACTGATTATATGCCTACCGAAACCATCCGTAGTCCATTAGGTAGTCTTTAGGCAATGTCAAGAGCGCGTATGTCAAGCCGTAGGTCAAACGGATAGAAGAAACGCCAAATACTCAAGCCGTAGGTCAAATCCGGTTGCGTTTTTCTATGGAAAAACGCAAATGGACTTCGAAAACTGATTCTACGTCTACCGAAACCATCAGTAGTCCATTAAGTAGTCTTAAGGCAATGTCAAGACCGTGCATGGCAAGCCATAGGTTAAACGGACAGAAGAAACGTCAAATACACAAGCCGTAGGTCAAATCCGGTTGCGTTTTTCTACGAAAAAATGCAAACGGACTTCGGAAATGGCTTCTATGCCTACTGAAACCATCCGTAGACGATGAGTTAGTCTTTAAGCAATGTCAAGAGCATGTATGGCAAGCCGTAGGTCAAACGGATAGAAGAAACGCCAAATACAGAAGCCGTAGGTCAACTCCAATTGCGTTTTTCTACGAAAAAATGCAAACGGACTTCGAAAATGGCTTCTATGTCTATCGAAACCATCCGTAGTTTTAAAGCAATATCAAGAGCATGTATGGAAAGCGGTAGGTCAATGGGTTTGAATTAACGCCAAATACACAAGCTATAGGTCAAATCTGATTGCGTTTTTCTACGAAAAAACGCAAACTGATTTCGGAAATGACTTCTATGCCTACTGAAACTATCCATAGTCCATTAGGTAGTCTTAAAGAAATTTCAAGAGCGCGTATGGCAAGCCGTAGGTCAATGGGTTTGAATTAACGCCAAATACACAAGCCGTAGGTCAAATCCGGTTGCGTTTCTCTAAGGAAAAATGCAAACAGACTTCGAAAATGCCTTCTATGCCTACGGAAACCATCCGTAGTTTATTAAGTAGTTTTAAAGAAATGTCAAGAGTGTGTATGGCAAGCCGTAGGTCAATGAATTTGAATTAACGCCAAATACACAAGCTGTAAGTCAAATTCGGTTGCGTTTTTCTACGGAAAAACGCAAACTGATTTCGGAAATGACTTCTATGCCTATTGAAACCATGCGTAGTCCATTAGGTAGTCCTAAAGCAATTTCAAGAGCGTGTATGGAAAGCCGTAGGTCAATGGGTTTGAATTAACGCCAAATACACAAGGCGTAGGTCAAATCCGGTTGCATTTTTCTACGGAAAAACGCAAACGGATTTCGAAAGTGACTTCTATGTCTACTGAAACCATCCGTAGTCCATTAGGTAGTCTTAAAGAAATGTCAAGAGCGCGTATGGCAAGCCGTAGGTCAAACGGATAGAAGAAACGTCAAATACACAAGCCGTAGGTCAAATAGGGAAATAGAAAGAGAGAGATATAGAGAAGTGGAGAGCGAGACAGAGAGAGAGAGATAGGGAAATAGGAAAATAGAGAGAGAAAGAGAGATAGAGAGAGAGAGAGAGAGAGAGAGAGAGAGAGAAAGGGAGATAGTCGTTGGATGTTGAAGAAACTATGGAACTAAAAGAGGCAACTTAGGGGTTTTGCCCGCTACATGCATTGCCATGTACACCTGGGAGTGCACATATGTGTCTACCCATATAGGATTTGACCAATAAAGACGAGATTTTGACCCGGTGGTCCTGATCTCCGTACACCTCTGGACCAAGGTGTACGGAGATTGGGCAAGACTAGAGAATGCGAGGTAGTTTACATTGTGAGGAGTATATATATTAAAACAACATTCATAATCATTGTAGATGGCAACGTCATCAACTAACATGGACGAAAAGATTGCATACTCGTGCACGCTCTACAAGTATCAAATCCTGCACAAGCGTAGGATATGTAATGAGCATGTGCACAAGTACGGAGAGTTTGCTAAAGAAACCGTACAGAATCTACGATACGACTCCTATGGAACGGGCATTGATTTTCGCTACATAGCACCTACATCTGAGAGAGAGAGAAAAAGGATTATGCGTAAAGGTCCGACCAATATAGAGCCAAGGATGGAAGTAGAAAAGGACTTACAGACAGAAGACGACGGCATGGAGGAGATGTTGGATGCCTTCTTCCAAACAAGCGAGGAGAACACTAACGAAGCAGCAAAATCCGTGCGCCTATCTCCTGAAGACATGTTGAGGAAGTTGGCACGTCAACCAATTTATGAAGGTGCCAAAATATCAACGCACTTGTCTGGCGTTTTTGAATCTTTAGTTAGTGTGTGGGTGGTCAGATGCAAGCGTCACTGCTTTGTTTAGCTACGTAATTTACAAAAGAGATTTTCCGATTGCAACGATGACGTGCTTGGAGAGCTTTTTAATTTAATGTGGCTTAAATAGGTTTTTGCGGGAGTAATTTCTCCCGGCTGGCAATGAAATACCCCCCTCCAGGCCATACGCACAACAACTATTGACCTCAGTTGGCTTGGACTACAACAAGATTCATGCATGTCCAAATGATTGCATTCTTTTTCGCAATGAATTCGCAGATTGTCTGTCGTGTCCTAAGTGCGGAGCAATGCGCTACAAACAAGATGCAGTTGGTGTGACAGTGCCAGCTAAAGTGTTGTGGCATTTTCCTATTATTCCTAGGATAAAAAGCATGTTTCGTTGTGATTCCATTGCAAAGTTGATGCGGTGGCATTCTACGAATAGCTCCACTGACGCAACATTTAGGGTGCCTGCTGATTCAAAGGCCTGGAGGCACATTGAAGATACCTGGCCACACTTTAAGATTGTACCACGCAATTTGCGTTTGAGCATGGAAATGGATGGAGTCAATCCATTTGGCTTGAGAAGCTCGTCATGGATCACTTGGCCTGTGTGCCTTATCAATTACAACCTCCGACCGTGGCTTGCCATCAAGAAGGGTCATTTGATATTAAGCTTGATTGTACCTGGTAAGTTCAAGGCAAAAAACATGGATGTTTATCTAGCTCCACTAGTTAACGAGCTCCAGGAGTTATGGCATGGGATCGACATAGCAGATGGGGTTGAACCAGTAGGACAACATGTAAGGATCCATGGACTTCTTATGTGGACTATGCATGACTGGTCAGGATACGGAGAAGCTTCTGGTAATGGTTCTTGATTTACAAAATTCTCGCTATTCGCAAGCACTTTGCCTTGGCCTGATTCATGCTTTAATATATGCAGGGCTAGCAACTTCGGGATACAATGCATGTCCAATTTGCGGGCAATTTTTGGATGTGCGCTATTCTGCCTCTCTTCAAAAGACAATTTATCAAGGCCACCACCGTTATCTTCCAGATGGCCATCACTTGCGCGAAGGTCAGCTTGGTCGCATCGAATGTCGTCCTATGCATGTGCAAGAGTGGCGTCGCCGATGGGAGCAACATGAGGGGCAACTTGTTCTAGGAATGAAACGTTTATCCATTCTCCATACGTTGTCGTACTGGGGTGATCTACTAATTAACCATTTGCTGGATCCAATGCATATATTCAAGAATGTGGGAGAGCTCCTCTGGAAGACAATCATGGGAATGAAAGACAATCGAGCTTCATGAGATGATTTGCAGTCACTTGGAAAGATGCCAGAGCTGTGGCCTTTCACCAATGCAGCTGGCCAAACAAAACTTCCAACAGTGCCATGGGTATTGCTAAAAAACGAAGAGCGACAAGTTAAAAGGGTGATTTCAAAGTTCAGGATGCCAACAGGATATATGCGATGTCTCAAGACAGCATTCACCCATGACGATCAACTGTCAGGACTGAAATTGCACGACTGGCATAAGTTCTTGCAATTCATTCTTCCAATTGCGACCAAGGGGTGTTTAACGAAGGAAGTGCAGACCTGCATATACAAGATTTCAGAGCTGGTGCGGTGGATCTCTTCCAAGGAGGTACAGGAGGAATTTACTGCAGTCGCAAGGGCTAAATCCATTGAGGCATTTTGCATGATTGAGAAGTATCTACCCACGAGCTGCCTAACTATCCAAATGCACTTGCTCGTCCATGTAGTAGATGAGGTTGCAGTGGCAGGTATAGTCCACAACCGTTGGATGTTCTTTCTAGGGCGGTTCATGAAAACACTTAAGGGTTTTGTTCTCCAAAAAGCGTGTCCAGAGGGGAGCATGGCAGAAGGATGGCTGGTGCAAGAGTCTCTTGTATTGACGACCAAATTTCTATCGTTTCTGACCCAGAAATGCCTCGACTGCGGAGCGATGAGGAGGATGCAAGACTGGTGGGAGAGGAGCCGCAAGGGCAAGGGGTGCCGAAGAAAATGAATGATGCCATGGGAGAAAAGATCATGAAGTTCTGTATACTAAATTCAGCGCCGATGCAAAAATGGCTTGAAAGGTACGAAGAAGAGAAAGAGAGACGCAATAAGGAGCGACAGGATTTCAGGTGAAGCCGAACGACTAGAGGTTTACCCTTGCCAGACTATCTCGCTCCTCTACCTGAATTCCCTACAATGGCATGGCTGGACAAGACAGTGAGAGCAGCTCGACAGATCGGAGAACCCATATCTCTAGAAGAGGAAGAGCTGGCTATTGGATGTGACTGGAAGTATCATACATACATGGCACTGTGGTCGCATGGAAAGCATTTTAGAACACAACAAATTGACAGTAGAAGAAACACGTTTGATAGTGGGATAATGGTTAGTTTCATTCAAAATAGCAGGGCTAGTGCCAGAGACACGAATGAGAGCACTAGCAACCTAGATTATTGTGGTCTAGTGTCAGATATCTTGAAAGTAAGCTTCAGGCGGTTTGAGATTGTTTTGTTGGATGTGAAGTGGTTCAAGGTGATTACTTCTGGTCGCAATGCAACGGTACACAGAGATGGAAAGAAACTTGTGCAAATAGATTCTACAAAGGTTTGGACAGATGCGAGCGACACATTTTCTCTCCCCGAACATTGCGAGCAAGTGGTCTTTGTACCGGACCCTCGAGAGCGAAAGTGGTGGTTTGTGGTTCAGGTTGCTCCAAGAAATAAACAAGTATTTGAAGGGCAAGATCTCCTGGAGGAAAGTCAGTCAGACGACGTACATACTACTGTGACATTAGATGAGATGGAATAAGGTCTTGAGGTAGGTTGTACTAATTCATGTGAAGCTTAGAGGTGCTTAGTCACTGTCCAAGCTTGTGGGAGAGGGTGGTGTTCTTTCCTGAAACAAACTCAGTAGATCCCTAGTTTCTCTAGTGAGAGTGTGAGACAATGATTCCGTTATCTGTGCTGCAACATCAGGTGCGACTTGAAAACTGACTGTGATAATTACCTCGGTGACTTGAGTTACCCGATTCTCAAAGTAGAATAGTGTTGATTCTCTATTGTGTAGAGCTCCTTCCATTTTGTTGTTGTGGGTTAGTTGTAGGTTGCGGACATGGTTTCGACCTTCTCCTTCTTCTTCTTGGCACTTGGCCTATCTATATCCACTGGGTTTGGCGTGTTGGTTGACTCTCCCACTGCAAATCGATTACCGTTACGCCTGGCACTCGAGCTTCGATGGAGATGCGGAGTTCGTCTAGTTGTGCTTGGAGCTCTTCTTCTTCTGTCGTCCAATTAGCAAATCCTGCTATCCATTCATCCATTCACAATAGTTTAGGGGTTTCAGTCTTGTAAACTGAAGGGTTTCATGAAAAGATCCTCAGTGGGGGCACCAAATGATGGGAGCAAAGCGAACCCTGAACCCCGACGGCCTCTAAAACACCGGGGACCGAATGGCGCGCCTCGAGCCTGTCATGGTAAAGCAAACAGGGGGCACCACCTAGCTTCAGCGGCTAGGACGCAAACAACACACCACCATAACAAATTTTTCATCCAAGAGAGATGGATGCTTGGGAGTAATGATGAAGAGGAAAGGGAATGAGATCAAGTGAGAGAGAGAGAGAGAGAGAAAGAGAGAGAGTGAGGGAGGGGGTATAGCGGCTTAGTACTTAGGCACCACAAAAGGATGGCGAATCCGCACACCCTTCACACATACACAAGCTCACTCCAAACACAAGACTAGGTGGCGATTCCGCACACCTCACATGGGCAAAACATTGCAAGAAAACATACTCACAAAACCTCAAGCTTTATTTAGAGAATAAGGCGATGAAATGGGGAGCATAGGGTAGGGGAATGAGAAGGGAGAGCGTGGTAGAGCACATGGCGGATAGGTGGGAGTTGATGGCGAAGACTCGCACGAGGGTTATGGCCATCATACTTCATTTATTTTCCCTTCATCTTCCATAGCCCAAGGGTGTAGAGGTCATGCTCAAGACGAGCATGGTGATTGCGGTGATGGTGATGGTGTGGGTGTGTGTGTGTGCACTAGGCACACACGGTGCATAGTATACTCTTTGGTGATGGTGTGTGTCCTTAGTGTGATGGTGACCCCTCTTTATATACGGGAGGAGGGGGGAGAAATTCTAGAATTTAGAAATGAAGAAATCATTATCTACATAGGCCATGTGACTGTGGGCCCCACGTGTCTGGCTGTGTGTATATGTGCCGGAATAGCAGTCTCATGAGAGAGAGACTAAGAGAGAGAGATGGGTTGATAAAAAAAGTGAGAGGTGATGTTAAGGCGGTTACGCCGCTAGCGGAAGCTAAATAGCGAGAACTCAACCAACAACAGAATTTGTCAGACGAGGACGGAGCTTGACCCGCAGGCGCATGGAAACAACTAGGTGGGTGTCAAATCACCTACTCGACCTTCCAATGACAATCACTACTAAGGAAATCAAATCTAAGTTCTAAAATACGCAACTGACTGAAATTCGTACTACGAACGAATGCTATACGAAACAGGATCTAGAATCATTGAATCGATCTCAAACTCAAGGGGAAGTCTATACACTAGGTAAGAACAACACCCTAAAGACTTGAACTGCAAAATCAACCTATAACCACTCCGTGCGGTAAACGCGTATAAAGACAGGCCAAAAAATACAGGTGATCGAAACTTGACCCCGATGGTACTAATGTGTAGCTCTACTCATTGTGGTTCTATAGATATGTTGCACGCTCCATTCCGACACACGAGTTGGAAGAAAACGCACACCGAAGCTCGTAGGAACTTACCACACATAGAAGCCGATAGCGCGCACTCTTGGTATCTGTGCGTAGCTCTCGCCGTTGCTAACACAATGGCGGTGCCGCTTCTCCAATGGCGGCTCCGTAGCTCGCGTAGCAAGTAGATAAGACTCACTCTCTCTCTCTCTCTCTCTCAGACACAGTCACGGCGCTCCAAAAACTCACTTTGATTAAGAATCTCCCCCTTAGGTTACAAAATTTTGGCTTATATACCTCAGCCTTGGAGGTGAGAACATCTCTAACTAATTATATCAGCAAGTGAAATTACTTCGGGATTACAAGCTGGAAACTCAATTGAGTCCCGTTACTTAATGAATGGCTCAAATCAAAATTAATGTCGGAAAGACATTTATTACAATCAATGGTTACAAAATGATGAGTGTGAGCAAAAATGTGGGTGTGATCCTCTGCTGGCTCAACACTCCCCCCCCTCCGCGTTCATGTCGTCCCTGACATGAATTTTATGCTTGGTCAATAAAGTCCTGTCGTTTTGAGCATCTGCAAATGTGATTCATATCGTAGGTTGCCGATGGTCAAGGTTGGGCCGAATATTTTGCTTTTGTGGGTGAAAAAGCAGGTGTAGAAATCTTCTTCGAATGTTTGCATGTGGAAGCTAGGCAAAAACATAATCCTTTGGTATAGAAGGTGTAACACTTTTGGAGAAGGCTGCAATGAAAGATCGTACATCATATCAGTCACCGTGTCGGCCGTCGATAGTAGACTCGAGGTCGTGGCTTTATCTGGCGCGAACACTTCAATGCAAGCTAAGAGAGTCCTGCAGATTTTCTTGAGCATCTGACATGAAAGGTCAGGAGAGCCAGTAAAGAGCTTGATGGTGCCCGTTAGGGTTTTCACCATGTAGGCTTTACCTATTCTCTCTCCTGCCTTTGGTCTTGGCATCCTGGGATAATTAAGCCAATTTGGCTTCTTTTCTGCAATCCTGCCATGCTCTTTCCAGTTTCTGACTCTTGGCACCGGGCAGAAGGTTGCATCCTCCCGAATCTCCTGTGGTGCCTCCACCAAGTAGATGAGGTAGGCTGTGTATTGGTTCAGCCAACCTTTCCTCCATCTAGGTTGTGAATCTACTATCTTCTTTGATTGTTCCTCCTTTGTGATGTCGCCTTCGTAAAGAGCAACATACTGCTCCTCCTCTATTCTCTTCGTCTTTAGCACTTCAAATTTCATCAAAGGGAAAGGCAGGCTGGGTTGCATCCACTGTTCATGGAGCACTTTTGTGTCTAGTCCCTGAAGTCTAATGGAGATTAGGAGTCTCCTCTCCCATTCCATTTCCGCCTTGGCACTCTCCTCTGCTGACTTTTCTATTTGGTCATGGAGCCTTTGTTCTTCTTCTTCAGAGATTCTTGAAGTCGAGGCCACCTCTTAAGCTGAGGCTGGATCTTCAATTGTGGTTGCCTCTCCTATTTCTGGTAGCTCTATGGCTGCTCCACCTTATTCTTCTTGTGGTGTCTCTGTCTCTCTTCTTTGTTGCTCTTGTAGATCTTGGAGCTGTTTGCGGAGGGCCTCATTCTCTGTCCGTAGTGTTTGATTTTCTAATGTGAGCCTCTCCTCTGCGGCCAATGATCCCTCCGCAAAGTGCAACCTTTGCACTTGCTCTAATCTTAGCTCTCTTTGTAAGCTTCGGACCTGGTCTTCCAAAACTGGTACGATAGCTCCCTCTTATTCGGTTCCTGCTCTGCTAGCTCTAGGGGTAGACCTGAGTCTAGTGATTGTTCTTTCTTGGAGCTCGACTCTTTCCCTTAGCTCAATGACCTCATCCTTAGCCGCCTCCAACTCATCCTCTATCCGCTCCCTTGCTTCCTGTGCACTTGTTACTTCTCTTGAAGCCTCGGCTAGCTGGAGTACCAAGCCGTCTCTCTCGTTTTCCGCGTCATAGAGTGATGCTTTATGACTTTCAGATTTAGTCATAGCATTCTCTAAATTTCTCTGCAACTCTGCTTCCCTTTGTTTGGCTGTCTCAATCTCTACTTCCTTTGCCTTGGACCTTTCTTTTATCTTGCTGAGCAGTTCATGCACCATGTGCATGTCTTTTTCATCATCATCTGTCAACTCTAAATCTCTTTCCGCCACCACCTCCACTGGCTTTGGCTCTTCTAGTACTTTCGGTTTGTCCAGTTTCTCTTCACTTTCTTTTTTACTCTTTGTCTTTTTCTCCGTCCCTCTCCATTCATCTTGTTTTTGTAGGGTGATCCCATAAACTGCCTCAAGGGCCTCTTCTTTTGTGTATCCTATCTCTACCAGATCCTCATAATCATTTCTCTTTTGCTGAAATGGATTTATCTTCTTTTCTTTGGTCTCGGCTTCTGGCTTTTCCAAAACATATGTGTCCACCTCTACTGTGGTCTCTTCCACAATTTTTTCCGTCTTCTTCGGGCTTGGTACATCAGTCATAGAGGGATGTTTGTCCTCAACTTCCTTGGCTTTCCCCTTGTCGACTTGCCCATCTTTCTCTTGAGGCTTAGTAGCTCTTTCCGCCACCACCTCCACTGGCTTTGGCTCTTCTAGTACTTTCGGTTTGTCCAGTTTCTCTTCACTTTCTTTTTTACTCTTTGTCTTTTTCTCCGTCCCTCTCCATTCATCTTGTTTTTGTAGGGTGATCCCATAAACTGCCTCAAGGGCCTCTTCTTTTGTGTATCGTATCTCTACCAGATCCTCATAATCATTTCTCTTTTGCTGAACTGGATCTATCTTCTTTTCTTTGGTCTCGGCTTCTGGCTTTTCCAAAACATATGTGTCCACCTCTACTGTGGTCTCTTCCACAATTTTTTCCGTCTTCTTCGGGATTGGTACATCAGTCATAGAGGGATGTTTGTCCTCAACTTCCTTGGCTTTCCCCTTGTCGGCTTGCCCATCTTTCTCTTGAGGCTTAGTAGACTCATCTACTTTCCTTTTCCCCTTGTCGTCTTTTTTCAGCTCAGCTTTTAATTGTTGTACCTCCTCTTCAGTGTATGGCTCGACAGGTTGCTGCTCCAAAATAGCCTCTGACTCCTCATAAGCTTTAATATATTGATCGTATTGATCAATATGTGGCTTGGCCGAGCTAGTTCCGACTTTAGTGGGGTCTAGCACCCACTTTTCTTCAAAGTCACCCTTTAGAGCTCTTTCCGCTCTAAACTGCTCCACTAATCTTTCCATACTTGCCGCTTTCTGACTTTTGGTTTGCTTGGGAGCAACCTTCTTCTTTACTTTCTTCTTAAGTGGCTCGTCCACATCCTCTTCAGGTTCTGAAACTACTTCTAGTTTTCGACGTGCTCTTGTGGATGCCCTCTTGGGTACTTCGGGTTGTTCTTCCTCCTCGTCGGCTTCTCTAAGCCACTCATTCTGGGAGGGAGCCTTTGGCCACTGATCTCTAGCTCCAATAGCTTCATAAGCTATTCTTGTCAGAATTTCCGCTCCTCCTATGTATTTTGGCTTCTCGTTGTGCATGGCAATTACTTGCTCATGGATGTGTTGAGCGTAATTCACCTCTTTTGGCATATTGCTCTTTAATGCCCATGTGATGGTGGTCGCAATGGCATGGGGTGGTGTCGTATACTTTTGCGGTCTTTTACTACAAACATGAAGAAATTGGTTGTACAGTCGGCAAAGGGTTGCCGCTCTTGGGTCCTCCATATCTCCATAGGTTGCATTCTGTTTCTTGGGCCCATAGACCTCTATGGCCTCTCTTCTTTCCCTGACCAAGCTCCTTTGTTGTGCAGCTTCAATGCGTCTACAATTAGATGTGGAGTGATCTATACTTCTACCTTCTCTCCATCCATGGCTGTCAATGTGGCTTTTCCATCCTTCTGAATGGATGTTGCCAACTCGTACACTCTTCTTGTATCCACACCTGATGGTCTCGAGGTGAAGAAACTGTGCAAGTCTTCCCTTTCTAGGTACCTGCTGATGTCTCCTGACCTGCTATAATCTACCAATTCCTGTGGGATCATCGGTACATCCACCGCTTGCCCTTGAGGATCTCTGAAAGTCCCCTGGTAGATTTTTATTCCCTCTTTCTCCAATACTGCTTCCTCCACCCAAGTTTTGGTTGGCTTGAGGGTTTCTGCTGGAATGTCAAAGGGTTCCGCTTCTGCAATAGCATCTTTGATTGTCGGTCTTTTTCTCTTCGTTGCCGATGACTTGGTGGAATCCATGGATCCTGTAACTCCAATTTCAGAAGTTAGCGTCTTTTTAGTACTGAAAGCCGAAGTGAAGCTTTTAACTATCCAAATGACTTGAAAATTGAAACATGAGCTATTCAAGGCCTAAGGATGCAAGGTAGGTGAAAAAATATGCAAAATGGGCTCAAAATCATGCTGGAGACATCATACGCACGCGTATGATGTATTTTGTGTCAAAATGACTTCATATTGGTTGTGCTTGTAGCTGATAGTGTATACATGATTATCATATGCTTGGATTTGAGTTTGGATCCCATTTGGTCAAGTTTTGGCCAATTTAGTCCAATTCCGGCTCTTGGCAAAATTTTGAAAGGGAATTGGATTTTATGATCCAAATTGGATAAAACTTGGTGGTTCACTTTCAAATGGCATGTAGATCACTTCTGTTTGGTGGTTGAAGCCCTGAGGTGCCAAAATCACATAGTGAGACATCATACGCGTATGATGTCTTTTAGTGTATTTTTGGACCAAATTTCTCTATAAGCTTGGATTTGGCTTTAGATAGGCTTATTCAGTGGATTTATGAAGTTTGGATAGATTTTGGGCTAAAAATGGC
Organism: Adiantum capillus-veneris; assembly: GCF_014529385.1. Classification (NCBI taxonomy): domain Eukaryota; kingdom Viridiplantae; phylum Streptophyta; class Polypodiopsida; order Polypodiales; family Pteridaceae; genus Adiantum; species Adiantum capillus-veneris. Next base: position 146,072,631 of record NC_140954.1, read on the forward strand.
TCTGGAGACATCATACGTGTATGATGTCTTTTTTATCAATTTTGCATGGGATTGGTTCTGTGGACTCCCCCTGTACTAGTGAAGGACTGTCTCTACTCAAATCTTGGTTTGGACTTGAGTATGTTGGATTTGGGCCAAAAATAGGCTTTAGGTGAAGGATTTTCCCTCAATTGGGCTAATGGGGTGATCCTCTTGACCAAATGGTTCCAAATTTCATATGTAGCATGTATTAGATATATATAATGGATGTATGATGACAAATGAGCAGTTTTGGCTCTGTAAGTGCAAATAGACATCATACACGTATGATGTCTCTTGTGTCAAAATGGTGCTTTTTGGTTCCAGATAGCTTGTAGATGTGTTTAACAACAATCCTACAAAGTTTCAATGAGTTTGGAGTTATTTTGACAAAATTAGGACCAAAAATCAATTTTATGGCCTACTTTGCGTCTTTTTGGTTTTCCTTGGGTTTTCTAACTCCAATTCTCATGATACTTGGTTCATAGGATGTGATTAACATGTGGAATGAGGCTATGCACTCAAATGTTGAAATGGATGTGAAATTCATGCTGTGAGACATCGTACGCATATGATGTCTTTTCTTGAAATGTTGGTCCTTTTGTATAAAGAATGCTTTGTGCTAGTGCCCTAAGCCCTGCTAACTAGTTTTCAACTTAAGAAGTCATCAGTTTAGCTAAAAAGCCCCCTTATAGGCATTTCAGTCTCCGAAGTCGTCTTTTTGCCTTGGAGTTGAATCTCTTCAACTTTTCTTCTCGAGAGTTGCATTTCCAGCTCATTGGATATGTTGTGAAGCCATCTATTTGGTTGAACTTGACTTTGGCTCCCCGTTCTCCATCTTTCTCCATTTGGTTGCCCGAAAGCGTCTTTTTCACCATCGGTAAGTGAATCAGCTTTCTTTTGGGTTTTGCTTGCAAACATAAGTCATCAATAGTTACTTGAAGCTGCTTGTGAAGTTTCATTTCATTCGGTCATCAATTTCAGCCGTTATTCCAAAATGACGCTTTGTGTGTCTGTCGTCGAATCGGTTGTTTTGACCCACTTTTGGTGGTCCAAACCTAGAGATACTCCATGGTTGCATTGCCCTCGATGTTGTTAAGCTTCCTGAGAAGTTTTGTGTCGTTTCGACAACTTTTTCCTGTTTGCCTCTTGCAGGCTTTGTTGACCTAGGGTTTTTCCAATCGTTCTTTCTCGAGCTTTGAGTGTTAGAAACCCATCTTCTATACTAGGGTAACCCACCTATAAGTTCTTGCAAGGTTTGGTTAGGCGGTTGTGCCACTACCTAACATTCTACCGCATTTCCCGTCTGCTCTTGTTTCTTGGTTTTGCTCAGTTTTCGCGACAAAAGTTAATGATAAGCATCAAAAGCTTATGGAAACGAGTCTACCTCTCATGTCTGGTGTCCTCTGAGCTCTCGTAGCAGTCGTAGAAGGCTGTAGAAGGTTGGATGCTCATGTGTGCTCTTTGCTCTCTCCAAGTGGGTAATAGTGCAAATGAGCCTGTAAGTGAAGTCAAAAATACTTAACTTTGGACTTCCTGGATCACTTGTTACCAAATTTGACATGTGCTCCTATCTCGTCGTGAAATGCACTTTGGGATTTGAAATTTCTCAATTTGGACTCCGTTTGACCTTTTTTTGAGAAATCTGTCCACTTTGCCAAAATTCTGTCATTTCGGGCTTTCCGCAACTTTTCCCGAACTGTACTCAATTTTTACCATGGGTTGCCCTTGTCATTAGGATCATCACCATCTATTCTTTTCTTTTTTCTGATCTCGTTTCACCTGCTTTTTTATTTTTCTTTTACTTTTATCAAGAAAATCATAAAAAATAAAGAAAAATAGCAAATTGAAGCCAAAAAATTCCAAACATACACAATAAATAGCTGGTAACCCTATGTATATGAATATACACTTATTTGTGATTTCTGGACTTGGATTACCACTTTTTAGCTCCAAAAACACTCTTATTTAGTGATATTTACACGTCTAGAGACCCAAATTCATCATTTGATCTCTTCTTGTTGCAAAACAAGGTATATAAGGGCATAAATATTATCAATATCTGCAATCAAACATAAAAATTGCGAAATCCTGTAAGACACTGCCCTTGTAATATAATTTTTGTTTTTCTTTGTTTTTGTCACTTGTAGCTCCTGTATACCTGTATACCTCCCCCCCTCCTAGTCCGAGTCCTCCTGGACGACTATGAAGTGTCTGTGGGCGAAGCATTGTAGTTGTTTTGGTCATAAGTTCCCAATGCAATTGTAGAGCAATGATACAACAGTCTTTCCAATAAAGCTGCTCTTGGTTTGATTGAAGGCTTGGTGGTTGGGTTTTGGGACTTCGGTAGTAGAATCAGTAGATGGATTCTTCTTTACCTTGTTGTTCTTTTTCACAATCCAAATCTGCTTCCGCTTCGCTTGTGCTTGCCACAAACTCTTTGCGACCCAAACCTGCTTTGTTCTTTGTGTTGATTTCCTCGCCTTGAAATACCTAGGAGTTTCCGTGGATTGTACTGAAGGGAGTTCCTGTTTACAAATCCTTGGGATCCAAATTTGCTTGCTATAGCTTTGTGCCGTCATGAACTTCTTTGGAATCTAGATCTGTTTCACTGTCCTTGATTGTCTAGAATCACTCTGTTGTCTGGTATTGAAGACTCAGTTTTCCACCTTTGTGTTCTCTGGCACAACCTTTTTTGGTCTCCATACCAACTTTGACTCCGTTTTTTCCCAAGGTTGAGCTGTTATATTATTGCTTGTCTTCCTTATCCAATGTTGAGAGTTCCTCGTCGAAGAGCAATCCAGTTGTATAGAAACTTTTGGTTGCCATTGCTTCTTCTTTTTCTCTAGTTGTTGTTTACCTTTGTTCTTGGATTCTTCCTTTGGAGTTGGCTCTGCTCCTTTGGTGAACTTAACTGATTGACTTTCACCTTCCTATTTGATAAGCACTGATTTAGAACTCTAGTCAATCATTGCATTGTATTGCTTCTGCCATGGTTGTCCTAGCAATAATGGATGTTGTTTAGCTTGGTCTTCAACCACGTAAAACATATGAGGATACACATACTGGTTAATCTGTATATGTAAAACTGTGCATCCGACAGTTTTGATTGAATTCTCAGAGTAACTCTTTAACTCTTGCTTGGCAGTTTGTAATTTAGTGTCATTTGTCAATTGTCTGTACAAACTGAGTGAAAGTAGGTTAGTTTGAGCTCCTGAATCCAATAGTGCTCTGGCTTTGATTTGGTTGGTTCCTACTTTGCATTCAATGATGGGTTCTTCTTTGTCATTATCTATTTCTGTTATACTGAATGCGTTTATTCGTATTGCTCCTTCATTGCGCTGTTTCTGACGTAGTAGTCTTCTTTTCTCCATTCTTTCCTTCGCCTCGGCTTGCGCTTCCTCCACAATCTTTTTCTTTTTCTGGACACGCAGCTTTTCTTGATGTATTTTGAGAAGCATGTCTTGGGTTAGCGTCAAAAGATACTTTTTCACTCTGCATCCACTAATCCAATTGGGCATTTCTTCTCTGTCTAATGTAGCAAGCTTGACGGCTCCACTTGGTGATAGATCTTTAATCACCAGAGGTCCCATCCCTCGCTTTTTAAGCTTCTTAGCATGCTGTTTCAGAGTGTAAACTAGAACATAGTCCCCAACCTTAAACTCTTTAGTCCGCACATGCTTATCAAAAAATTCCTTTTGTCGCCTTTTTTGAGCGTAGATAGAAGCTACTGCTTTTAGGCGAAGCTCGTCTAGCTTTTCCAGGTCATCTATTCTATCAGAAAGCTCGTGCCCTGTCCACTCTAGATCCTTAGCCACCCTTAAGGTTGAAATCAAGAATTCTATTGGTAAGATAGCATTTAGCCCAAAAACCATGTTATATGGGGTCGTTCTTATTGATATTTTATATGCTACCCTATATGCCCATAATGTTGAATGCAACTTCTGGTCCCAGTCAGTTCTCGACTCAGATACAATCTTCGTAAGGACCGTGCATATGGTTTTGTTTGTTGCTTCAGCTTGTCCGTTTGCTTGTGGATGATACGGGGCTGATTTCCTATGGATTACCATGAATTCATCTAGAAGGATCTCTATCACTTCATTTATAAAATGTGTGACTCTATCACTCACAATTTCTATTGGCAATCCATATCGTACAAAGACGTATTCATATAGAAATTGTGCCGTGGTCTTGGCATCTGCTTTTTGAGTTGCCTTTGCTTCGACCCACTTTGTTAGATAGTCTGTAGCCACAACGATGTATCGTGCATGAGTCTTATATGCAGGAGGTGAAATGGGTCCGACATAATCAATCCCCCATTTTGCAAAAGCTCTTGCCCCCATCATTGGTCTAAGCGGCATATCATCTCTTTTAAGTGGTACTTTGGTCCACTGACAGTCATCACACCGTTTAACGTATTCCTCAGCGTCCATATGTAATGTTGGCCACCATATTCCTGCGGCTAAGACAAGTTTTGTTGTATTATCACCTGAGAAATGGCCTCCACCTACTCCTCCATGAGCTTGCTCCAGGATCATTAGGAGATTTCGGAGGTCTTTTGGAGGGCCTTTTGGTAGAGAGAGGAAAATAAGCTCCTCCAATGAGAGAAGAGCCTACGTTACGTAGAAAAATAGATTGATATTAACAAAAATATAAAAGGTGTCCCTCTCCTCATTTAATAATCTAGTGGTCCTTGAAGACGAGCACTCTCTTTTATTTAATGCGAGCACCTTTTTCAGAAGGTAGATGCAGTGCATTTGATACGGGATACGTCATCACTAGAACTCAAAAAGTCACAAAACTATCAAGTGGTGGAAGATTTTAAAACTTTTGATACTGCCAATGCGTCCGGAACACACATATCTCCTAGAAATGAATGTCCAATTGCCTCGCTTAGACATCCAAAGAGGCCAAAAATGTCAAACACCCTTAAAAGAACATTTTACTAATGGCGCGCGTGGGGGCATTTCAAAATTTTGGAATGCCTCCTCGCGCGCTGTTAGTAAAAAGGCCCTTTTTCCCTCTTTTTAGGGAGCTTTTTGAGAGGAAAATGTCCAAAAACCTCTAAAAATGGGCTTTTTGGAAAGATAAGTGTCCAAAAATCACTAAAAAGAGCTTTGTACTAACGGCGCGCGAGGGGGCATTCCAAAATTTTGGAATGCCTCCTCGCGCGCCGTTAGGCAAAAGGCCCTTTTTTCCTCTTTTTAGGGAGCTTTTTGAGAGGAAAATGTCCAAAAACCTCTTTCGAAAGATAAGTGTCCAAAAATCACTAAAAAAAGCTTTGTACTAACGGCGCGCGAGGGGGCATTCCAAAATTTTGGAATGCCTCCTCGCGCGCCGTTAGTAAAAAGGCCCTTTTTTCTTTTTTTTTAGGGAGCTTTTTGAGAGGAAAATGTCCAAAAACCTCTAAAAAGGGGCTTTTTGGAAAGATAAGTGTCCAAAACCCCCCAAAAATGGGCTTTGTACTAACGGCGCGCAGAGGGGCATTCTAAAATTTTAGAATGCCTCCTCGCGCGCCTTTAGTAAAAAACCCATTTTTGGGGGTTTTTTGACATTTTTTGCCTCTCCGGATGTCGGAATGAGACAAGTAGACATTCGTTTTTAAGGTATTTTGGCGTTCCGGATGCATTGGTGGTGTCAAAATCCTCAAAATCTATCACTATTTTACAGTTTGTGACTTTTCAACTTTCAGTGATGACGTAAGCTGCATTGAATGCGCCGCACCTGCCTCCTGAAAAAGACGCTCGCATTAAATAAAAAAGTGACCGTTTTCAAGGACGATTGGGAATATAAATCTACTTTTCAGAGTGTCTGGTTGTCCTTTTGGACGTACTCACAAGGTGCAAGTGCATTTTAAAAAAAGTTTCTAGAGAGAGAAATACAATTTCTTACAAGGCCCTCCAAATGACCTCCGAAATTTTCTAATGTATCACATAGTCAGACTCTGATGCGCAAATCCTAAGCTGGTTGTCTTTACCTCTCTTATAGAGTTGATCTCCTATTAAAGCGTAATCTCTAGCTTCTGTCTCTACAGATTTCTGACGAGCTTTTGATGTTCCTTCTGGGAAAGTTCTATTTGTGAGATATTCAACAATATACTGACTCCATTCCGGAGAGATCATTATCTGGTATAATGTCTAATACTCTACTGGCGGTTTTGATGAACATACAATACATACAGTGACATATTCATGTACGCTTGCTTTCATTCCTGGCCAATAGACTCCCAATTGTAACAAATTCCTATATGTGTTCCTTCTTGAACAATGAAATGCACATTCCTGAACATGTGCTTCGCACAGATATAAATTATATTCCTCAGGATTGATGCATAGTCGTTAAACATGATCATTTCCCAATTGATACAACCTTCCTGCAACCAATTGAAGATTGTTGGATTGCTGAATAGCAATATGTTTCTGGTTGTATTTTCTTCTATCAAACTCTCCTCCATAGGTTAATAGGCTAACGACATTTTGAGACCACTTCGGTATCATTTCTATGTTGAACAAGTACGCGTCTGGCATGTCGTCATCTACTCGTATAGGGTCTTCTCCATTCGTCAATCGCGAAAGATGATCAGCTCTAAGATGTGTTTTTCCTTTCTTTATTACTACCGTGAAGTCGAATTCCAGTAAGATAATGAACCATCTCACTATTCTCCCGGTATTGCATGGTTTATTCACTAGGTAGAGCAAGGCTTGGTGATCCGTAAAAAACAAAAACTTGTTGGCTAGAAGATAATGCCGAAATTTCTTCACAGTATATATCATTCCTAATCCCTCTCGCTCTGTTGTGGTGTAATTCTTCTCTGCATTGTTGAGCTGTCGACTGGCGTAACAGATAGGAAAATCCATGTTTCCTTCTTATGGCTGAGCCAGAATGCATCCTATTGCATATGCCGAAGCATCTATATGCACATGGAATATCTTCTCCCAATCTGGTGATTTCAAGACTGGAGCAGTAATGAGTGCCTCTTTCAATTTCTTGAATGATTCCTCACACTCCTCTGTCCATTCAAAGTTCACTATTAGCCTGTAAAGTGGTTGGCCTATTATAGCGTACATGTAAATGAATCGTCTATAATATCCGCAATGTCCCATAAAGCTCTGTACTTGTTTCGCATTGGTTGGTCTAGGCATATCCACTATAACTTTTATCTTCTCTAAATCCGTGGATATTCCGTTTTGTGAGACAATATGTCCCAGAATTCTGCCCTGTCGGACCATAAACACACATTTCTCAGGATTGAGACAAATGCGATATGTCCTACATTTCTCAAATACTTTTCTTAGGTGTTCTAGATGCTCATCTCTCAGAAGAGAATGTACACATAAGTCATCCATGTATATTTCTAGAAACAACCTTAAGTATTCTTTGAAATCATGCGTCATCAGCCTCTGGAAGGTTGCGGGAGCATTGGTTAGACCAAAAGGCATAACCCGATAAGCATAAATTCCCCACTCCGTTGCAAAAGCTGTTTTATGTTGATCTGTCGGTGCTATGGCTAGCTGGTTATATCCTGAAAAACCATCAAGAAAGGAGTATGTTGTTTTCCCTGATACACGCTCTAGAACATGATCAATTATCGGCAGGGGATAATTGTCCCTGATTGTTGCAGCATTCACTTTCTTTAAGTTGACACACACTCGGAGTTTTCCGTTGTTCTTGGGTACCACCACAATTGGCATGGAGATACCCAATCGGTGTGTTCAATCTTGTATATGAATTCAACTTCCATTAGCTTATCTATCTCTTCTTTGATTCGCTTAGCAAACGTATCATTATATGTGTATGGTTTCTGTCTGCTAGGCTTTGCATCTTGTTTTAGTGGGATTGTGTGTTGGAATATCGATGGTTCAACTCCCTGTAAGTCCTTATAAGACCATGCAAACACATCCCTGTACTCTCGGAGAAGACTCAAAAGTCTCTCTTCCTCGCCTGGAGACAAATCTGTGGCTATGTACACCGGTCTAGGTGTCTCACCTAGAGCTGCTAAATCAACTTTTTCTACATCCTCCGGTCCATCATAAGATTCGTTCGCCTTTCTCTCTCGAATAGGTTGGGTTAATACCACCTTCCTATCCTCTATTGTGAATTTCCTGTAGTGAGAGGGAACATTTATGTTTTCCTTGATTTTGGCGTTTTCGTCCTCTGCACTCTCAATTTCTGTCGTCCAAGATTCTTTCAGAGTTTTCTTGAGCTCTTTGTACTTGTTTCTACGTTCTAACTTGGACTCCGTGTGTTCTCTGTTGCGCTTGTTCTTTTCTGATTTTTCTGTTTCAGTTTTTGTTTCATTCCTTTGAACTTGATTTCTTGAGCTTCTTTTGTCTTTTCGTAAGCTCTTTTGATCATTGCCTCTCATTCTTCCAGAAATCTTGTCCTTAACACAATCTTCCGCCTTTACTAGCATTAGGAATTGATTTTTTCCTCTTATTCTAGGCATCGGATTGGTTCTAACCCCCTTTGTTTTTCTCTTTGCTCTATAGCGTTTCTGGCGTTGTTTAGTTTGGTTCAGAAAATCATAAAATCTGACATCCGTTATAGTTTCTTCGTTTCCGCTTGAATTGTCCGTTGACTCGTTGTCTGCTTCATTTCCCCACTCTGGATGATCGGGAATGCCGTGAAACACCTCTTCTTCATCTTCCTTTTCCAGTGTATCGTTCTTTTCAGTTTCTTTTTTGAGTATAGTTCTCAACATGAAGTACGGAACCACGTCGTACCCGTCCTTGTCGCAAAATTTTGTTGTGGGACCATCCGGAATTGCACAAACATCTAGGGTTGCTAGAATGTGTGTCCATTCTAATGGTTCAAGCGTGTCCTTTGGAAAGGGTTCTTCTATATAAGTTTCGTCTTCGATAGCCCTTTCTAAAACATATTCTTCTCGCCTCAGACTTCCACATTTCGAGGCCCCACACATCCATAACTCCTTGGGCTTACCTAACCAAGCTGGAAATTCGGATCCCGCCAAAGTAGCTGAATCAAACTCCTCTACCGATGTTCGGTTCACATCTTTGTAGCTATGGTTTTTCAGGTTCACACGTGTAGTGGTTTCCATATTTCTCAAGTATATGTGATCGTAGCCCCAATCCTGGACCATTTTGAACTGTCTCATGAATGGTCTTCCTAGTATGATATCATAGTTATTCTCCTTGCCAAAATCGACAATAGCAAAAGTATGTTCGTATTCAATGCCGCAAGAAGTCACTACGACTTTCTCTAATAACCCCATAGGTTTCTCCATGTGTCCATCTGCTAATTGGAGTTTCAACCTAGTCTTCCTTATTGCTGGTTTTCCCCATTTTTTCCAGATTTCTTTTGTAGCAATGGCTACCCCAGCTCCGCTGTCTAGTATTGCCATCGTGTTCACTCCTTGGAATTCAACTGGTAAGGTTGTATTCCCCTCTTCACCTTTGCAATACTCTCCGACCTTGTTTAAGAGTGCAGGCTTAGCGTTCTTTTGTGGTTTGCTCAGCTCTTGTATACCCTCTTGCAGTCTCGATGTTGGGTCTTTTATCCCAAATTTCTCCAAGAATTTTCCTACAGTGGTCCACATATGTGGTCTTAGCCTCAAAAGCTCAGCTAGAGTGATGGTGCATGTCACTGGTGTTGACAAGAGCTCTATCAATCCTTGCGAGTCCATGACTTTTTCTGATGAAATTCTTCGTGAGGGAAGTGCTCTAATCTCGGATTTTGCTTCATACTCTCCCAAGTATGAAGGTAAGGTTCTCAGTGAATGAGGTTTGCTCTCCATTGTTCTAACAGAGCCCCCATCTCCCCAGTAAGATTGCAGATCCAAGTCCACTTGAGATCCTGCCTCAAATTCCACTATGGGAGGATTCCTGATGTTCTTTTCCCAATTTGTCTGATTAGCTTGGCAACTTAGCTCGTTTGCAAAGTTTGCCTCTCTCACTTGTTTCCAAAATTCATTGTAATCCTCATCTCTTCCGTAAGACCTCTGTATGACTGGATGAAAACTCTCTATCTCCTGATCGGTTGTGTTCAATACTATGCGGTCATCCATGTGTGTATTTTCAGGCTTTTGTGCACTGGGAGTCTTTTCAGCTACTCGTGAAATGATAGTCTCTTGCTGAATTGGGTTTTCCGTTCCACAATTCATTGTTTCTCTTGGTGGTTCTAATAAGGCTTGTGCAGTCTCGATCATTCTCTGGCACATTTCAAGTCTCTGCTTTTCCAATTCCGCGTTTGGGTATGTCATCCACCTCTGTTCTTGTGTTTGGTTGTTCTTTAACCTAGCTTCGTAAGCTCTCATCAGTGCGTCCAATGGTTCGTGTATTTTGTCGACTAGCACTGATCCCCCTGAGCTTAAGCTCGTTGTCTCTTTGATACTCTTTTGTTTCGTTCTTTCCGCACTCATCTCTCGTTTCCCGTTTTGACTCTCAAGTTTTTCTAATCTATCTTTAGTTTGCTTTAGTTCCTCACCTAGAATAGCGTCTTCACGTTCTTTTCTCAACTTCATGCGTGCTTTTCTAGCTTTCCATGTGTTTCTCTGACTCCGCGGTCCTTGACTAACCACTTCAGTCACTAACTTTCCATTCTCAGGTTCTCTAGTGGTTTTCTTAGCTTGAGCTCTAGTAACAACTTGCATTGGTATTAGAGTTTCATTTTCAGACCCACTGCTGGTAGGAATAGTTTCTAGCATATTCAATGTCGTCTTTTGCACTTTGTTTGGATTCTTTGAACAATCCTCAATGAAGTGAGTAACCCCACACTCAGTGCAATAAGAGTTAATTCTAATGATTTCCGTATGTGGACAAACATTCATCAGATGGTCACCTCCACACTTGTAACAGGGTCCTAGTGCTGGTCTTGGTCCCACTTGATTCGTCCTTTTTGGATAGGATGGTCTTTGTCCTGTTAACCCTCCATGAGCTATGAACATCAATGTTCTTGCGTCCAAATTGTATCTCTCTTCATCAGAAGCACTTGTAACTGTTGGTGTTCCAACATTCCCAATCATGCCCCATGGTTCTGGTTGTTTGGGTTCTTCTGGTGGGTAATACACAGTTGGAGACATGTGTGCACCAGATTCTTCATAATAGGCTTGAACAGGCACTAAGGCTTGTTCTTCCTGATTCTCTAAGGTTGGTGCATATCTAATGTCCACTGGTCTTGCTCCTGGTAAAGGTGGTTGTTGTCCCAATACCGGTTGCGGTCTTTCTATCCCCATAGGTCCTGGTACATTTCCCGTTGAGTATCGAGGTACTGGATGTACCTGAGGTGGTGCTAATTGAGCAGGAGGTGCATACTGATGCTCCCTTATATACCCTTTGTTGTAATAGCACTCCTCTGTTGGATGGTTTGTCCATTTTTGTTCAATAGCACACCATTTCAGTGGTTTTGGCAATGGTTTTTGGTATGGTGCCATCCTTTTTAGAGCATCTTCTATCATTTGCTCTACATTTGGCATGGTTGTTGTTTGAACATTCTTTTTAGTGGTAGTCTCGCTCGCTACGGAGGAAGATCTACTGGATGAAAAATTTGTATCCGTTGACACCTCTCCATAAACCGTACAGTTATCCACTAAGTACAATGCTTCTCTCGTTACTTGCTCGAAACTTGTACAAGCTTTCAAGTGCAAGTCCTTCTTGAGAGTGTCGTTTCTCAATCCTTCAATAAAGAGAACAGATAGTCTGTCATCTTGTGGTCGTTCACGTACCGGACATCTCTCAATGTATTGTTTGAAGCGAAGTGAAGCTTCCTTCACTTTTTCGTGTTCTCTCTGTTTAAAAGCATATATTTGTGAGACCGTATTGTGCTTAATCCCTCGTTTTGAGAATTCCTCAGCAAAATCTCTTAGCAAATGGTCAATGTCATGGAATCCCCCTCTGTTCAGTGGTTGAAACCATGTCAATGCCGTACCTTCTAGAGTAAGACTAAATCCCTCGTATTGTGTATGGAAATCTGTTATCTACTCAGCTCTTAAGACTTGCTTAAAGAGTGACACATGTGCATACAGATCTCCTGAACCACCATACTTCTTTGGCATACACTTGGCTACTTGAGATGGTCTCATACGTCTATGGTCTGCTACCAATCTCATTGCTCTTGTGTCTCGGCTAAAGCTTTCTCTAGCATCATGGACTTCATGGGTTACCCTTGTCGGTTCCCCTGCCCTGAGTCTACTACTAGGAGGTAAATGTGATGGTTCCGCTTCGAACCTTGGACCTGGAGTGGTATACGTGGGGATTGGAACTGCACTACCTCGATTCGTATCCATTGACTCTCTGGAATGTAATGATCCCATTGGTCCGGGCTTCGAGTACTGAGGTTGACTGAAAGAGTCAGCAGCCTGAGTTCTTTGTCCTCCTGTTGTCATTGGGTTTTGCACTCCATTTTTTGGTGTTGGTCTTTGTGAGCTAGAAGTAACATAATACTGATGTAGTGGTCCCCCAAAGTATGTATATCTTTCTAATTCTTTCTTGCCCATTGTTGAGTATTGCCTCCCATACTTGTCGTAAGCGGCAATTTTCACTTCCGATCCCTCTGTGTAGGTAAAGACATAAAGTCTTTTTTGGTCTGTCAACTCTCCGGTGAAGGGTTCTTCACATCTATAATAGAGATCTTGCTCCCCATTATTATATTTGTATAGCCCCACATAGATGTTATCAATGTTGATCCTTGTAGTTTCATTCTCTCTTCTTAACCTCGCATCAGGGAAGTTCATTATTGGTGCTTTCTCCTCAAGTTCTTCATCTACTTTGGCTTTGGTGCCCATCAATCCCCACTTGTCCACAATGTTAGGGTTTAGGACTACCAAGTACATGGTAACCTCTTCATCTAGATATCTATCTCCGCTATAGCTCACAGGCACTAAGTCCTTGAACTCACTAGGTCTATCTTCTATCTTTACACAATAGCGGTCCATTCCATCTTTGTAGATCTGGCACCTTGCTCATTGTCGTACTGGTATTTTATGAACAATAGCTTCATTGTGGAGGAAGGGTTTGATGATCCTGCTGCCATATTTTCTCTGTTGTTCAGGTTCAAGTGTTCCAAGTGTTCGGTGAAAATCTCGTAAGATCTCTCCAAAGAAGTATCAGAAACACTTCCTTCAAAGATCGGCTCTAATGTTTGCACCCAACTTTGGTTTGCACTTCCCTCGGTTAATATGACACTTGCTTGTTCCCCTTGTTTTGGTTGGTTATTCTGGAGATTCCTGCCCGATCTCAAATTCATCAATTCCCCTAAAGGACTTTAACTTTTCCGTCTCGGCAATTTGTTTTCCCAAGTTTTTGTGGTCAGAATTGATCCAAACTGATTGATACTTGGTCAATTGTTTAATCTTGTCAGTTGGACAACTTTTGTTTCATCAAGTGAGAATTTTGTTGCAGTTATGCTGAAAAAGACATTATACGCGTATGATGTCTTTTTTCACAGATTTGGACTCTTTTGGTTATGCTCACTCTCAGTAGCCCCCTTATACTCTGTCCACTCACAAAATTCAGTTTGAACTCTGTTTGAGCAAGTTATGGCTAATTTAGGCTTTTCTTGGCAATTTTCCGCTTTTGACTTGTTTTGGGTCAATTGTGATCCAAATGGAATGAAACTTGAAATATAACCTCTAGACAGCTATTACAATGGATCTGTGTTGGCAAAGTATCAAAATATGTCCAAAATTAGGTCAAAGACATCATACGCGTATGATGTCTTTTTCATCAATTTGGGTCAAGACTTGATATTTATGCTTTCTACAGTGTTTGTAACAATCTTGTCAGGTCAGATATAAAAAATAAGCAGTGAATGTGCTAAAAGATATTATACGCGTATGATGTCTTTTGTCCCAGATTTTGACTATTCTTGGTTTTAAGCCTTCTCTAGTGTTTATAATTGAGTTTCAAGTGTTTTTGTCAGGTTTGAATGTAAAAACAAGATTTGAATCCAAAATTTTCTATTCTTTGGCGCGTTTCTTGGACTCCGGCTTGTCTTTTTGGGTTTCTTTGAGTGTTAATGCTCTTGTTTTAAGTTGAAATTAGGCTATAACCCCCCTTTTGAACACTCTGGTAAAGTCAAAATTTCTGTTTTGGTCTCTGTTTGGTCATTTAGACATCATACGCGTATGATGTCTAAAGTTGCAGATTTCCAGTTTTTTGGCACAGAATCCTTCCTAAAGCTTTCTCAAGTGCTCAGCAACTCCCAGATACACAGAAAATTTCTTTGACTTTTGTTTATTGCAAGTTTCACTACTAACTCAACGGTTTAGTGATCTAACATGCAATTGTGCACTCCTTGCCGCACTGTCTAAGCAAGGGACTTGCCAATACACCGTGTGCAAGCCACAAATGGCTCCAAGCACACAACAAGCCTAAACTAGCAAACTCAAGAGAGCAAAGGGTGTGTCACTTACCGCTCTACGCTCGCCTTCGTGGTGGATTCCTCGCCGCGATGAAGAAGAAGTTGCAGTCGTGCTGCGCTCAACCGCTTCGCCGCCGTCGTGCCTTCGTAATGCTCGATCGCACACACACTCTCCCTCTCTCTCTCTCTCTCACACACACACACAAGGAGGTGAAGAAGAAGAAGATGGAGATGGAGATGGAGCAAGAGCACTCTTCTATTGCACAAATGAGAGAATGAGTAAAAATTAGGTTTAGTTGGCTTTTATATGAGCTCACCCCATTCACACTTGGGCGCCCATGCTTAGCCAACTAATCCCTTGAATGTCCCAGTTAGAGTGCGCCTCTCATCCGCGATCACTCTTACCCTTTTCCTATTGGTCCGACAAGCCCGGTACCTGACTCTACCAAATACATAATACGCGTCCATCGTAGGTGATGGGGTGTCCGTGAGCCGTGAGGGTTAACATGCCCCCCTTCCTGATGTAGATTCCGTCCTCGGAAGCTATTGAGTTGAAGCTCGTTCGTCGAGGTGGAAGAGCATTTGAGATGAATATCCTTAGCCTTCTTCAGTCACTGCAAAATCAAACAACATTGGCACAGTAATTGTATTCTCTTAAAAAGCATATGCAGTTTTAGGTAGATAAATTGATTGGTAAAAGAATTTCAAACAATTTGTCAGCAATGAACATTAAATTGCAATGTAATCAAATGCATAAACAGATGTAAAGGTAAAAAATTAAACAAGTCTGGGGTCGCTAATTTAACGGTCAAAAGGCACTAGAGATCGAATATTAATACCATGGGTAAGCTTCTTAATTTTCAGTGGTCAATTAAGTTGTTTAATCGCGAGAGCCAAGTATTCATGTTCGAGGGCTGACTAGAGGCTATATCTAGAAGACCTTGTAGTTAAGCTACCATAAAAGGAATTTCTCATGAAATCATCGCCTGACTGATTACTTTTTCTTTGACCCCCCAAAGTCTTTTCACATTGATTCAATTATGATGTGTGTGCTTATTTTGTATGCCTTGGGTTTTTTGCTTTTCAAGGAAAAGTGCCCACACTGGGAACCTCTACGGCTCTAGTACCATAGGCGATACATGTGAGTGAAGTACCAAATCAAGCTGAGATTTCTCTTCCAGCTTAAAATTTTACATTGTGGCACTATGATGTTTTGTTTGTTCATTTTCAACATTTTAATTTTGTAACTTTGGGGGGTCATATAACACTGTTACCCTCCCCAGGCTCATCACATTAGTAAACTCCCTTTATAATACTTAAGCTAAAGGTCAATAGGGTTAAGCCCACTAGAAAGCCCTAGTACATTTCACACAATGCTGCCTAAATCGGATTAAGAACCTAAGTAACCATTGCTTATTAGGAAGGCATTCCCCATGGTATTAAGAGAAGATTTCTAATACCTAGCTTGGTCAAACTAGCTTAGTCAGACTGCTTGATTTTTAAACCTAGATAAGTGATTATGACAAAACATTACATTGAATTAAATGTTTGATACCAAGAAAATGCATTGAATATTAGGCTACCTATCACAATTAAAGCAGACAATCATAGATGCAAAAAAGATAAGGGACAATGCTAATGGACAAGAAACACCTGTTTGTGTCGATGGTCGCGCTTGATTTGAAGTGTGAACGAGAGAAAGGTTCCATGAAGGTCCAAATCCTAACCACAGCAACACGTTCGTGTACACACTAAGAAACAAAAGGAATACCTCCAGGAGGCACATTAGTGGGAAAAGAGAACTTTGCTAATCTCTCAACTCTAAAACAGAAACACTCCTATCGTACTAATCTTACCTACCCTACATCACTCAAGTGATGAGGATCAAAGGTGTTTCATGACATAGGTTTCTGTTTCACTGTACCAGATGTGACATGTGTAGGTCTGAGTCAATGTTTTGACTTTTAATGTGCATACTCGTTTGCTAATTGCTCTTGCTCTTTTTTTTTTTTTTGTGAGTATAAAGCTTTATATGTACATTCCCTAAGATTGGTGATTGAGAGGTCAGGGAGGAAGGTTGAGAGGGAAGCAAGTGAATGATGGATGTCCACAAACACTCCCCCCTTCCTTGGGTAGATCATACCATTTGAAATGAGCTTGTCACCCTTTGAAACCAATTGTTCCAGTTGGTAATAGGTGAGGATTTTTGCCAGTAGTTTTCTATTACCCTAGGTGCCTCGTCAAGTTGCAATGGTGGTAAGGTACTCTCCCAGGATCAAACTTGAAGTGGTTCATCAGGTGATTCTTGAACACTGGGAGGTGTGGATTCTTTTGTAGCTTCATAGAGGTCCACTACTATAGATGGAGGCTGTGTAGAAGCTTTTACCTCTATGGATGTATTACATGAGGAGCTAGAAGCTTCATGGGACTCCCCCCTTCCTGAGCTAGGTGGAACAAATCGTTCTTTCTTTGGTACCCAAACTAGCTCGGGAGCGGGTGTGTAGCATTCTGTGATTTTTTTCTTTCCACGATCATTGATTCGTTTTGGAGCTACGAGATTGGGCTCACTTGGGTCAGGTGATAGGTAAGAGCACAATCTACGTTTTGGCACCCAGATTTGATCATTTCCTTGATAGTAGCCTTGGGCTTCCAATAGTCGTTTAGGGATCCATCGCAACATTTTCTTACTTTTCTTGGAGCGAGTGGTACGTTTCTTACAAGGCTTCTGTTTTTTAGCACTAGCTATGGTCACTAAAGAAGCTTTAGGGACCCACTTGTATGTTTTCTTCGTTACATTAGGATGAGTCTTGTCGGAAGCGATATGCATTGCTTGTAGTGATAGCCGTTTTTCGGCTCTTTGTAATTGCCACAATGAGTTACCTCACCCTACCAAAATCACCCAAACACTGTGGCTATCCCTACCATTTCACTGTACATAGGCGTGCGTGAGTCACGGGACTTTTCCCATATCTTCTTCAAAAACCCTCAATTAGCTAGTCATTGGGCTAGTTGAGCCAAAAAAATAAAAAAAATAAAAAAAATAAAAAAATAAAAGTATATTATGGCCTCTTTGTGTGTAAATATTTCATTGTATATATGGCCTAAATATAGGGATTTTTTATAATTATTTTGGTATTTTATTTAAATATTTCTACTTAGGTGTGTGTTTTATTAAACCTATGTACACCTTCTTTCATCCTCTTACACCATAATTTATTTTTTGCCAATATGTACATACTCTAACCTCATATTTTTCCTTTATACAAATCACTCCCACATTTTCACCCTCACCCTCGTGAAAACAAAAAATTGATTTCTACTCATTGGTTACTTTTATTATATTATTTACTTGCATACCTTTTCCTCTTTCACCCAAAATAATTCAAGGAGGGACCATATCATATGATTCCAATATCTTTCCATATCCATAACTCCTCCATATTTTTATTATTATTTTTACTCATTATTCTAACACCATGTGCTCATTGAGCTAAAGTCCATGAATAGTCCATACACTAGTCCCACCATGTATATATTTCTTATTTCACCAATAATCCTCCTCCATGCATGGGTCAAGGGCAACTTGAATGCCTTGTATTATAATATGACAAAGGAGGGGCTCACTCTTGGATGCATTGTACAAATTCAACAAAGGAGGGGGCCACTAAAAGACTTTTGCAGGCATAAAAAACAGGCTTTTTGGTGAGAATTTTGGCACCTATCTCCACTCTGAATTTGGAGCGGTGGTTAAAAGAGAAAATGTAGCCCACGCTCTGAATAATCACCTCAAATTTTTTCATGATTTTTGGAGCTACCAGAGGTGAGCTATGATTTTTTGAGTGGACCCCAGTTTGCCCACTTTTCTCACAAGTAGCCCTTAGTCTTCTCTCACCCTTCCACACACCTACTCACTCTTACACATCCCTCCCTCTCCTTCCCTCACTCAAACCTGCAATTTCCATGGCTTCTCCCACCCTCTTCACCATTACCCTTCTCTCTCATCCCTATAGTTATTTTATGAACCTCTACATACATACACCCTCTCCATGTCTCTCTCTATTGCTTCTATGTTACAATTTCATTTACCTCTCCAAAAATATCTAAAATTCAGCATCTTAACCATGATAACTTCTGCAAATTGAGGATTTTTCATCAACAAATCCTCTTTTCATCGTGGTGGTCAACCGTGGCGGCGGCGTAAAGAAGCGAAGAAGAAGAAGAAGACCAACGGTCATTTTTTCCACAATCTACACGAGGGTGAGTTCAAGCTTCTTAAAAGCTTCACCATCTCAATGATTCTCTTTTAATTCACCCCTCTTCCTTCATCAAATCAACTCACTCTACCCATTGTAAATGTAACATTAACTTTCTAGTGATTACTAACGACTAACATACTAACACAAAATAGCATTGACCTAACCATAAAAGACACCTCACCTCAAGACATGTATAGTAACTCTCTCTCTCTCTCTCTCTCTCTCTCTCTCTCTCTCTCTCTCTCCCCTTCCTTAAAACTTACTTTCACCTTCTCTACCATCAATAATGCTCTCTTTTGAGCCCACACCCATGACTCAAGCAGACAAAGAAGGCCCGCAATGTTTTGATATTCAAAAAAATCATAATCCTGATTTGTTAGCTTGTAAATTAGGATTTTCAATAATCTTAATGAGGGGTCTCCAACCTATAAATAGGCCCCTTTCCTTCTTGTAAAACAACCTCCAACATCTCACATAGCACCCCAACACTCTATGCGTGAGGAGAGACTTAGGTGTAGCAACCACTTGTGAGCTTCACTCTTGGTGAGAGAAGCCTTCAAGCTACACATTGCAAGTGAGAGAGCGTGAGTTCCACAAATCTCAAAACCACTATTGTACATGCTCCTTCATCATCAATAAATTGAGGTTTGGTGCATCAAAGGCGTGATTCGACGTTTAAATCTTCGTCCTTTCATTTGTGCAATACGGTTTGGTGAATTCAAGGTGACTTATGTATTTTGAGTTTTATCGGTTGATCTTGATTTTAGAAAGTGTTTTAGTGTGTTTTTTCATTGCCAGTTTTGTGTCCATTGTAAGAGGGTATTGTGGTGAGAGGTCTCCCACACCCTAAGACAGTGTGTGTGTGTTTTGGCAATGATTAGCAATCACTAAGCATTGAGTGATTTTTGTACAAGTTCTACGATAGCATCATAACGAACCATCTCCATTTGCAAGTCACAAATAAGGTATTACGCAAGATCCTTTCCTCTCTCTCTTCCCTTTGCTCTAGCTCTCTCTGGTCCATTTCATGTGTGTCTTGGTGTGAGGTTGCTTGTGTGTGTTGTGTGGTGCATCTTCTTGGTTGTGCCAAAATCTCTCTTGCGTCCTAGTTCGCATACCATAACCTAGGTGGTGCCCTTTTCTTGTTTGGGTTGGCTGTGGGTTTGTTGTTGTGTTGTGCTTGTGGTTGCCCCAGCCCAAATTGAGCAGCACGGGAGCCTTGAGGGGTGTTTAGAGGTCGCCTCTCTCGTTGCCCGCCCCGGACCGCCTCAATTTTGGTGCCCCCACTGAGGACAGGCTTGTGTATCTTTTTGTGTAGGTTCAACCTTTAGCATAGTCAAGTAGGTTGCATGAATCACGAGAATTTGTATGATCCTTTCATTCCCATTGCAAGGCAAAGGGTACACATAATTGTTAGTACTAAGTTGCAATTTCAGCGAGTAATTCGTAGGATTTTAGGTCCTCTTAGGTTGGCCGAGATAAACGCTTCAGTAAACCCTTTTATTTTGCCTCTGGTTAGGTACGACCTTAGTTTGGACGTCTATATTTTTGTTTTGTTTTGAGTATTAGGTCATGCATAGACCATGGATAATGGCCCAGGAATAGAGGTTTTCCCCTTCCATTTCACTCCACACATTAGAATAAACATTGCAATTAGTAGAAAAATCCATTTTCAACAACGTATGGTATTCATGTTTGGTGCCCAAAGAGTAGGAGAAATTCTCGCATCACCAAACCCTGTCATTCTACCTCTTATTGATTA
The DNA here is from genome assembly GCF_014529385.1 of Adiantum capillus-veneris. Lineage (NCBI taxonomy): Eukaryota > Viridiplantae > Streptophyta > Polypodiopsida > Polypodiales > Pteridaceae > Adiantum > Adiantum capillus-veneris. The sequence goes on from NC_140954.1 coordinate 146,092,983, forward strand.
TCATAGGTCATTTGATGTGAATATTTTTATTTTGTTGTAGAATAGATTGCAATTTAGAAAATATTATTGTGTAAATCTTTTAAAGAAAGAAAAAACAAAAACGCGTCACTTTGAAATCAATTCAATGGAGAGCCAACGCCAAATGTCTGGATATCCTCTTTTCTTTGGAGAGCCTGGAGAGGATGCAGAATTATTTCTAGCAAATTTCAAGATGTCTTGTCGTATCAAGAGGATAGTAACTGATCAAGAACGTGTAGAAATGTTTGAGGTAGTCCTTAGGAAAGACGCTAGCACTTGGTTTGACTCTTTGCCTGAGGAAGTTAAAGAAAATTACATGGAAGTTGTCAATCATTTCAAGAGATACTTCTTTGATCCCCAAAACACTCAAAAGCTATGGCAAGACATTGTTTCTCATAAGCAAAAAGACTTAGATGACTACTACTTGTACAAGCAAGAGTTCCTACGTCTTTGGGCTCTATGGATACGAAATGTTGCTAAATGGTGACCGGAGATGGTGCAGAATTTCTAAAGAAGGAGAGGTTCATAGCCGGACTCTTTCCTGACCTTAAGGTAAAAGTTGAGGCGGGTGCACCTGCTACCTTTGATGCAGCTGAAACTAGGGCTGCTGAGAAATATAGGAAACTCAAGTGCTTAAGGGGGGAGGTTCCAATAGAAGGTCTTAGACCCAAAGGTAAGTCACAAGCATCAACATCTAAGGAGCTTCCTGAGGTAACGGTTGAAGTGATTGAGAAGTTAAATGAATCCTTAAGCAGCCTATCAATTCACCTTGCACAAGCGTAGGTCCAAAGGGACAAGCAAAGAAGTCTGAAGAGCGAGACCCACGACCTAGGAGAGTCTTGTAATGTTGGAATTGCGGAGAGTCTGGACATGGGATGTATAATTGTCCTTGGCCCCGTGGAGAGCCAGGGAGACCTAACTTGAATTACCCAGTGATGAATGCAGGAGAAGGAGCTGGTCAACAACCAAGGCTTCTACAAAGGCCAAATGGACCAAGACCACCTCCACAAGGGGTAGAAGGAGTTCCACCTTTGCCAGATCCAAATGTGCATGTGGTAGAGGTGACAAATTCAAATGAGTTTGACATGGAAGCCAATGGCATTAAGCGTGGCCGAGGAAAAGGTAAAGAGAAAGAGGGTGTCCATCACAGAGTGACCATGGACAAGGCAAGAAGGCAAAGGAGACCAAGGAAGCTAAGAGGACTCGACGTCATATCAATCTCCAAGACTTCCCTCTTGGACATGGTATGGCTCCATACAACCTGTTGGAAGACATGCGAGGTAAGGGTCCTGATATCTCATGGCCTCAGTTTCTTGCATTATGCCCACAAGTTAGGAGGGATTTAACAAAGGCAGTTAGCACTAGGAGAAAGGTAAAAGAGAGTTTTCCTGTTGTAAAAATTGCACATGCTGAAATGAACGAGGATATTACACCTGTGCTAGATTGTTACATAAAAGGAAGATTGGTTAGGAAAGGTCTAGTGGATGGGGGTGCACAAATTTGCATCATGACAGAAGGGCTCATGCAAAGACTAGGCATGCACATCCATGAGACACCTGAAATCAAAGTGAAAATGGCAAACAATAGCAAGGCTAGGTGCGTAGGCATTTGTAAAAATGTTTTTGTGGAGGCCTTTGGCATTAAGAAAGCGGTGGATTTTTATGTTATGTCGACCAAGGGAAGTGGTTATCCATTTATCCTAGGAAGACCATGGCTAATGAAAATGCGAGCTTTGCAGGATTGGGAGAGTGGGAAATTAATTTGCAGGAATGACAATCATAAGAAGGTTGTCTTTGACATAAGGGAGCAACGCCAAGAGGAGCTCCATGAAGAATCATCTCAAAGTGAGACGGAAGAAGGTTGGACCGATAGCACTTCAGAAGAAGAAAGTAGCGGCAGCATTACTGAAGAGGAGTCTTCCATCGAAGTCATGGGGGTAAGGTTTAAGCCAAGCAACCAAGAGACCTCTTGTCAAGGCTTGGAGGAGGTAGGTCCTCAAGAGAACGAAGGTGTTCAAGATGAAGGGATGCTGGAAGGTATGCTATCAACAAACACTTACAAGGATGAAAGAGAGGAGTTCAAATGTGTGCTAAGGAAGTTTCCTAGGCTTTTTGCTAAAGACTACACCGATGTGCGTGGAGTAGATACTGTTCAACACAAAATTGAGTTGAAGCCAGAGGCTACACCTAAGGCTCAGAAGCTACGAAGGCTAGGAGTCATCAAGGAGCAGGCTTTACTCAAGGAGGTAAGAAAGCTTCTAGCAGCAGGTTTCATTTATCCAGTGGAGAATTCAGAGTGGGTCTCTCCCGTTGTTGTCACTCCTAAGAAAAACGGAAAGTGGAGGGTGTGTGTGGATTACCGTCCACTCAATGAGGCAACAAAAAGAGATCACTTTCCCCTCCCATTTCAGGATGAGATACTAAATGAGGTAGCTGGTCATGAGAAGTACACTGTGTGTGATGGCTACTCAGGTTACTTTCAAATAGGGATTGCATTGGAGGATCAATTGAAAACAACCTTTATCACTCCTTGGGGTTGTTATGCTTTTAGAGTCATGCCATTTGGTCTGACAAATGCTCCTGCAACATTCCAACGTTTCATGAACATGGTGTTTCAAGCATTCTTTGGAAAGTCAATTAGGGGTTCATTGATGATTTCTGTATTTATAGCTCAAAATCATTGCATCTACAAAGGGTTAGAAGAAGGTTTAAAGAAGCTCTATGACATGGGAGGTCAACTCAACCCGACAAGTGTCACATAGCTGAGGATGAAGTGATCTTGCTTGGTCACAAGGTTTCCTATAAAGGCATTGAGGTGGATCCTTCAAAGGCAAAGGCTCTTATTGAGCTACCATCACCCAAGAGTCTTAAGGAGGTCATCTCTTTCATTCAGAAGGTGAAGTATATGTCACGCTTCATTCACTTAGCCTCGGAGTTGCTTCATCCTTTGCAAAAGTTGACACAACAAGTAGAATTTGCATGGTCTGATGAGCTTGAAGAGTATTTTTGTAACATTAAAGTCATTTTGTCAGAGCTACCAACACTCATGCCTCCTTGTTGGGAGTACACATTCTTTGTTAGCTCTAGTGTTGGAAGGGAAACAATTGGTGCTGTGTTGCTACAACAAGATCCCCACAGTACAAGGATGCGACCCATCTACTTTGCTAGTAGGGTCATGAATGCTTTGGAGAGAGACTACACAGAAGCAGAACTCATGATGCTTTCTCTCATGTTTGCGGTGAGAAAGTTTAGATCCTACCTGCTACCAAAACCTTTTGTAATTCTCACTGCAGAGAATTTGTTCCCTTGGGTGTCATCTCAAATGAATCTTAGTATAGGATCTCAAAGTGGATTATGGAGTTGCAAGAGTTTCAATACTCTTTCAAGGTGGAAGATAGTGTGCGTGCACAATTGGCAGGGATTCTCACTTATAGGGTGCATGAAAAGGAGATTAAGGTGCCTGAAGTAAGACCCTACCATTGCCACCACCAAAAAGTATTCCTAATGCTTTTACCTTGTTCTTTGATGGAGCTTTTCGCCGAGCCACAGGAAAAGCAGGGGGAGGGCTAGTATTGCTCAACCCAAGTGGAGAGGTGGTCATGAAAGAGAAGTTCAATCTACCAAGTTCAGCTAGCAACAATGAAGCAGAATATGACACTCTACTTCATGGTTTGTTTGAAGATGTGCATTGGCCAAGGGATACAAGTCTCATGGTAAAAGGAGATGCACTTCTCATTGTTAAACAGATTTTAGGCATTTGGGCATGCAAGAATGAAAGCTTAAGGACAAAAGTTCATGCCATTCGTAGGCTATTTAATCAATTTGAGGAGGTGCAATTATATCATATTCCTAGGAAACAAAATGAAGATGCTGATTTACTTGCACAACAAGCCGTTGCATGTGTAAATAAAGAAGTGCAGGTCATCATGGTGGCGGCTGCTGTGAAGCAACCGACCGAGGTACCAGGGATTGGAGTCATTGGCTCCCATCATTGGCTACATTTTGGAGGGTGAGTTTCCACCAGACTTCACAAAAGCTCAAAAGAGGAGACTCATGAAGAAGGCAAGCATGCATCTCTTCCTAGAAGGCTCCCTCTATCAAAGAGGGAAGGATCAAGTGTGCAGAAGAGTACCAACTATTGAGGAAATTCCAGCCATTCTAAAAGGTTTGCACGAAGAAGCATGTGGTGGTCATTTTTGCCAAGAATTAACTGTGAAGAAGATTTTGCTTGCGGGGTTATGTTTGGCCAAGCTTGCATGTGGATGTTCAACATTGGTGTAAAACCTGTCAAATGGTCAGATAAATGGAAATAGAAGGTGGTGCATGGCCCGAGGCAAATAGTGATTGCAAATGGACCCTTTGAAAGTGGGGCATTGATGCTATGGGTCCTTGCCTAGGACAAAAAATGGTGGTAAACTCTACATTCTAGTGGCTGTAGACTATATGACTAGGTGGGTGGAAGCACAAAGTGTGGCAAAGGTAAATGAGAGGACAGTGAGCAAATTCGTCTACACTCACATTTGTTGTAGATTTGGCACACCTTTGGAGATTGTTTCTGATAATGGTCCAGGGTTTAGAAAGGGATTGCTCTCAGAAGTCTGTGAAGAACTTCACATTCTACATCGTCACAGTACACCCTACTATCCCCAATCAAATGGTTTGGTAGAAAAAGCTAATGGTGTCATTGCAGGCATCATTAGAAAGATGGTGAAAAACAAGACAAAGTTGTGGGATGATTTCTTGGATGGTGCCTTGTGGGCGTATCGAACCACATATAGGGAAGCCACGGAGTTCACACCATTTCACTTGGTCTATGGTCAAGAGGCTTTACAGCCAATTGAGCTAAACATTCCAACAATGCGACTTCATGGCAAATCAGCACAAGATGATCAAGAAGCATGGATGGATCGACTTCTTACCTTAGCTGAGCTTGAGTGGAAAAGAGAAGCAGCATACAAGTGCTATAAGAGGAAAGCCACACAGACAAAGGAGAAGCTTGACAAAAAACTGAAGGACAAAGGCATCAATGAAGGAGATCTTGTGCTAAGGTATGACAATCGACTCGATAATCGTTTTGATGCCAAATTTGAAGCAAGATGGCAAGGGCCATATATAGTCAAGAAGGGTTTCAATTCAAGTTACTATCAGCTTATGGACTTGAATGGTAAAGAGCACTCCAGGAAAGTAAACGGGTATCGCTTGAAGCCCTATTTGAGTCGCCTTCTACCAAAGGATCTACCAAAGATCTGTCCAAAGGCCGCTGTTTCATGTAAGTATTGCTACATGAAGCATGAGTGTAACACAAGCCAAAATTCTAAGGGGCCAAACAATGAAGATCTCGTCAAGGACTCTGAAGCACTCTCTTTGGAAAAGATGCTCTATGATGGTACATGAATATACCATCATCCAGGGGGAGGGCTAATGATAGCCGTTTTTCGGCTCTTTGTAATTGCCACAATGAGTTACCTCACCCTACCAAAATCACCCAAACACTGTGGCTATCCCTACCATTTCACTGTACATAGGCGTGCGTGAGTCACGGGACTTTTCCCATATCTTCTTCAAAAACCCTCAATTAGCTAGTCATTGGGCTAGTTGAGCCAAAAAAATAAAAAAAATAAAAAAAATAAAAAAATAAAAGTATATTATGGCCTCTTTGTGTGTAAATATTTCATTGTATATATGGCCTAAATATAGGGATTTTTTATAATTATTTTGGTATTTTATTTAAATATTTCTACTTAGGTGTGTGTTTTATTAAACCTATGTACACCTTCTTTCATCCTCTTACACCATAATTATATTTTTTGCCAATATGTACATACTCTAACCTCATCTTTTTCCTTTATACAAATCACTCCCACATTTTCACCCTCACCCTCGTGAAAACAAAAAATTGATTTCTACTCATTGGTTACTTTTATTATATTATTTACTTGCATACCTTTTCCTCTTTCACCCAAAATAATTCAAGGAGGGACCATATCATATGATTCCAATATCTTTCCATATCCATAACTCCTCCATATTTTTATTATTATTTTTACTCATTATTCTAACACCATGTGCTCATTGAGCTAAAGTCCATGAATAGTCCATACACTAGTCCCACCATGTATATATTTCTTATTTCACCAATAATCCTCCTCCATGCATGGGTCAAGGGCAACTTGAATGCCTTGTATTATAATATGACAAAGGAGGGGCTCACTCTTGGATGCATTGTACAAATTCAACAAAGGAGGGGGCACTAAAAGACTTTTGCAGGCATAAAAAACAGGCTTTTTGGTGAGAATTTTGGCACCTATCTCCACTCCGAATTTGGAGCGGTGGTTAAAAGAGAAAATGTAGCCCACGCCTCTGAATAATCACCTCAAATTTTTCATGATTTTGGAGCTACCAGAGGTGAGCTATGATTTTTTGAGTGGACCCCAGTTTGCCCACTTTTCTCACAAGTAGCCCTTAGTCTTCTCTCACCCTTCCACACACCTACTCACTCTTACACATCCCTCCCTCTCCTTCCCTCACTCAAACCTGCAATTTCCATGGCTTCTCCCACCCTCTTCACCATTACCCTTCTCTCTCATCCTATAGTTATTTTATGAACCTCTACATACATACACCCTCTCCATGTCTCTCTCTATTGCTTCTATGTTACAATTTCATTTACCTCTCCAAAAATATCTAAAATTCAGCATCTTAACCATGATAACTTCTGCAAATTGAGGATTTTTCATCAACAAATCCTCTTTTCATCGTGGTGGTCAACCGTGGCGGCGGCGTAAAGAAGCGAAGAAGAAGAAGAAGACCAACGGTCATTTTTTCCACAATCTACACGAGGGTGAGTTCAAGCTTCTTAAAAGCTTCACTATCTCAATGATTCTCTTTTAATTCACCCCTCTTCCTTCATCAAATCAACTCACTCTACCCATTGTAAATGTAACATTAACTTTCTAGTGATTACTAACGACTAACATACTAACACAAAATAGCATTGACCTAACCATAAAAGACACCTCACCTCAAGACATGTATAGTAACTCTCTCTCTCTCTCTCTCTCTCTCTCTCCCCTTCCTTAAAACTTACTTTCACCTTCTCTACCATCAATAATGCTCTCTTTTGAGCCCACACCCATGACTCAAGCAGACAAAGAAGGCCCGCAATGTTTTGATATTCAAAAAAATCATAATCCTGATTTGTTAGCTTGTAAATTAGGATTTTCAATAATCTTAATGAGGGGTCTTCAACCTATAAATAGGCCCCTTCCCTTCTTGTAAAACAACCTCCAACATCTCACATAGCACCCCAACACTCTATGCGTGAGGAGAGACTTAGGTGTAGCAACCACTTGTGAGCTTCACTCTTGGTGAGAGAAGCCTTCAAGCTACACATTGCAAGTGAGAGAGCGTGAGTTCCACAAATCTCAAAACCACTATTGTACATGCTCCTTCATCATCAATAAATTGAGGTTTGGTGCATCAAAGGCGTGATTCGACGTTTAAATCTTCGTCCTTTCATTTGTGCAATACGGTTTGGTGAATTCAAGGTGACTTATGTATTTTGAGTTTTATCGGTTGATCTTGATTTTAGAAAGTGTTTTAGTGTGTTTTTTCATTGCCAGTTTTGTGTCCATTGTAAGAGGGTATTGTGGTGAGAGGTCTCCCACACCCTAAGACAGTGTGTGTGTGTTTTGGCAATGATTAGCAATCACTAAGCATTGAGTGATTTTTGTACAAGTTCTACGATAGCATCATAACGAACCATCTCCATTTGCAAGTCACAAATAAGGTATTACGCAAGATCCTTTCCTCTCTCTCTTCCCTTTGCTCTAGCTCTCTCTGGTCCATTTCATGTGTGTCTTGGTGTGAGGTTGCTTGTGTGTGTTGTGTGGTGCATCTTCTTGGTTGTGCCAAAATCTCTCTTGCGTCCTAGTTCGCATACCATAACTAGGTGGTGCCCCTATCTTGTTTGGGTTTGGCTGTGGGTTTGTTGTTGTGTTGTGCTTGTGGTTGCCCCAGCCCAAATTGAGCAGCACGGGAGCCTTGAGGGGTGTTTAGAGGTCGCCTCTCTCGTTGCCCGCCCCGGACCGCCTCAGTAGCATATTTAAGGGTACAGGCATTTCATCCCCCTTAGGTGTTACCCAGGTCGTCCCCCTATTTCCCAAAGTGTCTATGGTTGCTGCTAGGTGGACCCAATCCACATTGTCTGACTTCGTCATCCCAGGTAGGATATCCATATGGACACTCATTGGGGGTGTGGGGTCCACGTGCGATGTGAAAGGAGAGTCCACTTCCCCACCCCCTTCGTGTGCTTCATTTGCATTAAGTTCCGAGCGAGTAGCTCTACCTAATGTTTCCATGAAACGGCTAAACATACTAGTACTAGGCTGTGGAGCTTCGGGAGGTGCATGGCCTTCTCTCTCAGTGTTTTGGGTAGGGTATGCTTCCATGATTTCTGAGTCGGAGGAGGAATCACTAGCGGCTATTTTAGGGTCTTGGGTGGTGCTACCTTGTGTCCCCGCTGAGGGTCTAGAGCCTATCATGGATGGGTAATGGGTGTCCGTATGAACAGAGGCACTACCAATGTGATCGTGCTCTAACACTCGTCCAGAGCGTAGGTTCATATGACTTGATCCCCTAGAAGTGTCAGTGAGTGCCCGTGAAGGCTCACCTAGTAGTTTTTGGGTGTTTTGCAACCCCAGTCTTTCCTTAATTTGACTTTTTGGTCCTTTTTTTCTGACCCGGCTATAGAATAGAGCGTATGATAGCTCAAAACGAGCGTCTCGGTCAGAGGGTCGTGCCGTGCTTTACAGCCCTCCGTTTGGTCACTCTATGCCCTCGGAATCCCTAAAATTGTCAATTTCCAGTAGGGAACTAGGCCCAAACTAGAAAGTCTAAGGGTGCAAGTGGGAAGAGAAAGGAGGAGAGTGGAGGACTTGTCCCACATGCTCTCATTCTCTCTTGAGGGAGTAGGGTATATATATAAGAGTGAGTCTAGTATATATCATAGGACTGAGGCCTGGGCCTGGGCTTGGGCTTGGGCTTGGGGAAATGATCCCGATCCCGATCTATCTTTTATACAAACCAACCCGTCCGTTTAAAGACTCACGTTTTTTATTTTCGAAAAATTTAACCGCCCGCTCACTCGCGTTTTTATTTTCTGATTTTTTTTTAATTTTATTTTTTCAGAAAATTTTTTTTCGAAAAAATAAATAAATTAATAATAATAAATTTTTTTTTAATGCAAAAAATGCAGAAAACGCAGAAATTGAAAAAACGCAAGAAATGCAGAAAATTGAAAAAACACAGAAAATGTAAAAAATTGCAGAAATTGGAACTTGACAGAAAATTTAGCACAGAAATTGCAAAAATTGAAACTTGACAGAACCAGAAAATGCAGAAAAGGCAAAAACGCAAGAAATGCTAACTGTGCAGTGCAAACCAGAAAACGTAGAAAACGCAAAAAACAGAAATCTCCACACAACTACACACCCTCATTCCCTGCCTTTCCTATGATAGAAATTGCACCACAAGAAAGCGTAAAGTGCTAACCGAGCTTAGTGTAGAGCATATCCCCGGCAACGGCGCCAAAAATGTGCGCTCCTTGCCGCACTATCGAAGCAAGGGACTTGCCAATACACGGTGTACGAGCCACAAATGGCTCCAAGCACACAACAAGCCTAAACTAGCAAACTCAAGAGAGCAAAGGGTGTGTCACTCACCGCTCTACGCTCGCCTTCGTGGTGGATTCCTCGCCGCGATGAAGAAGAAGCTGCAGTCGTGCCGCGCTCAACCGCTTCGCCGCCGTCGTGCCTTCGTAATGCTCGATCGCACACACACTCTCCCTCTCTCTCTCTCTCTCACACACACACACACACACACAAGGAGGTGAAGAAGAAGAAGATGGAGATGGAGATGGAGATGGAGCAAGAGCACTCTTCTATTGCACAAATGAGAGAATGAGTAAAAATTAGGTTTAGTTGGCTTTTATATGAGCTCACCCCATTCACACTTGGGCACCCATGCTTAGCCAACTAATCCCTTGAATATCCCAGTTAGAGTGCGCCTCTCATCCGCGATCACTCTTACCCTTTTCCTATTGGTCCGACAAGCCCGGTACCTGACTCTACCAAATACATAATACGCGTCCATCGTAGGTGATGGGGTGTCCGTGAGCCGTGAGGGTTAACATGCCCCCCTTCCCCGACAGCGGCGCCAAAAATGTGCGCTCCTTGCCGCACTGTCGAAGCAAGGGACTTGCCAATACACCGTGTGCGAGCCACAAATGGCTCCAAGCACACAACAAGCCTAAACTAGCAAACTCAAGAGAGCAAAGGGTGTGTCACTCACCACTCTACGCTCGCCTTCATGGTGGATTCCTCGCCACGATGAAGAAGAAGTTGCAGTCGTGCCGCGCTCAACCGCTTCGCCGCCGTCGTGCCTTCGTAATGCTCGATCGCACACACACTCTTCCTCTCTCTCTCTCTCTCTCTCTCTCTCTCTCTCTCTCTCACACACACACACACAAGGAGGTGAAGAAGAAGAAGATGGAGATGGAGATGGAGCAAGAGCACTCTTCTATTGCACAAATGAGAGAATGAGTAAAAATTAGGTTTAGTTGGCTTTTATATGAGCTCACCCCATTCACACTTGGGCACCCATGCTTAGCCAACTAATCCCTTGAATGTCCCAGTTAGAGTGCGCCTCTCATCCGCGATCACTCTTACCCTTTTCCTATTGGTCCGACAAGCCCGGTACCTAACTCTACCAAATACATAATACGCGTCCATCGTAGGTGATGGGGTGTCCCTGAGCCGTGAGGGTTAACAGCAATCAACCATATCAAGCAAATACTCCAATGATTACTAGCTCTAGATCAGGATCAAATGAAGTCCTACCTAAGCTATTCCTAATCATAAAATGGGTTTGGTAATTGTGATTTTAAAGAGATCCACTGCCACTCACGGACTAGCAAATTCTTCTTCTATCAACAACTACTCAACACCAACAAAACAACAAACAAATCTAAGCTAAACTAAAAATACTGTCAACACGGAAGACCCAGGAATACCCCACTTCCTAGTATCTCTCGAGATCTTCGGAGTCCACCACTCCTAGATCTTTTCTAACTAAAGTATACAAAGTAGTTTATACGACTCACCTCGTAGGATTAGTCTAAGGTCACCTACTTAGGGCTCTCGTCCCCAGCAACGGCGCCAAATGTTAAGGCGGTTACGCCGCTAGCGGAAGCTAAATAGCGAGAACTCAACCAACAACAGAATTTGTCAGACGAGGACGGAGCTTGACCCGCAGGCGCATGGAAACAACTAGGTGCGTGTCGAATCACCTACTCGACCTTCTAATGACAATCACTACTAAAGAAATCAAATCTAAGTTCTAAAATACGCAACTGACTGAAATCCGTACTACGAACGAATGCTATACGAAACAGGATCTAGAATCATTGAATCGATCTCAAACTCAAGGGGAAGTCTATACACTAGGTAAGAACAACACCCTAAAGACTTGAACTGCAAAATCAACCTATAACCACTCCGTGCGATAAACGCGTATGAAGACAGGCCGAAAAATATAGGTGATCGAAACTTGACCCCGATGGTACTAATGTGTAGCTCTACTCGTTGTGGTTCTATAGATATGTTGCACGCTCCATTCCAACACACGAGTTGGAAGAAAACTCACACCGAAGCTCGTAGGAACTTACCACACATAGAAGCCGATAGCGTGCACTCTTGGTATCTGTGTGTAGCTCTCGCCGTTGCTAACACAATGGCGGTGTCGCTTCTCCAATGGCGGCTCCGTAGCTCGGGTAGCAAGTAGATAAAACTCTCTCTCTCTCTCTCTCTCTCTCTCTCTCTCTCTCTCTCTCTCTCTCTCTCTCTCTCTCTCAGACACAGTCACGGCGCTCCAAAAAACTCAATTTGATTAATAATCTCCCCCTTAGGTTACAAAAACTTTGGCTTATATACCTCAGCCTCGGAGGTGAGAACATCTCTAACTAATTACATCAGCAAGTGAAATTACTTCGGGATTACAAGCTGGAAACTCAATTGAGTCCCGTTACTTAATGAATGGCTCAAATCAAAATTAATGTCGGAAAGACATTTATTACAATCAATGGTTACAAAATGATGAGTGTGAGCAAAAATGTGGGTGTGATCCTCTGCTGGCTCAACAGGTGACATGGAGAATAAAGTAATTGCAAGAGGGGAGAGAGGGGAGTGTGTTCAGAGGTGAATCTGTGTGTGAACACAAGAAAAATCAGGTAACCACCGGGTGGGGATGGGTCTGTGGGCACCTTTTTCAATGAAACTGAGTGTGTGTGAGTGTGGGGGAGGTTATTTAGCTACAAGACAAGAGACATGGCGCCCTTTATAGAGAGAGGGGGGTATTTGGGTCATGGGATATGATAGGAGAGAGAAAGAGGGGGTGGGGTATACTATTTTGGAAGATAGGGTAAGTTGCATGTGAGTTAGGGTGCATTATTGGTGAGTTATAATGCATTATTGGTGAGAGGTGGGGTAGCTTGAGGGGAGAGAGAAAGGAGAAAGGACAAGGGGAAGAGAGAGGGGAGTCGACCTTTTGAGTGGAGGAGAGGAAAAGGGACACCTGGCGGGGCAACAGTGAAGAAAAAGGAGGCAAGGTGGGGATAGGCTACCCCGCAGGCATGAGGTGGCCTATTTTACCTTTCTTATATATTTACATAATCATGCTTTATTTTTTTCTTACTTTTTCCAATGCCTTTTATCACTCCCTCCCTAGGAGGGGGTTTTCATGGGGTGGGGACGAGAGAAGAGGGGTATGGGAGCTTGGCTTGTGAAAAGCCCCCATCAACAGCACTTTAAAAAAACACTCACACAATTGCGCGCACACACACACACACACACACACACACACATGCACATACATACACGAGCATGCATATGTGAACACACATAAACACACAGCACACGCACGCCATATGCACCCACAAAAGTTTTTGAAAAAAAATGAAGGAATTTGACATCAATGCCCAACACCAAAGAAGAAGGATGGTAAAGTCTCGCAGTGGCGGCACCGAATGAAGTAAATACACTAAAGGCATCCCACGGTTGGTCCTAAAATTGTGGCGAACGCGCTACATCAATGCACCAGCGAGGCCCACCATTCATCGTCATCTCGTCCATGATGCATCTCCACAGTTATATCCGTAGGGTATTATTATTATCCGATTTCAAGCCAAAAATCTTGTATAAAAACCCATTGTAGATTGCCACCTCTCTCTAAATGATGGTCACAAAGGCCAACCTAGGAGATATCATTGTAAAAATTTCCCTAAGACAAAGCAAGGTTCAACCATCTGGGAACCAACTTCTTGCTTTGTCTCTCGTGATTAGTGCCCTAACCTAATCAAATTATCCTAACCTAATGCAGCTTGCACCTAGAAAAGGGCACTGAGAGGTCACTATCAAAAGAAAAAGCCAACACTTGAAGAGGGGGAGTAATTGGTAGCATTTTGGGATGGAATTTGGGAGAGCCCTCTAGGAGAGTGGTGTAGCATTTGGTGCAGCACTTTGGGAAGCTAGCACTATGAAAAGAAAGCCATGTGTACACACTGATGCGAAGGGTCCCCACACACACACGACAGTAGAATCTCTGTGCATATGGAATTCTCCCTAGATAATGCACTATACGCCCTCCATCTCGCTCTAGCTCTCTCTCTCTCTCTCTCTCTCTCTCTCTCAAAAAAAAAAAAAAAAAAAAAACGCAGCCGTTTTTTGACCTAGTAGACAACAGTCCACTCTTTTGATCATAACTTCTTCATCCGAACTCCGATTTGGGTGATCTATAGCCTCAATCGAAGAGCACAAAGTCCTCTACGCATTGATGTAAAGACAGAAATTCTCAGAGTTATGGAAGGCGTTTCTGTAGAATCATTTTTGAAGTGAACAGGTTCAACAAAATTGATTCTCATCTCCTAGTTTACATACAATGTCTTCCGGCACTCGCAATGGTTCTTCTTCTTCAACAAGGTCCACAACCATTGTGGAAAATGATCCAAAATCTCCTAAGTGTGGAGATAGCAACACAACCACCCAACCAACGACATCAAAAACCATGATCATGGCGTACTTGGTATCATTGCAAGAGACCGTAAACAAACAAGGCGAAGACTTACGAGCACTTGCAATGGAGAATGGCACACTAAGGGTACTTGTGGTTGAGAATGAGAATCTCAAGAGAACACTTGAGATGCAAACAACACGTCTGATGCAACTTGAAGAGGAAGTCAAGGAATGTAAACGCTCTCTTGTGGACTTGAATGCTTTGAAGGAGCGGATGAGCAAAGTAGAGCATGACCATGTATTGAAAGAGGAGAAATTTGACACTATGAGCCGGGATGTATGCGACATGAAAAATGTATGCACAAACAAGTCTTGGTCTGATGTATGTGGTAGCAATGTGGTTTCTACTTCCTCCCTCATGCAAGCTATGGTTCAAACAAAGAATGTTGAGAATGTGGATGTGGAGGAGTTGAAGGAACGGGAGCGACGTTCCAAGAACATTGTTATTCGTGGAATTCCCGAAGAGAAGTTAGAGACACCTCCTTCTCTTGCCATTGTTATTGAAGATTTCTTCAAAACCCACTTTGGCATGTCGAGAGTTATGGTCTATGGAGCACATAGAGTGGGGAAGCAAGGAGCTCCTCGCTCGGGAGAACGGCCAATTGTATGCACCATGCCGGATGAGACCAAGCAAAAGATTATCCTTGATAATAGTTGGATCTATTTGAGGGATACAAAATGTTTTGTATGTGAAGATCTCACTATTAAGCAACAAAATATGCGTCGCAAGGCATATGAGGAAAAGAATAATAAAAACAAGGAGATCTCTCATGAAGAAAATGTGCCCAAGGAGGAGGCAAGTCTCTCAAGCAAATAGGGATGCGTGACCTATGAGACCGAGTTACAATTGAAAATATGCTTTTGGAATTGTAATGGATACCCATGGAATGCGGGGGTTGGCATTGATGAACTAACAAGCAAAGCCGATGTTGTACTTCTTGTTGAAACTTGGGAGCATGATACACAAAGGATTAACGGCTTGGAGGATTACAATGTACATTCATTGATGTGGTCAAAGAATCTCAAGCAACGAAGAGGACAAGGAGGGTTAGCATGTATGGTTAAGAAAGGATTGGAAGATTTTGTATCAATTGTGAAAGATGACAAGTACAAACGCTATGTATGGCTGAAAATTATGACACCAAAAAGAGCACCCATTTTTGTAGCCGGTTGCTACATTCCTCATCATAATTCTCCCTTTTATGCTTGCATAGATAGAGATCAACCATTTTCTGATTTGGAAGAGGACATTGCTTATTTCAAAGGTGAAGGTGATGTTATTGTATTTGGGGATATGAATGCTCGCACAAAAACATTGCAACATGATGTTCAACAATTTGATATGCCATACATTTCAAGGGAGTTGGAGGAAGTTCACTTGTATGATCGTACTTCAATGGATGAGAAAGAGCCGGATCCCTATGGAAAGTTACTTTTACACATGTGTAATAGCACGGGTATGCTCATTGCCAATGGTGTATCTTTGTGGAGCGGAACCAATGGATTTACATGTAGGAGACATAATGGGGATAGTGTGATTGACTATATGCTACTCTCTGAAGCCATCATGTATCGCATAAAGAGTTTTATGTTTGGTCAATGGACCCCGGAATCCGACCATTGCACCTTATGTATTGACCTTTCATGTGGAGAAGCAACTAAGCAAGCATGATAATCTCAGCCAAAGGAAAGAGAAGTTATCACTATGTATGGATTTCAAACGGGCACCAATGTACATTGAAATGGTTGAGCAAAAATTATGGATGACAAAGCTTCAATGTGATGCACCATTGGAAACTAAATGGGAAGCTTTCAAGAAAGCTATTTGTTCTTGTGCAGAAGAATGCTTTGCTATAAAGCATCTCCATGGTATCAACAAAGATAGATCACGCAAAAGGTGGTTTGATAAAGAATGTCAAGATGCTCAAAAGTCCTTGATAAAGCTTGATGCAACTATGGACAAAGACAACTATCAAAGTCATTTGCATACATACAAGGCATTGATTCAAAAGAAGAGAAGAAGATGGGAAGTAAAGCAACAAGAATTTCAAGTCCAAGAAAAGTCACATGCATGTGGAAGATTTTGGAGAAACTTGAGAGGCAAGCGGGTTGAGAATTTTGGTAACTTGAGTCTAGTGGATATGTACACACATTGTAGGCAATTATATGAGCAAGCAAATACTGAAAAAATGTCATTTTATGGTTCACTCCCATGTATGCCGTCTTTTTATACTATTGAGGATGTATGCGGTGGGATTGAAAAGTTGGCCACTCGCAAAGCAGGAGATCTTCAAGGTATCAAGCCGGAGATGATCAAATCGACGGGAGATTTTACCCATGAGTGGATGTGTGATATGTTCAACCTTGCACTTCAACATGGTATGCCTTATGATTGGAGTACTAATTGGGTTAAGCCTTTGCATAAAGGAGGGGATGTAAAGAATGTAAGCAACTACCGGACTATAATGATTGGGTCTCTTATGGCAAAGTTGTTTGGGTGCATAATGGAGATGAAATTGAGTGATTGGGCTGAAGAGAATGACAAGCGTGCAAAGGAACAAGCAGGTTTTTGTCGATGCCATAGCACCATTGATCATCTTGTCATTCTTCGTGTTCTCATGGAGGAAAGTCGGTTGAAAGGCAAGCGATTGTATTGTTGTTTTGTGGACTTTAAGAAATCCTTTGATATGATTCCACGTAACAATTTGTGGAGAAGGATGGAAGAACTCCAAGTGCCAAGTGAGTTTATGCTTGTGGTTTCTCGAATCTATGAGAAGGTGATTTGTCAATTGTGCATGGGAAGAGAAATTTCAGAAATTTTTGTAAGCACTATTAGGGTTAAACAAGGATGTCCATTGTCACCAACTCTCTTTGGTATATGCATCGATCAATTGGAACAAATGGTACTTGACTTTATGCAAGAAGAAGGCATTGAAGAAGTCACTATTTGCAATGCGGTAATCATGCTTTTGTTGTATGCGGATGATGTAGTGCTTCTAGCACACACTTTAGAAGATGCACAAAAGCTTATGGTTGTCCTTGAGAACTTTTGCTTGCATAGTGGGCTGATTGTAAATGAATCCAAAACAAAGGTTATGCTTGTGAAAACCAACCATAAGGAGAAGCCATGCATTGTGTACAACAACGAGACACTTGAAGTTGTTGAGAGCTTTAAGTACCTTGGCCTTGAGGTTCCATCCAATCACAAGTGGCATGAATGTGCTATGCGTCGTTTGGAAGCGGGAAAGAGAGCATATTATGCATTTGAGAACATTTGTAATGTGGGAAACATCAAGTGTTGGGTTCTCAAGAAGTATCTTTTTGATGCATTGGTGACACGGTTTCTTCTTTATGGAGTTGAAGTGTGGGGCGGGAGCATCTCAAAGTCTACTTGGAAAGAGTTTGAGAATGTCCAAAAGCGTTTTCTTACAAACTTTCTCCAAGTTAAGACACAAACACCATATATGCTCCTACTTCTTGAGTCGGGATCTCTTCCAATTGAGGTTATGGGCATGGAAAGGGTTGTGGAGTACATGATAAAAGATGCGTCAAAACCCCTCACATCGACTTCCTACAATTGCATGGGAAGCAAGCAAAAAAGTTCAAAAGACGCATAAAAGCAAGATCTTGAGCACGGATGGATGCAAGACATAAAGAAGTTTTGGAGATGGGATGCATCACACTTGCTACATGATGCTTCAATTGACTCTCAAGTGAATGAAGCTTTTCTACAACGCCAATGTATTACGGCTTGGGAGAAATCCGGTGGGTCACGCTTCATACATTACACCACCTATATTGCCCCCAACTACAAAACCATGTTCTTCGCTGAGAGAGGAAACTGTACTCACACTTACATGCTTAAGCCTATTCCCTTGCCCGCGATACGCACTATCGCAGCAATTCGGCTTAGCTCCCATTTCCTTCAATGCGAGATAGGGCATTGGGGCAATGGAGAAGAGTCAAATCGATTGTGCACATTATTCTCACTGCAAGTTTGAGAGTCTGAGTACCACACACTACTAGAGTGCTCAGCTTTTGATCACATCCGAACTTGCTTCTCTCACATTTTCAGCCATAACTTAGACCTACACACTTTCCTCTCCCAGCCAAAGTGTGGGTTCTCCATTGCGACTCTCATCACTACAATTTTGGAGCATCGAGAGTCACTCATCAGCCATACACATACTACATCACATGTAACTTTGGTCCCTTAGGTCATATTTGACGTCCGAGGACGATAATAAAATCTGTCTATCTCTCTCTCTCTCTCTCTCTCTCTCTCTCTCTCTCTCTCTCTCTCTCTCTCTCTCTCTCTCTCTCTCTCTCTCTTCTATATATATATATATATATATATATATTATATATATATATATAATATAATATATATATATATATATATTATTATATATATATCACCACACTCGCCATCTCACTGAGCAAAGGTTTCTGTAAATACCATTGGAACCAAGATTTCCCCTCAGACCTTGAGGGAATTTTTATCATCTACGTCTATGTTTCTCTCTCTCTCTCTCTACGGTGTGAAGTGTTTGTGCTACTTTAAAATCACCATTATCCGTGTCCAAGGCGCTCAAAGCTAGGTGATGTCCCTTATTCATTCACTGTGGCCAGCTCGGCGTGCACGGTTGTGGCATTTTGAGGCCGTCGAGGTCCGTGTCGCGCTTTGCACTCATCATTTGGTGCCCCCGCGGAGGAGGGCTTCTCAAAAACCTTCAATTTACAAGACTGCACCGATGTGCATCATTAACCATGGACGAATGGCTGCAAGAATTCTCCAATTAGAGAACGGAGGAGGAGGAGACTGAAGAAGCACTGACCGCCTTCATCGAAGTGCTACTTCCAGGTTGTAGCGTCATCAATATCCAAGAGGTAAGCTCTCCATCTCGCATTACTTATGATAATCACAAATCAAGAGCATCAAGTGGATGGGCTACAAAATATCATCATTGTTGTCAACCAAAGAATTCTGTCAATGAGTGCGGATAGAGGAGGTGAAGAAAGAACGGTGAGTTTTGCTTTTGAGAACTACAGCACTCTCACGACAATTAAATTTTGTGTAGCACCAAGTGTTTTCTCTCTAATGGTCCGAGAAGAGTTGTCAACTACATCAACGACAGTGTCCAAGCCACAAAGCCTAAAGCATTTGCTGGACACAAGTGGGCCTACACTCTCCCTAGGCCTCGAGAGTTCAAGGAAGTGCGACCATCGAAGTGCCGCCGTCGCATGCAGAATGGAAAGCAGATTGAGGTAGACTCTTCTCGCCCAGTCTACTTTGAACTTAATGTGGAGGATTGTGCGGACTTCAATAGGAGGTAGAGGCATGTGGTGAAGGTGTCATCTTGTCAACACTTAAGGTATGCAACTCTAAGTAATCAGTTCCCTACACCCGACATGGATAATAACAATAGACCAGAAATCTTTTCTTTCCGTTTCTTGCAACACATGCATATAAACGTATATATTGATAGGAAGATATTCTACCAGCAAAAGATTTTTTTTCTATTCAAAGCAAAAATGCTAGATGAAATTCTGAGATCTCCACGTCCCATCATCTTACCCCTTCTTGATTACTACCGCTCTTTTGATGTAAGCATATTTATTCTATTCTAGCTTTGCAACCCTCTTAGCTCTTGTTTTAAATCTATCCACCCAATCCTGTAAGAAAGCCGCTATGAGCCGTTGATGTCATTTGTGATTTTTTTTATAAAAAGGTTTGTAATTTCTTGCTCATTGATTTACTACCATGGCAAGTGTCTCTTTTCCCACATTCAGTGGAGAAAAGGGAGAAGATATCACCATCGATTTTCTAGATGACTTTGACATCGCTTGTGTGCTTTCCAACAAGGATGATGACGCCTCACGACTATGAATTTTTCCTCTACTGATGAAATTAGAGGCCACGTCTTGGCACAATGCTTTGCCCCAAACTACAAGAATGCATGGGACGCACTACGTGTTGCCTTTGTGAAGAGGTTTGGTGGAGGCACAACCTTTGAAAAGATATGGTAGTTGCTGACAGAGTTTAAGTAGGGAGGTATGCTAGAGTATGCCACTTACAAATCCAAGTTTGTGGATTTATGGGAGTGATGGGTTGCCTCATTGGAGGAACGTGAAGGAGCACCTACTTTCCTAAAGAAGGACCGTTTCATTGTTGACATGTGGTCGCCACTTAAAGAGAAGGTGAAGGGGAGATTCCCTACAACATATGAGTTGGCAATGGAGGTAGCCCGCCTAGAAGCTACGCATGCAAGAAAGACTCAACGAGTCAGAGGAATCAAGCTCAGTCCAACTAACCCCAATGATTGTAATAGCCACTCAAAGAACCCGACCACAAGAGGCATCATAAGAGCAACAAGACCTCTTGAGTCGCATCACTACTGATCTTGAAAGTGTATATGTGCATCTGGTGCAGCAAGGGCATGCACCTGTTAGAAATCCAGAGCAAGGGAGAGGACAATGAAGGAAAACCAAGAATACCACTGTTACAATTGTGGGAAGGACGGCCATGGCATGTATTACTTCCCACATTCGAGAAGACATAACTTGAATAGAGAAGGAAGACAGAATTGGATCTCCTCACCAAGGGCGAGGCCACCGCCATGTAGGCAACCAATCCCGCCTGTTGAAATCCCACCACCAACCATTCAACCATAGCCAACCAATCCAACCAATTCAATTCCTACAGCCACCAATGCAACCACGGCCACAATCACCACTTACACTCATCCTACACCCACCACCAATTGGTAGCCGCACGCTAAGTTTCATTGGTCTTGCAAAAGAGGTCGAGATGAAGATAATAGAAGAAGGATCAAGCAAGAAATGTTTTCAAGGGACTGAAGCAGTGGAACAAGGGGTTAAAGAATCAAAATATGCTACCCCAATGAAGAAGGTAAGTCAAGAAAATCGTGTTACAAATGTTAGTACATCTCTAACCTTGAATGAAATAGACACCAAAGAGATCAATCGACAGTGTTGGGTGGTAAGGATAAGAAGGTGTAAAGTGTTGATCAAGCCTTGTCAAAGTAAGAGGAATGCAAAGAGCATCGAAGAGAAAGAACAACTTGCAAGCAAGGCTTTGCACAAGATGGACAACGTATCAAGCAAAGGGGAGCTCTTTGGAAACGGAAGACTGTACACCAGCATGGACCAAGAACAGTGTAGCAAGCTGGAGACATCCTGCATCAAGGAAGTTTCACAAGAGGACCATAACGAAGAGGTAAATATGAATGAAGGTTTGGAGCTAGATATTGTTCCAGAGGCTTGGTAGCCGAGCAAGCCTTTATTGTGTAGTGTTATAGACTTGGAGATAGGTAATGCCTCTAGTCTATTGAAAGGAGTTATAGACTTGGAGATGGGTAATGCCTCTAGTCTACTGAAAGGTGTTATAAACTTGGAGATGGGTAATACCTCCAGTTTATGTGAGGGTGTCCAGAGTAAGTTTGATGATCAACATGTTGCCAACCTTTCAAGGATGTTCCAGACTCCTCCACAACGTAGCATTGTGTTTGCATGGGATGCATCAGACCTATGGCTATGGTTAACCACTAGAACATATATAGGTAAGATCAGCATGGAGATATAAGTTAAGGAGCCATTAATAGACAAAAGGCTCATAGAATGCAAGAATGAAGGCCTCATTCCCAATTTGGTGCAAAATTTTACAAATAGTGCATCCTCTCTTTGGAGAGAGGTGAGTGGATTATGCTTGTATTTAAGCCGCAAGGTATGTGGCTTACTATAAACATCAAAAAAGACAGCTGATATGTTTGAGCACACCCAAGAGGAGCATGATATGCTTGCAGGCTTTTCCAGTCGTGGCAGTAAGAAAGATTTTGAAGACAACTAGAGCTCACCACACCAACAAGGCGGCCATCTATGGTGGATTCTTGGCACACTCTTGGGAATCATAATCTTCAGTTCTACCTTTGCAGGATCCAAGATGCTCATTTTTCCTCTCTCTACTAGTGGTTACAAATTTGGTCCTATTTGACATGAAAATTTTACCGTTCAGACACTGCAAATAATGATTCTATTCTTTACGTGGGATCCAAGAGGACACTGGAATAAAGTTCTAGAAGCCATGGGCTTTCCATTTAATCAGCCCACACTATTCCAACGAACAGGCTATCATCGAGACCTGTTGCAGTTCATGGATATTCCAAAAATCTCACCAATGGACAAATGGAATGGCTAGTTCAGAAGGCAGCTCAATATCGACTCCTACAGATCAGCTGAAGAATCAAAGGCAGGGCTAGAGGCATGAATGCCTCTAGCTGAAAGGGGAGGGCTAATGACAGCCGGTTTTCAAAACCGCGGCCGCAAGAACCAACCCCAATCGAGAAGGGGCGTAATACAAGAAAAAAATATTAAAAGAACAATTTTTTACATGCACCACCACCTCTTCCATGCTTGCAAGTGGTGGACCGCCTCTCAGTTTGGCCACACTCCTCTATTATCACAAGAGGACGAGTCCTCTCTCTCCTGCTCGGCTCCGCCAACCCACTATCTCTCTCTCTCTCTCTCTCTCTCTCTCTCTCTCTCTCTCCTCTCTCTCTCTCTCTCTCTCTCTCTCTCTCTCTCTCTCTCGCTCCTGTGTCACCAAGCCCAATGGGTGCAAAAAACAAACTTTATCTCTCTCAAGAGCCGCCATGCTTGGGACAAGAAGCCTTTCTCTCTCTTTCATTATTCACACACACTCTCACTACTCTCTCTCTCTCACCCCTCTCGTCCATATTCTCTCATCCATACTCCCTCTCGCGGGCGGCCATGCCACTCTCTCCCTCTCCCCCTCTCATCCTCACCAAGCCTCCTCTCTCCCCCTTTTGTTTGTCAACCAAGGTGGGCCACTTCCCTACTCTCATTCCCTCATCCACTTCCGCCCTCTCTCTTCATTAACCACTCTCCCTGGCCTGCTATAGCATATCTCTCCCCACTCACCACTCCCCCTCTCTCTCTCTCTCTCTCATCTATGAAAAGGTTATTTGTCAATTGCGCATGGGAAGAGAAATTTCAGAAATTTTTGTAAGCACTATTGGGGTTAAACAAGGATGTCCATTGTCACCAACTCTCTTTCCTCTATGCATCGATAAATTGGAACAAATGGTACTTGACTTTATGCAAGAAGAAGACATTGAAGAGGTCACTATTTGCAATGCGGTAATCATGCTTTTGTTGTATGCGGATGATGTAGTGCTTCTAGCACACACTTTAGAAGATGCACAAAAGCTTATGGTTGTCCTTGAGAACTTTTGCTTGCATAGTGCGCTGATTCTAAATGAATCCAAAACAAAGGTTATGCTTGTGAAAACCAACCATAAGGAGAAGCCATGCATTGTGTACAACAACGAGACACTTGAAGTTGTTGAGAGCTTTAAGTACCTTGGCCTTGAGGTTCCATCCAATCACAAGTGGCATGAATGTGCTATGCGTCGTTTGGAAGCGGGAAAGAGAGCATATTATGCATTTGAGAACATGTGTAATGCGGGAAACATCAAGTGTTGGGTTCTCAAGAAGTATCTTTTTGATGCATTGGTGACACCGGTTCTTCTTTATGGAGTTGAAGTGTGTGGCGGGAGCATCTCAAAGTCTACTTGGAAAGAGTTTGAGAATGTCCAAAAGCGTTTTCTTACAAACTTTCTCCAAGTTAAGACACAAACACCATATATGCTCCTACTTCTTGAGTCGGGATCTCTTCCAATTGAGGTTATGGGCATGGAAAGGGTTGTGGAGTACATGATAAAGATGCGTCAAAACCCCTCACATCGACTTCCTACAATTGCATGGGAAGCAAGCAAAAAAGTTCAAAAGACGCATAAAGGCAAGATCTTGAGCACGGGATGGATGCAAGACATAAAGAAGTGGTTTGGGAGATGGGATGCATTACACTTGCTACATGATGCTTCAATTGACTCTCAAGTGGATGAAGCTTTTCTACAACGCCAATGTATTACGGCTTGGGAGAAATCCGGTGGGTCACGCTTCATACATTACACCACCTTTATTGCCCCCAACTACAAAACCATGTTCTTCGTTGAGAGAGGAAACCGTACTCACACTTACATGCTTGAGCCTATTCCCTTGTCCGCGATACGCACTATCGCGGGAATTCGGCTTAGCTCCCATTTCCTTCGATGCGAGATAGGGCGTTGGGGCAATGGAGAAGAGTCAAATCGATTGTGCACATTATGCTCACTGCAAGTTCGAGAGTCTGAGTACCACACACTACTAGAGTGCTCAGCTTTTGATCACATCCGAACTTGCTTCTCTCACATTTTCAGCCATAACTTAGACCTACACACTTTCCTCTCCCAGCCAAAGTGTGGGCTCTCCATTGCGACTCTCATCACTACAATTTTGGAGCATCGAGAGTCACTCATCAGCCATACACATACTACATCACATGTAACTTTGGTCCCATAGGTCATATTTGACCTCCGACGACAATAATGAAATCTATCTATCTATCTCTCTCTCTCTCTCTCTCTCTCTCTCTCTCTCTCTCTCTCTCTCTCTCTCTCTCTCTCTCTCTCTCTCTCTCTCTCTCTCTCTCTCTCTCTCTCTCTCTCTCTCTCTCTCTCTTGTTGACCATTCGCTCTCCCCCCTCGTTCAATCCCATGTGGGTGTAGCAAAACGTAATCCCCTCTCTCTCTCTCATAACCTTCACCACACACACTCCCCTCAGTCCCTCGCTCTCCCCATTTCTCATTCTCTCTCTCCCTCCCTCCCTCTTTCTAACACTCTCTTGTTCTCTGTCCCCGTGGCAGCCGAGCGGGTGCATAAAAAGCTCTCACACACCTACCTCCACGTACACACACTCAGCACCCATTCTCTCTCCACCTCTCGCTCCCTCTCTCTCTCTCTCTCTCTCTCTCTTTCTCTCTCTCTCTCTCTCTCTCTCTCTCTCTCTCTCTCTCTCTCTCTCTCTCTCTCTCTCTCTCTCTCTCTCTCTCTCTCTCTCTCTCTCTCTCTCTCTCTCTCTCTCTCTTCACCCTCATTCAGCCCGCGGGCACATTGAAAGCTCTCTCACACGCCTACCTCCACACACACACACACACACACACACACACACCATCTCCCTAGCTTGTCACACCCTCAGCTCCCGCTCTCTCTGTCTCTCTCTTCCCCCCCTATTCAGCTCGCAGGCACATAGAAGGCTCTCTCTCTCTCTCGCTACCCACACACACACACCCATACACATTCACACACACACACACACACACACACACACACACACACACACCCTTAGCCTCTCGTCCTCACTGAAGCTCTCTGTAGTCGGCCCAACACATAAAAAAATTTATAAAATATATAATAAAATCTTATTTATTACTCCCATTCCCTCGCACCCTCTGCCGGCACACACTTACACACTCACACATAACCCCGATCCATACGCACACACACTCACAACACTTAAAAAAAACACTCACACACACATACATACACGGCATGCATACGTGCACACACATAAACACACAACACACGTACTCCATATCCACCCACAAAAGGTTTTGAGAAAAAATGAAGGGATTTGACATCGATGCCCAACACCAAAGAAGAAGGACGGCAAGTCACGCAGTGGTGAGACCGAATCAAGAAAAGATGCCGAAGGCATGCCTCAGCCGGCCCCGAACGCGGTACACCGATGCATCAACAAGGTCCACCATTCACCGGCATCTCGTCCACGATGCATCTCCCCAGTTACATCCGTAGCGTATTATTATTTTCCGATTTCAAGCCAAAAATACCTCTCTAGGTAAAGGCCCACCTAGGAGATATCATTTTAAAAATTCCCCTAAGACAAAGCAAGGGTCAACCAACTAGGACCCAGATCCTTGCTTTGTCTCTCCTGATTAAGGCCCTAACCTAATCAAATTATCCTAGCCTAATGCAGCCTGCACCTATATGTCACCATGCTCACCATCTCGTCAAGCAAAGGTTTCTATAAATACCACTGTAATCAAGATTTCCCCTCACACCTCGAGGGAATTTTTAACATCTATGTCTATGCCTCGCTCTCTCTCTCTCTCTCTCTCTCTCTCTCTCTCTCTCTCTCTCTCTCTCTCTCTCTCTCTCTCTCTCTCTCTCTCTCTCTCTCTCTCTCTCTCTCTCTCTCTCTCTCTCTCTCTCTCACCAACCTTCTATTTCCATTTACCCAACAATTGTGACAGCTTTTACACCAACGTTGGACATCCACATGCAGGCTTGGCCAAACATACCCGGCAAACAAAATCTTCTTCACGATTAACTCTTGTGCAAAATGACCACCCATGCCTCTTCATGCAAACCTTTTAGAATGGTTGGAATTTCCTCGATAGTTGGTACTCTTCTGCACACTTGATCCTTCCCTCTTTGATAAACGGAGCCTTCTAGGAAGAGATAGGAACTTCCCTTCTTCATGAGTCTCCTCTTCTACACTTTTGTGAAGTCTTGTGGAAACTTGCCCTCCAAATGTAGCCAATAATAGGAGCCAATGACTCCAATCCTTGGTATCTTGATTGCTTGATAGCTGCTGCCACCATGATGACCTGTACTTCTTTCTCAACACATGTAACTACTTGTTGTGCAAGTAAATCAGCATCTCATCAATTTGCTTCCTAGGAATATGATATAGTTGCACCTCTTTAAATTGATTAAGTAACCTACGGATGGCATGAACTTTTGTCCTCATGATTTTATTCTTGCATGCCCAAATGCCTAAAATTTGCTCCAGAATGAGAAGTGCATCCGCTTTTACCATGAACTTGGTTAATGCACATCTTCAAATCATGAAGTAGTATGTTCTATTCTAGTTCATTTTTTCTAGTTGGACCTGATAGATTGACCTTCAATCTCTTTCATGACCACCTCTCCACTTGGATTGAGCAATACTAGCCCTCCCGTTGCTTTTCTTGTGGCTCGTTGAAAAGTTCCATCAAAGAACAAGGTAAAAGAATTAGGAATAATTTTTGGTGGAGGCAATGGTGGGGTCTATACTTCAGGCACCTTAATCTCCTTCTCATGTGCCCTATAAGTGAGAATTGTTCATGCACATTGTATCCTACCTTGAAAGAGTATTCAAATTCTTGCAACTCCATAATCCACTTTGAGATGCTGGTACTAAGATTTAGAGATGACACCCAAGGGAACAAATTTTCTGCAGTGAGAATTACAGCAGGTTTTAGTAGCAAGTAGTATCTAAACTTCCTCACCGCAAACATGAGACAAAGCATCATGAGTTTTGCTTCTGTGTAGACTCTCCCCAAAGCATTCATCGCCCTACTAGCAAAGTAGATGAGCTGCATCCTGGTACTTTGGGGATCTCGTTGTCACATAAAAGTGCACCAATTGTTTCCTTCCCAACACTAGAGCAAACAAAGAATGTGTACTCCCAACAAGAAGGAATGAGTGTTGTTAGTTTTGATAGAATGAATTTAATGCTACAAAAATAGTCTTCAAGCTCATTAGACCAAACAAACTCGACTTGTTGTGTCAATTTTTGCAAACGGGGTTTAACTCCGAGGCTAAGTGTATGAACCATGACATAAAATTTACCTTTTGAATTAATGATTTGACCTCCTTAAGACTCTTGGGTGATGGTAACTCAATAAGAGCCTTTGCCTTTGAAGGGTCCACCTCAATGCCTTTGTAGAAAACTCTGTGACCAAACAAGATCACTTCATCCTCACCTATGCAGCACTTGTTGGGGTTGAGTTGAC
Source organism: Adiantum capillus-veneris (assembly GCF_014529385.1). Taxonomy (NCBI): domain Eukaryota; kingdom Viridiplantae; phylum Streptophyta; class Polypodiopsida; order Polypodiales; family Pteridaceae; genus Adiantum; species Adiantum capillus-veneris. Next base: position 146,120,847 of record NC_140954.1, read on the forward strand.
CTCCCATGACATAGAGCTTCTTCAATCCTTCTTCTACCCTCTATAGATGTAAGGAATTTGAGCTATAAATGAAAAAATCATCAATGAACACCCTAATTGACTTTCCAATTATACCCTCCTTTGGCACAGCATTAACTTTTCCTATGCATTGACCAAGTATGCATATAGAGTTGCATTACACAGCCATCATTAGCATTGCTTGGTAACCTATACGCAATACATACCCTAGGGTGATACACCGTTGTCTAGGAGGACTCCAACTAGGGGGGGCGGGGGGGGGGGGGGGGGAGGCATTCTCAATGCTAACCTGACAGACTAAGAAAAGTACTACAAGGGATTTTTTTGTGTTTATGGATTTTGATTGCAAAATTTTGGTAAACCCAAGTATATATGCCCTTATCTAATGTGATACTACAGAGACATAAGGACAAACGACAGTAATGAGCCTCTAGGTGTGTTTATATATGTAAAAACAATAATTTTTATACATAAAAGTGAGACAAAATGAGCAATCCGGCCAAAAATATCACAAATAGCAATACATAATGGTTTATTATACTGTTTTTTATTTATTTTGATTTATTGGTATTTTTTGAGCTACTTTAGTTATTTTCCTTTTATTTTTGCTAAATTCTTGGGAAAAATAAAGAAAAATAGAAAAGGAATTTGAGATAGTGTCGGAACAACAAAAGAAAAATACATGAATGATCATTAAGCAAAGGAAATATACAGTGAAGCTTGGGCGCAATTATGGAAAAAAGTTGTGGAAGCCCAATCCAGCTAGTTTTTAGATGAAAGGGAAAATTATCCAAACAAAAATGGATCAAACAGAGTCCAAATGGTAAAATTTTTGAGCCTAAAGTGCATTTCACGATGAGATAGGAGCACATGTCAAATTTTATGAAAAGTGGTTCGGAGACCCCCAATATAAGATGTTTTGGGTCCCACTTACTATCTCATTTCTACTACTCACTCTTAGAGAGAGAGCTAGCGAGACCTAGAGCACGCACACTTCCATGGCTTTTCACAATGCACACAAAAGATCGATCAGTGCCAGACGTGAGAGGTAAGGCTCCTCACCATGTGCCCTCCTTGTTGTATCCTTACTTCATCACGAAAAACCTACAGAAACGGCAATGTGGCATCGCAGGGAAGAAACCAAAACCAGACCATGACGCAACAATACTAACTTGATAGCTACAAGACTGTATAGGGGGTTAACCCTATAATAGATCAAAACATCTATGACCTCCTATGCTAGTTTAGGCCGGTCAAAAAACCCTAACTTCTTGGAGCCTATAGAAATCGACTCGGAAGAAAGAATGCTACCAAAACTCAAGAATAGGTGCTCCTCCAGGGTGCCTACATCCTATGTAATTGCCTTTGTAGTCAAACCACCAGGAGTTGGCCAAAACATCAAGCTAGTCTTTGGACATGCAAAGCATCATTTGACTCTCACGGCCAAACAGTGTGTTCCTTTGCCACCAAAATTCACGAGCTTCAAATTGCCAAAAAGGGTATCCGTAAGGTCAAACGCTACATCGAATCCATGGAAAGATTCCCTTCTACATTCACAAGCTGGGGAGATTGACCCCAAGAGAAATCACCACAAAAAGTCATCCCAAGTGAAAGAATCCCTTTAAGAGACTAATTCCAAATAGGGAGTTTCTAAGCTAAACAACCAACTTTCCAAATAGACATCATGCGTGTATGATGTCTCACATCCAATTTTTGCATAGGAAGTACTAATTTGAGTCCACCACCACATTGTGCATACTCTCAACATAAAATACACAAAATATCAGGAGATCAAGAGTGCTTCAAACAAAGTGAAACTTCACACAAGGAAACCATATAGCATGTACATCATACCCCTATGCTAATATAACAAGATTAGACATCATACGCATATGATGTCTACACTTGTCGTAGAGGAGTTATGTCAACATTTTGGGCATCCAAATTTGTATATCATGGTACCTATAGCCTATACACCAAGTGTGGGCACCTTTGGGCATGTTTTGATCACCGTCCTCTTCATTTTCCAAATCAAAGTGTCTTAAACGCCTTCTATGGCCTTGGGCACATGAGCACTTGTCCAGATTCATATTTTCACACATTAGAGAAATACAAAAATCATGAGCTACCTCTGCACCAATTTTGAGCCAAACATTTCAACCTAGACATCATATCCATATGATGTCTTGACCCCTTGAATTGACATTTTACTGTGATTTTGGCAACTCTAACACTTAACTACATCATTATGAGCTCCCCATCAAATTTTCATCACATTTGGATATTCTTTGTCCTCCAATTACCCAACATGAAAAAATCTACATGCACAAAACCTTTTTATGGCTTTTGACATCCATTTTCAAGCTCAATTTCAAATCTGAGGATATGGGCACCATGCACATGTTATCCACATCTTACCCAATGACTTTCAAGTAGTTTTGCAAAAAAAATAAAATCATACATGTATGATGTTCTCTTCTCTCATATAGATGCCAAACTCCACATCTTTCATCATGAGCATGTTCACCACATAGTATAAAGGCCATGCATTCAACTTCGACATGTTTGAGGAAGGTTGTCACCACTTGGAGCGCAAAAAATGAAAATCTTGGTAAAGGACACATTCTATGTCCCCAAGCACATGAATAATCTCCAAATCAAAATCTGAGATAATCAAAGGGTTATTCATCACCTGGGGATACTACAGATCAAGTCTAGGCCAAAAATCTTAATGAAGACATCATACCTGTATGATGTCTCCACAGGCCAAAATGACCAATTTGGGGGAATTTCTCACTTCCAATGCCATTATCCCATTATTGGTAGCTCACATCTCAAGTTCGATCAATTTTTAATTCTGTGTACCCATCTAAACCCAAGTTTTGGAACTTTGAAACCCTACACCTAAATTTTGGATTCAAACACATGAATATAGTTTCAAATCAAAATCCAATGCCGTAGGAGTCTATACCAGGCTAAAACCCATCTCTAATACAAGTTTGAGCCCTTTTGGACAAAGTAGACATCATACGCATATGATGTCTCACTAGCGTGAAAATGAACTTGGAAGCTAACTTGACCCGTTCTAAGCCTTCACCACATGATTATGTGAGTATCTATCAAGTTTCATCTCATTTGCTCAAAACTAAGCCAGAATACAACTTCAAAGCTTGAAAGGAGTTCTAATGGTCACAACTTCTGCAAATGACATCCAAATTGAAATCCAGGCATATATGCAAGATGTACATGCTGTGAGATATGCACATATGAAATTCAATTCATTTTGAGCATTTAGACATCATATGCATATGATGTCTCACAGCGTGAACCCAAATGAATTTTTGACCACATGCATAGCACCCCTAGGCCCTGATTAGCTTTTGTTTCAAATTTGAAGTCATATGGATAGCTAGAAATTGAGAAAATGCTAGATTTTGTGAACAACCCATACTTTTGCATTTGGAGTGCCTGCATGATCAATGGAAGATAGAAAATCACTAGCAACGAAGAAGAGGCTTTCCTTAAAGGATTTCATTACAGTCACAAAAATATATACAATACCCGAAGAGACTGTGAACCCAACCAAGTCTTGGGTGGATGAAGCTACCTACAAGAACCGGCAGTGTACCAAGTTACCTTTAGAGACACACAAGAAAATACCGTAAATATCCCAATAAATCCACGAGAAATCATAGAATACGTTGAGGCGGTCTAGCGAGGGAAAAAAGAGAGGCGACCTCTAAACACCCCTCAAGGCTCCCATGTTGCTCAATTGGGGCTGAGGCAATCGCAAGCAAGAAAAAAGAAACAACAAAACCCACAGCTAAACAAGTGAATGGGTACTACCTAGTTATGGGATGCGAACTATGACGCAAGAGAGATATAATCACGAGCAAGAGGAGATGAAACAAAACACACAGAACCAATCTCACACCAAGACACACACCAAATGGAGCAAGCGAGAGCTACAACAAAGGAGAGAGAGAGAGAGAGAGAGAGAGAGAGAGAGAGAGAGAGAGAGAGAGAGAGAGAGAGAGAGAGAGAGAGAGAGCAATGTAGTTTATGCAAATACCTGATTGATGACTTGCAAGGTAAGGCTATATACTATCACACTATCACGGAGCTTTCTTAACCTAAACAAAAAACTGGTGAATGGTAAACATTTCTAGCACACAAACATTTTCTTAGGGTATGGGAAACCTCTCACCACAAAACCCTCTTAGAATGAACAAGAAGCTTGGCAATGAAAACACACTAACCACTTTTTTAAACAAGATCAAATGTTGGATCTTTAAAGATATGAGTCATCTTGCATTCACCAAACCACGTGACACAAGTGAAAGGATGATGATTCTAGAACTACTTGACACGCCTTTGAAGCACCAAAACCTTATATTGTTGAAAAATGAAAAGAGCATATACAATAGTGGTTTGAGATCAGTCACTCACACTCTCTCACTTTGGGATGTGTAGCATCAAAGCTTCTCTCACATCAAGTGAAGCTCACAAGGTGATGACTATAGATAAAATTCTCGTCACGCCTATAGTGTTGGGGTGCTATGTGAGAGCTTGGGGATAGTTTTACAAGAAGGACAGGGGCCTATTTATAGGTTGGAGACCCTATTTACAAGCTAACAAATCAAGATTATGATTTGTTTTTTGATATCAAAACATTGCGAGCCTTCTTTGTCTGCTTGAGGGAAGGTGCTTTTTATAGTTGGGTTAATGGGCGTTTGTGTTAGTAGATTAAGAGTTAGTGCTATAAATCACTAGAAAAAGATACTAATATATTTACAACGGGTATAATGACTTAATTAAAGGATGAGAAAAGAGGAGTGAATGAGATGGGTGTACCCTTGCGATGGTGATTCCTTGAAAAATGTTGGATTCACCTGTGCGTAGATTGTTGAAAGTGACCACCATTCTTCTTCTTCTTTTCACGTTGCCGCCATAGTTGAATCACCACAAAGAGAATGAGGGTTTTGTTGATAAAAAACTTCCATTTTACAGAGATTAAGTATGGCTAGGTTTTTGATTTTTTATGCATTTTCAAAGGGTAGAATAAAATCGTAATATGGGAGTAATAGAGAGAGATATGGAGATGGTGGATGTAGGTAGAGCTTTAAAAGAGATCTAAAGCTAAGTAGAGATAAATGTGTGTGTGTGTGTGTGTGTGTGTATGGAACTAGGAAAGGAGGTGAGACAAGACTATGGGTTACTTGTGAGAAAAGTGGGCAGAGGGGTCCACCAAAAAAATCCTATCGCACTGGTGGTAGCTTCAAAAATTATTAAAACTTTTGAGGTGATTATTCAAATTTTGGTACAAATTTTGTCTTATAAACACCGCTTTAAATTCGAAGTGGAGATAGATATTAAAAATCACACGAAAATGCCTATTTTCTTCACGAAAATATTCTTTAGTGGCTCTCCTTTTGTTAAATTTACGTAAGTCTCCAAAGGTGATCCCCTCCTTGCATGAGAGAATGACCTTATAGATTTTTGAGGGTTTGAAAATATGGATGGAGTAGGATTATTCACAAATATGATATATGGATCTCCAAGTGTTTACCGCGTTGTTTATAGCGTTTTGTAGAGAGAAGGTATAAATTCAATGAGAGAAATAAGAGAGAGGAGGGAAGGGGTTTTTTTGGTGTTTAAAGTATTACCACGACTCTATCCGTTGTTATTACCGATGTTATTATCGCGCTCATTACCGTCGTTATATCCGCTGCCCAAATTCAGCGCCTAAACTTTCAAATTCTGGTTTAACCTCCCCCCCCCCCCCAATCAAATTTTGGTGTTTCCCTCCTCTCAATAAAAATTAAAGAATATTGTATATAATTTTCAAATATAAAAAAGAAGAGAAAGAGAGAGAGAGAGAGAGAGAGAGAGAGAGAGAGAGAGAGAGAGAAGAGAGAGAGAGAGAGGAAGAGGGGGGAGAAGGAGGCGGGGGATATAACGCCCGGTTCAGACACTGCGGCAGAAATGCTTCCCACAGGGGCGTCTAAGCAGGGTGGCAAAAGCCTATTTGCTGTAAACAGGTATCATTTTCCTCTGGGCCCACCATTTTTCTTTCGGCACACCCCCCTCGAAAGAGTTGCTGGCCTCTCTCAAACTCTCTCTGTTTTTTGCTCTTCTTCCTCCAACACCATTCAGATGAGGCGGCGGTAGACCTGTAGAAAGCCTTTTTTCCTCTAGCCTCATCTGAACGCGGCCTAAGATTACCATTGGTTACAACAAAAATATTATTGTCAATTGATTAACTTAATTGAGCATATTCTCAAATCTAAAGAGAGGAAGAGGGAGAGAGAGATGAATGGATTACACGACCAAAAACCTTCATAACTGCAAAATGTTTATGAATCATCTTCCAAAATATCTCTACATGAAGCATCATCCAATTCTAAACCCATGGCTCCTAAATCAATAAAGAGAGTCCGGAGTTTTTGTTTGTGGATGCATTGCCAGCTTCATCATCTTCGAGTTTGTCATATATCCTCCATCTCATCATCTTCATCATCATGACAATCATCCTCGCTAAGACTTGCTGCCACCGGACTTGATTCATTGACCTCCCTCTCCTCTGTTTCCACCTCATCCAAAGTCGGAGGTGGAAGAGGGTCGAAGATATTCTCCACTTCATTAGTGGAAAAAATGGTTCTCCCCCCAGGTGTTACGGGAATTACGAACCAAAGTTTTGGTTGGTGGATTGCTGGGATATAGATGACCTATAAAATAGAATCTCAAAGTGAGTAACATTGGTATAACTAATGCTACAACAAGTAAATAAGAATAAAAAAGGTACATGTCACTCACCTACTCACAATTGCGCGGTAAAACTAAATTATCATACCTCCCTATGTGATGCACACTAGAGTCCACCATGTAGAGGCCATTCTCATGTCGTCTAGACACATTTGCAAACCTCTTGCACTTGAAGATGAAGCTATCAAAGGTTCTAAAATTAACCTTTAGTATCCTTTCAATAGTTCCACAATACCTGGCTTCATCACCGTCTGTGTCAAAGTTTCCCATGATGGCACAATCCATGGTGGTTCTACGCTCGTCAATGTGGCATGTACGAAAATGATGACCCTTTGACCACATAGAGTTAAAGGAAAGGCACTTCAAAATAGAAAACTATATTAATTTATAAAATACATATAAAAGATAATTTCAAGAAATAGCGAGACAATATGGTTTAGATATATGAGTACTCTACCTTTGGTACGCAGCCTCGTGCATACTCCCATTCTTTGTTGGTGATGTCTTCTCCACGCGTTTTTGCCTCAGTCATTCTCTGATGAATCCACTCTATACTAATGAGATCTGGGAAACATGCAAGGTGTCTAGGCACTGGGGGTGCCCTCCTTCCTCCATTTTCTTGTTTCCATGCTTCCCTCTCTTGCAAACACCTAGCCTTTTCCACTGTCCACAAGTCCACCCACTTGGTCATAATCTTTGCATTGAGAATGCAAAAGTTATTGACCACTCGGGATAGATTCATATCCATGTTAAGTATTTTCCCCTTTCCACTTGTCAAGTGTGACGTAATCCTTGCATCTTCCTCGTCTGACTACATGCAAGGCATTGAAGGATCAACTTCTGCCAAATACTCTGATATGTAAACAAATGCCTCTTGAAAAATCCACCCTTTGGCCATACATGCCTCTGGAGAAATCCACCCTTCGGCCAAGAGGTGAATTTGACTAAGAAGGACCGTTCGAGGAAATGCATCTTCAATGGCACCACAGTTTCTGTTGCAAGTGTTTGAGCAACAGGGATAGCATCTATTTCGATTTCCTTGGAGCTCACAAATCTGCAAGAAAACACACAAGGATACACTAAGTGCTAGTTGAAATTATTGTGTACATAAAGAAGGTGTAGTTGAGTGGAGTCTTGTGGTGTACCTTACTAGCTCTCCTAATTTGAAAATAGCGTCCCTGACTTTCTTGTCCCGACATATACACATACTCACCGGTAGAATGAACTACAATGTAAATCAGGGAAAGGGAAAGTGAGTGATAGTCATACACACAAAGTATAGATAGGATAGGGAGTATGAAGATTACCTGAAGCATCTTGTGCCAATCCTGGGACTTCAACCCATACAATTTAACGCTTCCACCTTTCTTCGTGGAGGTGAATCGATAGGGACACGCATCATTCCATCATTTGAGCGATGGTTTGTGTGCCACGCGAAAAGCTACATGGTAGACCTGCGTTTAAACATGTGTTGGATGCGACGAATTAATGGAAAATGTCTTAATACCTTGCAGGGTAGGTGTGCCCCGCTCACGCCTGTCTTGTATCGTGCCTCCCCGTACACGGGACATGAGGTAACATGTGCATGCGCATTGCGGTATAGCATGCAATCGTTGACTCACGCATGGATGCACTCATACTCCATTCCAAGTGCAGTGACATAAAATCTAGCTCATCGAAGATCTGGAGGCATGTAGTGATCTTTTGGCAATATTTTTCCCATCAAACTACAACAAACATGCGTATTAGTATAATTCCTAGAAGACGACACCATAAAGAGAGAGGAAGAGAGTATATAAAAGCCACATTCCATACTTAAGAAGTAGTGCATCGACACTTGCATTACTCCAACTGCATTTTGCTTGCAAGTTGAGTACTTCCAACGATGCTCAGAGCATTGAGTATCATGCACCGTCGTAAAGTTTTTAGGTGCCAGTTATTACCGCGGCTATTACCGTGCTTATTACCACCCATATTATTGCGACCAGTCATTTTAAAACGGATATATGCAAATCCGAGGTTGCAGGGGGGAGGGGGGTAGGGGGGGGGGGGGGGGGGGGGGGCTACAAACCACCCCCTCTACCCTTAGCTATACTATATTTATTTTTTTTTTAGTTTTTTTGTGAAGATTTTTAATTTTCTATGGATACTTTATTTTGTAGTACTTTTAAATGTTTATTAATTGAATTTTTAAAATCTCTTCTAGTTAAAAAATAATTTTAACACTCATTGTCATTTGTTCTCTTTGACTTTAACTATATGTAATTTAACACTCATTCCTCACTTGAGGCACATTGCTTTGGAGCACGTGGAGAACGAAGGGGCTTTGGCATTCTCGGAAAAGCGCTCGGAGAGATGATAGCATGACTCACTTGTCGCTTGAGGAGGTGTCCCATTGGTCTGTGTTCGGTGGTGGTGCACCGGCGCGCAAGGCCAAATGGCAGAGGCAAGAGTGACTGGGCAATTTGGGTGCACCGCGTGGTGATCCTCCCATTGGCTCTACGTTGGCAGCTCCTACGGCGTCTTCATCGTACTTTGAGGTAGAGGATGAGTACATGTTTGACATGTGTGATGAGTTACTAGCTCATGAGCGTGACTTGTGCGAAGAGGATTGTTAGCCCTGCACTAAATGGGCTGCCAAAACGAAGGATAGATTGAAGAGGGCAGAGTATGCCACGTTTTTGCAGCATATCTTGCGTTCTTGCTCTCCTCCATCGCTCCCAAGCTTCGCCCCCCCCCCCCCCCCCCCTCCCCCACCCCCCATCTCGCTACCCTCTCTCTCCCTTCAACAAGCCTCCCCCCTCCCCCGCCCCCTTCTCTCCTTCTCCAAGCTTCTCAAGTTTTGTCGAAGAGGGTTTCGTCCAAGTTTTGGCAAGGGGGTATTCCGCCATCTTCTTTGGAAGCTCAACCTATTCGAAGCTCAACCGTGCTACAAAGAAGAGGTAAAACAAAAGTACATCCTCACTCTTCCCCTTTTGTTTTCTACTACTACTACTACACACACACACACACACACACACACATAAATAAAAAAAGTTAGAGAAAATAGAGAATCCATTATAACATACCTCGTTCATTGGGAAATGGTTGTTTTGCATGGATTGTTTGAAATGGTTGCTTTGGTAAGCACGTTTCAAAATGGTTGCTTTGCTACGCACGTTTGGAAATGATTGATTTGTCATGCACATTTTGAAAATGATTGTTTGGATAGTGTTAGATGAAATAGAGAGAGAGAAAGAGATAAATGAAGAGAGAGAGAGAGAGAGAGAGAGAGAGAGAGAGAGAAAGAGAGAGAGATTTAAAGAGAGAGAGAAATAGATAAAAAGAGTGAGAGAGGGAGAGAAATGTTAGATAGATAGAGAGAGAGAGAGAGAGAGAGAAGAGAGAGAGAGAGAGAGAGAGAGAGAGAAAGAGGGATAGAGGTAGATAAATAGAGAGAGAGAATTAATGAGAGGGAAATAGATAGAAATAGATAGATAGTTCTATTATCATCCTCAGAGGTCAAATATGACCTATGGGACCAAATGAACATGTCACGTGGTGTGAGTGGAGGTCATAAGTGACTCTCGATGCTCAAAAATGGCTGAAATGAGCATCGCAATAGAGATTCCACATCGTGTTTGGGAGAGGAAAGTATGTAGGGAGAGCTCATGGCTCAATATATGGAGAAAAGAGGACCTAATTTGGTGAAAAGCTGAGCACTCAAGTAGAGTGTGGTACTCACTCTCTTGCACTTGACGAGGACATAAGGTGCAAAGTCGCTGAGACTCCTCTCAAGTGCCCCAACGTCCTGTCTCGCAGTGTAGAGAATGGGACCTAAGAAGAATGGGAGCACACACACACACACACACACACATAGAAAGGGAAAGAGAGAGAGACAGAGATAGAGAAAGAGAGAGAGAGAGAGAGAGAGAGAGAGAGAGAAGAGAGAGAGAGAGAGAGAGAGAGAGAGAGATAGATAGATAGATAGATTTTATTATCGTCCTCGGAGGTCAAATATGACCTATGGGACCAAAGTTACATGTGATGTAGTATGTGTATGGCTGATGAGTGACTCTCGATGCTCCAAAATTGTAGTGATGAGAGTCGCAATGGAGAGCCCACACTTTGGCTGGGAGAGGAAAGTTTGTAGGTCTAAGTTATGGCTGAAAATGTGAGAGAAGCAAGTTCGGATGTGATCAAAAGCTGAGCACTCTAGTAGTGTGTGGTACTCAAACTCTCGAACTTGCTGTGAGCATAATGTGCACAATCGATTTGACTCTTCTCCATTGCCCCAACGCCCTATCTCGCATCGAAGGAAATGGGAGCTAAGCCGAATTGCTGCGATAGTGCGTATCGCAGACAAGGGAATAGGCTCAAGCATGTAAGTGTGAGTACGGTTTCCTCTCTCAGCGAAGAACATGGTTTTGTAGTTGGGGGCAATATAGGTGGTGTAATGTATGAAGCGTGGCCCACCGGAATACATTGGCGTTGTAGAGAAGCTTCATTCACTTGAGAATCAATTGAAGCATCATGTAGCAAGTGTAATGCATCCCATCTCCCAAACCACTTCTTTATGTCTTGCATCCATCCCGTGCTCAAGATCTTGCTTTTATGCGTCTTTTGAACTTTTTTGCTTGCTTCCCATGCAATTGTAGGAAGTCGATGCGAGGGGTTTTGATGCATCTTTATCATGTACTTCACAACCCTTTCCATGCCCATAACCTCAATTGGAAGAGATCCCGACTCAAGAAGTAGGAGCATATATGGTGTTTGTGTCTTAACTTGGAGAAAGTTTGTAAGAAAACGCTTATGGACATTCTCAAACTCTTTCCAAGTAGACTTTGAGATGCTCCCGCCCCACAAATCAACTCCATAAAGAAGAACCGGTGTCACCAATGCATCAAAAAGATGAAAGATTACGAGCGGAAGTGCGACGCGAGAGAGAGTGCGAGAAGAAGAGCACGACAATATGGTGAACTCGCTCTACTGTAATGTGTAGAGCATAGTGAGTTTTTATTAGGTTTTTACAAAAGAATATGTGTACATACCTGGCGGCCCGCCCACTTACCTGGGCGACCACATTGGACTTTATACCCCAACAACCTCCCACATAAAGTCCAATGTGGTACTTTAAGTGTGAGAGAAGCTACTATACAAGCTAATATCACTACAAGAGGTTGTGTGCTCTTGTGACGCTGTTAGCGACGGAAATACACTGGGTTTTTATAACCCCTGGCGTCGCTAAAACCGTCGCTATATGCGTCGCTATAAGCGTCGCTATATAGAGACGCTCATAGCGACGTTTACACTGCAGACTATAGCGACGCTCATAGCGACGCTACAGAGCCATAAATAGCGACGTTTATAGCGACGCCTGAGAGAATTTTTTTTTGGTGGCAGGGCATCCATCAACCATATTGTACTTGATTCACTTTTTAAAAAAAGTGCAAGGGTAGATAATAGACCCAAAATAGTCACCCACAAGACGCATTGTTTGCAAAATTGACAATTGTACACATCATAGTGTGCGCTCCTTGCCGCACTGTCGAAGCAAGGGACTTGCCAATACACCGTGTGCGAGCCACAAACGGCTCCAAGCACACAACAAGCCTAAACTAGCAAGCTCAAGAAAACAAAGGGTGTGTCACTCACCGCTCTACGCTCGCCTTCGTGGTGGATTCCTCGCCGCGATGAAGAAGAAGCTGCAGTCGTGCCGCGCTCAACCGCTTCGCCGCCGTCGTGCCTTCGTAATGCTCGATCGCACACACACTCTCCCTCTCTCTCTCTCTCTCTCACACACACACACAAGGAGGTGAAGAAGAAGAAGATGGAGATGGAGCAAGAGCACTCTTCAATTGCACAAATGAGAGAATGAGTAAAAATTAGGTTTAGTTGGCTTTTATAGGAGCTCACCCCATTCACACTTGGGCGCCCATGCTTAACCAACTAATCCCTTGAATGTCCAAGTTAAAGTGCGCCTCTCATCGACGATCACTCTACCTTTCCCTATTGGACCGACAAGCCCGGTACCTGACTCTATCGAATACATAATACACGTCCGTCATAGGTGATAGGGTGTCCGTGTGCCATGAGGGTTAACATGCCCCCCTTCCTGATGTAGATTCCGTCCTCGGAAGCTATTGAGTTGAAGCTGGTTCATCGAGGTGGAAGAGCATTTGAGATGAATGTCCTTAGCCTTCTTCAGTCACTGCAAAATCAAACAACATTGGCACGGTAATTGCATTCTCTTAAAAAGCATATGCAGTTTTAGGTAGACACATTGATTGGTAAAAGAATTTCAAACAATTTGTTAGCAATGAACATTAAATTGCAATGTAATCAAATGCATAAACAGATGTAAAGGCAAAAAATTAAACAAGTCTGGGGTCGCTAATTTGACGGTCGAAAAGCACTAGAGATCGAATATTAATACCATGGGTAAGCTTCTTAATTTTCTGTGGTCAATTAAGTTGTTTAATCGCGAGAGCCAAGTATTCATGTTCAAGGGCTGACTAGAGGCTATATCTAGAAAACCTTGTAGTTAAGCTACCATAAAAGGAATTTCTCATGAAATCATCGCCTGACTGATTACTTTTTCTTTGACCCCCCAAAGTCTTTTCACATGATTCAATTATGATGTGTGTGCTTATTTTGTATGCCTTGGGTTTTTTGCTTTTCAAGGAAAAGCGCCCACACTGGGAACCTCTAGGGCTCTAGTACCATAGGCAATACATGTGAGTGAAGTACCAAATCAAGCTGAGATTTCTCTTCCAGCTTAAAATTTTACATTGTGGCACTTTGATTTTTTGTTTGTTCATTTTCAGCATTTAAATTTTGTAACTTTGGGGGGTCATATAACACTGTTACCCTCCCCAGGCTCATCACATTAGTAAACTCCCTTTATAATACTTAAGCTAAAGGTCAATAGGGTTAAGCCCACTAGAAAGCCCTAGTACATTTCATACAATGCTGCCTAAATCGGATTAAGAACCTAAGTAACCATTGCTTATTAGGAAGGCATTCCCCATGGTATTAAGAGAAGATCTCTAACACCTAACTTGGTCAAACTAGCTTAGTCGGACTGCTTGATTTTTACACCTAAACAAGTGATTATGACAAAACATTACATTGAATTAAATGTTTGATACCAAGCAAATGCACTGAATATTATGCTACCAATCACAATCAAAGCGGACAATCATAGATGCAAAAAGATAACGGCAATGCTAATGGACAAGAAACACCTGTTTGTGTTGATGGTCGCGCTTGATTTGAAGGTTCCATGAAGGTCCAAATCCTATCAATAGCAACACGCTCCTGTACACACTATGAAACACAAACAATACCTCTAGGAGGAACATCAGTGGGAAAAGAGAACTTTGCTAATCTCTCAACTCTAAAACAAAAACACTCCTATCGTACTAATCTTACTTACCCTCCATCACTCAAGTGATGAGGATCAAAGGTATTTTATGGCATAGGTTTCTGTTTCACTGTACCAAATGTGACATGTGTAGGTCTGAGTCAATGTTTTGACTTTTATTGTGCATACTCGTTTGCTAATTGCGCTTGCTCTTTTTTTTGTATAAAGCTTTATATGTACATTCCCTAAGATTGGTGATTAAGAGGTCAGGGAAAAAGGTTGAGAGGGAAAAAAATGAATGATGACTGTCAGCAAACACTCCCCCCTTCCTTGGGTAGATCATACCGTTTGAAATGAGCTTGTCACCCTTTGAAACCAATTGTTCCAGTTGGTAATAGGTGAGGATTTTTGCCAGTAGTTTTCTATTACCCTAGGTGCCTTGTCAAGCTGCAAGGGTGGTAAGGTACTCTCCCAGTATCGAACTTGAAGTGGTTCATCAGGTGATTCTTGAACACTGGGAGGTGTGGATTCTTTTGTAGCTTCATGGAGGTCCACTACTATAGATGGAGGCTGTGTAGAAGATTTTACCTCTATGGATGTATTACATGAGGAGCTAGAATCTTCATGGGACTCCCCCCTTCCTGAGGTAGGTGGAACAAATCGTTCTTTCTTTGGTACCCAAATTAGCTCGGGAGCGGGTGTGTAGCATTCGGTGATTTTTTTCTTTCCACGATCATTGATTCGTTTTGGAGCTACGGGATTGGGCTCACTTGGGTCAGGTGATAGGTAAGAGCACAATCTACGTTTTGGCACCCAGATTTGATCATTTCCTTGATAGTAGCCTTGGGCTTCCAATAGTCGTTTAGGAATCCATCGCAACGTTTCTTTACATTTCTTGGAGCGTGGTACGTTTCTTACAAGGTTTCTGTTTTTTAGCACTAGCTATGGTCACTAAAGAAGCTTTAGGGACCCACTTGTATGTTTTCTTCGTTACATTAGGATGAGTCTTGTCGGAAGCGATATGCATTGCTTGTAGCATATTTAAGGGTATAGGCATTTCATCCCCCTCAGGTGTTACCCAGGTCGTCCCCCTATTTCCCCAAGTGTCTATGGTTGATGCTAGGTGTACCCAATCCACATTGTCCGACTCAGTCATCCCAGGTAGGATATCCATATAAGGAGAATCTTGGCCAATGTCTGTATCCTTCTTACAAGTGTAACAATATTGTAGTGGGGTCCGTGAACTGTGGTGTCAGAGCGATGATCAATAATGGTTTTACTCCCTAAGGGGTGTACCTTACCAGTCACCAAATCCACTCTAAGGACAGAGTCTTGGAATTGCAAATAGACATGATTTTTAGACCAATCGTGAACCATTTGTGCTTCCCTCATGAATGGTCGTCCTAAAATCATTTCATATGACATAAGGTGTTTAGAGAAATCCATTACAATGAACGTATGTCGTACCTTGTGTCCTAGAACTTTGATCTTAAGATCCTTGAGCATCCCCATAGGTTTGGCTATGGTACCATTTGCCATCTTTACCACAATGTTAGTAACACTGAGGCGGGGTTTTCCCATGGATTCCCAACAATCTTTTGTAACGATGCTAACTCCCGCACCACCATCAAGAATTCCCTTTATAGTTAATCCCTTGGTAGTGATGGGTAGGGTCGCATTAGACTCGTCGCCTTCAAAATACTGCCCTAATTCGTTAATGGGTACCTCGATCACAGACTCGTGTCCATCTAAGTCAAGTGATTGCACATGATTTTCCTCATCAATCATAATCGAGTCAGGCCTATTTGGTTGCGCAAACTGCGGTAATCCCGTTCGTAGCTCTCCGTTAAGGAATGCTCGAAGTGCAAGGAATAACTCAGGATCTCCATACAGCTTTGCTATGATCGTGGTTCGGACCTCAGAAGACATGAAGTCCACTAGTTTGGCAACATTCATTGGCGTTTTGCAGGGTGTAGGTCCTTGACTAGGAACTGGTGAGGATGGAATCTCATATTCCTCAATGGGATCAGGTATTCCTTCGTTAAACATCCTTTCCAACAAGAAGGTGTATGCTCACTTTCTGATGTCCTGTCCTCACTCCCTTCTTGGATGATACTAGATATGGCTAACGGTCTATGGTTCATGTGGGGTGGATGAACTTGCGTGGGAAACACTGTGTCATGAATTTTGATATGCATGGGTTCTGGTTCTAGTTTCCTTTGAGTCTCCTCCACTAAACCTCTTAGATGTTTCACCTGCTTAATCTCGTCTACAGGGTTTGGGTACGTCCCAATCTTCTTTTTACGATTCTTCCCTTTTTGCCCCTGCGGTTTATCTTGGGGGTCTTGGATTGGATTTGGAAACACTTGTGGTGTTTTCAGAGGCTCTTTATGGTTTTCTCTTATTCGGTTTTCATTTGGTTCCATGTTACGGTTTTCTTTGTCGGTCTTTCCCTTTGTGGTATTGGTTCTAGTCTCCATTGTCTCGACTGAATCTGAATCATCCTCGAGGTCATTCATATACACGGGGTCATCTCCTGTTCCTATGTTTGTTTTGGAACTTGGCTTTGAATTTTCCGTATTCTGCGACTTCTTCCTTCGTGTCTTCTTTTTCTTTGCTTGGATAACTGACGCGGTATCTCTCTCTTCGAGGATATGTCCTGGCCCTTGAAGCATGGACCGTGTAATCGCATAAGCGGGTGCGACGGGTGGTATTGGCGATGTCACACTAGCAATTTCGACCAAATTCAGGGGTGTGATTTTAGGCGCATTTGGGTTATAGGGGCATTGGGCAATCAAGTGATCTATGCCACAACGATTACATGTGAGTATTGGCATTGCAGACGTGCTCCCTTGATTCATTTGCATCTGTGCAGCATTCTTTTGCAGCCTAATAGGGCACTCCGCTACTCGATGTGGTCCACCACACTCGTAGCATTGAAGAGGTGGCCTCCTAGCCTGGGTGTTGATATTTTGACCTCTGGATGCGAGAGCAGCAGCTTGATAAACCGGCTTGACTTGTCCCCAACAATCTTCCATGTAGTATATAGGACACTCTTCCAATGTATCAAGTCCGTAGGCAATACTAGTGTCTATTTCCTCCTCACAGCCATCTGCATAAGCATTTGATGGCTCGCAACCCACTTGGTTCATAGGGGCGACTCTTGGATGCGGGGGCTGCGGTCCTAGCACAGGAGGTGGTAGCGGTGTAGCTTGTACAACATTTTGAGATCTAGGGACCATGTGTTGCGGTAGTTGCTCAACAGGTGGAGCAGGCATCAATACAGGAGCTCGAGGCGCATCCGTCCAGGCTACAGGTGGTCTATTTGCCATCATACGTTTGATCATTAAACAATCCTTAGCTTGGTGACCATACCTACCACATGCGTTGCAAGTTCCATTAAATTTTACTCTAAACGTAGGGCACTCACTAGTGCTATGTGGACCTAAGCAAATGGAACACCATTGTTGCTCCCTTCTTGGATACATGTGACTATTTTGAGGGGTCGATTATCCTTAAGAGACTCTTGGATTGCCTTGGTGAGGTCTGTCAAGAATGTCTCAAATACCTTTGGCTCATTGGCAATGGGCTTTGCAGTCATGGGTTCATACTCAATGGCTTGTGAGCTAGTGGATCTCGTGTCAGTAGACACCCTCATGCCTGCTATCATCAAGTTGTCCTCTAATTGGATTGCATTGGCAGTGACATCTTCCCAGGTTGTGATACCTCTAATCACTAGTCCATTATAGATTCCTTCATTCCTCAACCCTCGAATGAATCGATCAAGCAGTTGGTTATTGTTGAAGCGCTCATTTACAGGGCAGCGAGAGTTTAAGTGCTTTAGACGACTAATGAAGTCCCTTACTGACTCTCCTTCCTTACGTTCGGCCTTCTGTAGCTGAGATGCTACACCCCAAAGCACACCTTCTCGTATGTACTCCTTTAGAAACAACCTTCGAAGGGTAGGGTAGATTGTTTTCTCGTCCACCCTTAGGGTCCTATACCAATCTCCAGCCTTCCCACTTAATGTCAAGCTTAAGGCATTGCACTTATGTAGTTCGTTGCGTTCCCCTAAGGAATCACATACTTGTTCAAACACTTCAATGTGTTTTAGCATCTTCGTCCCCATTGAATTTTTGCGTGAGTTTGGCAATTTGTACTGCCTTACTTCTAGGCTCTCTATCAGATGCATGACGCATATTTTCCGCGATAGATCGACCTATGGTTTGAGCAAACGCTGCCAAGTCACCTATGTGAGGAGGCAGGGCCGGTGGAGGTACTCTTGGAATCATATGTGGGAGAGGAACGGGTACCGGTCTTGGCATATGTGTGGATGATGCAGGATATGGAACATAACCGGGCATAGGTCCACTCGGATAAGAGCTAGGGAGCGGCACTCGAGGAGCATAAGCAAGTGGTACAATTGGAGGTGTGGGGGCCATGTGTGCATAAGGGGCTAGAGGCACATATGGTCGAGGCCCCATATTAGGTACTACGACACTAGGTAGTGGCACTGCGCTAACCGTAGATGTCATCGGTACATTCTCTGTCAGGCTTATCCCTGGAGTGAGCACTGTGTTTTCCTTATAGAGGGTTGAGCCAAGTTAGGGAAGCTAAAGTTTTCGCTCGGAGGCTCAGATTGCATAGAGACCCCAGGTGAAATGACGTAAGATGGGTCCATGGGGCTCATTAGAGGAGTCTCCATTTGTGATAGAGTAGGCTGTTGAGCCTTGCTCGTATCCAGAAATCTCATGGGGCCAGTTGAGAGTATATTTACCCCTCGGTTTTGCCTTTCTGATTGAATAATGCCATGGATAACATTACAGATCATTTTCTGTTGATCTTCGATGCTCGTGGCACTAGAGGTGGATTGTACAATCTCTATCCATCCTACATGGTAGGCGTGGCCAGAGTGTAGATCCGTCAACACCTCAGTGTGGAGGTCGTATGTCCAATGATCATTAATGAACAATCCTTCTAGAGTCGACGTGTTAACGGTTTCTTGTGAGGTAGAAGCAATGTTGCTCCCCGTGGTTTTACTTGTCACCAACGGTACTCTAGAGGGAACTTCTGAAGGAGGCAGCTCAACAGGGCCTTCTTGGTAAGAAGTTGGTAGGATATCCACATGGACACTCTTTGGGGGTGTGGGGTCCACGTGCGATGTGAAAGGAGAGTCCACTTCCCCACCCCCTTCGTGTGCTTCATTTGCATCAGGTTCCGAGCGAGTAGCTCTACCTAATGTTTCCATGAAACGGCTAAACATACTAGTACTAGGCTGTGGAGCTTCGGGAGGTGCATGGCCTTCTCTCTCAGTGTTTTGGGTAGGGTATGCTTCCATGATTTCTGAGTCGGAGGAGGAATCACTAGCGGCTATTTTAGGGTCTTGGGTGGTGCTACCTTGTGTCCCCGCTGAGGGTCTAGAGCTTATCGTGGATGGGTAATGGGTGTCCGTATGAACAGAGGCACCCTCAATATGCTCGTGTTCTAGCACCCGCCCAGAGCGTAAGTGCATGTGCTTTTGATACCCTAAGGTGTCAAAAAGCTGCTCTAGGAGGCCTTGTGACTAGTTTTTTAGCGTGTTTTTTGTTTGTTTTTTTGCTAGATTTTTTAGAGCGTGTCGTGGAATGGGCCGTGTGATAGCTCGAAACGAGCGTATCGGTCAGAGGGTCGTGCCGTGCTTTACAGCCCCCGTTTGGTCACTCTATGCCCTCGGAATCCCTAAAACTGTCAATTTCCAGTAGGGAACTAGGCCCAAACTAGAAAGTCTAAGGGTGCAAGTGGGAAGAGAAAGGAGGAGAGTGGAGGACTTGTCCCACATGCTCTCATTCTCTCTTGAGGGAGTAGGGTATATATATAAGAGTGAGTCTAGTATATATCATAAGACTGAGGACTGAGGCCTTGGCTTGGGCTTGGGCTTGGGCTTGGGCTTGGGCTTGGGCTTGGGAAAATGATCCCGATCCCGATCTATCTTTTATACAAACCAACCCGTCCGTTTTTTATTTTTTTCGGGTATAAAACACACTTCGTACTATTGCCATGAGGGTTAACACATAGGAAAAATGAATTGATTGGCAAATGTAATAATGACAATTGTACAACATCATAGGCATAAAGAATTGATTGGCAAAAGGAACTGCGGTGACAAATGTAATAATATACATGGTTCAAAAGACGTATAAAATCCGTCTCATGATACATAAGCTATGAGAAACCCTAAACTAATGCTATCTAGCTACGGCTAAACTGACGTCGTCTAGTCAGATGTCTCATCGCGTCCAAGCGGCGTATCTGTCGGATTCTGCAAAAAAAGACAATAAGAAGCTTTCAGTAAGTATAAACTATAACGACATTTATAAAACAATACAAAAAATAAAAAAGAGTAAACCCTAATACTAACCATACCGCCGCGAGAACTGAGAATGTCCATCAGGGCGTTTAAGCCCTTCCTGCCTGCGTACTCGCGCTCGTACGGTGTGGGATCACGTCCTGTCATCGACCACTGTCAAAACATACAAAGATTTCATTATGTTAGAATTAAAAAACTCATAAACCCTGAACTATCGAACATAAAGAGCAATGTGAAAACACTTACAAAATCGGCCTCAAATGATGCCCATCCACCGCTCCCCAAGTGGTGCGAGCTCCCTGCCTCTACTCGCGCTCTGGCTACATCCTTTTGTTGCTTCCACTTGTCGGGATTCTCGCGCGCTGCTTTCTTCGTATTCTTCCAATCTTCTTTGGCCAGCCAATCTGGCCTGTTCCACCCATTCTTGATTCCTTTGGCACTTCGGAACGCTTGTGTTTGCAGTATTCGGCGCATTTGAATCTTCATCAGGTCTTCATTGAAGCGCTGATCCCGTGTTGGAACGGGAAACTCATCATGAAGTATGCTGATGACTCTGTTTTTTAAATCACTTAGTACTTCACTCCATTTGTTTAGTATGTAGTGTCTAAACAGCTGAGAGCAAAGACCACGCATGCGCGAGATCACCTCCTTGCCGTCATCATCCATGATGATGCCGCCGCTGAAGTCGATGGAGTAAGACAAGCCCTCTGGCCGGTGACGCGTGAACCTGGGTGTCTCGGCAGGGGTCTCTAGCGGCGTGTCGATGGGGGTACGGACGTCAGGTGTCTCCACCGGCGTCTGGGCCCCGAAGCGAGGAGTGTCGAGTGGGGTGTCTCCTGGCGGAGTAGGTAGAGGTGTGTAGCTTCTAGGAACAGTCAGCCGTGCAAAACCTGGTGTAGATGGCGATGCTGTGGCTGGTGTGGGGGCGGGCAAAGAAGGGGAGGGTAAAGAGCCTCGTCGAACATGAGGCGGTGTGGAGGCATCGGTGGCGGAATCCCCCCAACAACCGCGCCCCCGCCACCACTAGAGCGCCGGTGTCTAGACGAGTGTGAAGCTCGTCTCGTCGACGCCGAAGCTTCGGAGCGCGCCGAATGCTCCAAAAGAGAGGGAGATGCGGATGGAGTAGGAACGCGCGATGATGCGCCAGAGCAATGACGCTCCACGTACCACTGTCTCTGCTGCGGTGACAAAGAAGAAAGAAACTCCTCATCATCCATACCTGCATTAAACACACGAATATTTAAACTTAATATTGAATGAATAGAGTAGACAATGACGCAAAGACCATTAAATACAATGACGTAATGACGCATATAAATACAATGACGCAATGAATTGAGTGATAGAAGAGGCAAGTCGAAAACTCAGAATTTTCAATCAATAGATGTGAGCGCAAGTAGAAAAGAGCGTTATACACCATGGAAGGTACTTAGAGAGCCAGAGCTTTTACAACACGGAGCAAAATTGTTCAAATACAATATTTGTGGCTTGAAGAGATCTCTCTCTCATCCTTGCATAACTCAGCATAACTTCCTATATCTATATAGAGCTCTCCGTTTAAACACATATCCTCTGTTTCATTTTGTAGCTCCTCTGCATGCACCCCATATAGAGTAGTAGCATCTTGATGCTCGTCTGGCACCACTGCAGCAGCTTCTGATTGAGCATCTTCTCTGATCTCCTCCATTGATGCCGTTGTGATTGGCACATGGTAGCCTTCATACGTCCTTGCACTACGAGGGGCTACCTCTATGACGTACCACCAGTTTGATGTAGACTTTGTAGGATGAAATATTACCTGCCAGAGCCACATTACTTACATGAGAGCTTTCAAGCACATAACTTGTAAAAGGGGGATGTTAACTATTTACATACTTACTTGTTCACAATGCTCGGGTAGTACGAAAGTATCTCTTAGGTCAGTCCATTTCTTAGTAGAATTCACCTCAAGAAAACCAGACTCTCCTCTACGCACAGTAGCGTTGCGACCCTCCATGATTATCTTGAACCATTGCACGTCGAACAAGTCGACAAAAAATCCTCTGTAATCGATCCTCAAAATCTCTTGCAGCGTGCCGAAGTAAGTGAGTTCCACCACCACAGGATCTGCATCAGAGGAACGTCGTCGACTAGACTGTTCAAATTTTGCCATGATTCCACAATCTTGAGTAAAACGCTTTTTGTCGATTCGTTCCACCCTAAAATGTCGACCTTTACACCATGCAAAGATTATGAGTGGCCGTTCAAACGTTTATAAATAAAGTCACTTGCTAGTCGTACATTGCAAACTT
This sequence comes from Adiantum capillus-veneris, assembly GCF_014529385.1. Classification (NCBI taxonomy): domain Eukaryota; kingdom Viridiplantae; phylum Streptophyta; class Polypodiopsida; order Polypodiales; family Pteridaceae; genus Adiantum; species Adiantum capillus-veneris. The sequence continues at coordinate 146,143,612 of NC_140954.1, forward strand.
ACCTTGGTCGCGCAACCCCGAGAGTACTCCCACTCTTCTTCAGTCACTTCGTCACCGCATTGTTGTGCGCTTTTCAATTGGTTGTGTAACCATCTTAAGCTCATGAAGGTTGGTAGGCTCTCCAGAACCGCTGGATAGTGCATCGGTGGTCGTCTTCCCCATCTCCACTGGATTCGTGCCCTTTGTCGCTCTTGCTTTGCATCCTCATATTGTGAAATCCACTTTTGCATCACTGGATTGTGAAGCATGCAAAATCGGTTGATTTTAGCCTCTAGATCTTCCGTCATCTTCTTCTCAACACCGAGATTGCACATGACAATCCCAGATATGCGCTCATCATCTATGGTTCGCCATAGCGTGTCCTAGGGTTTATCAAATCGGTCTAGCCACTCTCCAATGTACACTAGGGACTCTGATACCAACCAACCTTCTGCCATGCTACCCTCCGGACGTGCCTTTTGACGCACATATCCCTTAAGCGTTTTCATGAAATGTTCTAAGAAGAACATCCATCTGGAATGAACTGTGCCAGCTATTTCCACCTCATCAACTATGTGAACAAGAAGATGCACCTGAATGGTTAGCATTGTAGTAGGAAAATGTTGCTCAAACATGCACACAAGCTCCTCAGCATTTAGTTTGGCGAATGGTATGGAGTCTACGTTGATCTCCTTTTGTGAGATCCATTGCACCAGCTTTGCAAGTTTGTAGATTGTGTTACGGATGTCGAGAGACAAACATCCCTCAATGGCAACCGGTAAAATAAACTGTAAAGTATGTGCAGAAATGATATTAAAGTCCACATTTTATGCAATGATATTAAAGTCCACTATGAACGTACCTGACACATTTTATGCCAATCGTGTGACTTCAAACCGGTAAGCTTTCCTTCTTTAGTAAAACACATTCAAAGCGAGTGCATTACGCCAGTGGGGGTCCGCAAAGATCGAATGGTCTCTTTTACTTTGCGTTCTTGGGCTCCTGTGAAAATCCATGGTGCTTTAGGGAGTTTTATCGATCCATCAGACGCTGTTTGCGGCCAATATTGCTCCATACGATCCACATTTCTAAGGTCAACTCTGGCTCCCAAAGTATCTTTCTTGCCGGTCTGATGGTCCCATAGTAGATTACCCACATTCTTGAATATGTGCATTGGATCGAGCAAGTGATTGATCATGAGTCGGGGCCAGTATGGTAACTCATACCATAGAGATAGTCTCTTCATCCCTGGAGGCAATCCGTCATCGCACATCTCCTTCTGCTCTAACCATGCTTGTGCAGACATCCTTGGTGGCTCTCTTCCCAAAAAGCCGTCGCGTAACACATGATTCTCTGGAAGATACGCTTGATGACCTTCGTAGATTTGCTTCTTCAGTGAGGGTGCCCTACGTGCATTCAGTCTAGGTCCACATGTGACACATGCTCTGTATCCGCTTGTTTGAAGCCCTGCATGTATACACATGATAATAGATCAACTATGGGAAAAAACAAGATTTACAGTGTCTGAGTGAGGAGTGTCAATAGATCACCTGAGCATTCTATTAGCCCGGGATAGTCATGCATGGTCCACATTAGAATGCCTATGATCAAAGCATTCCGTCGTCCTGTGTGTCGGCTCATATCCACCACCTCTATGCCAATCCACAATTGTTGTAGCTCTTCCAATAGTGGACGAAGATACACATCCATATTCCCCACTTTATATCGCCCTGGCACAATCAAGCTTAGCCATAGGTGCCCCTTCTTCGTAGTCAACCACGGGGGAATGTTGTAGTTGACGATGACAACGGGCCATACACTGTAAGATGTTGATCTTTGACCAAATGGATTTACGCCATCCATAGCCAGGCCTAAAAGCAAATTTCGAGCTTCCCTGGCAAAATCCGACCATGTTCCATCTATATGTTTCCACGCTACGCAATCTGCAGGAATTCGTAGCACACCATCCGAAGATTTATTCTCCTCATGCCATGATGCTAGGGCGGCCATGGACTTACATTCGAAGAAATGCTTGATGCGAGGAAGCAGAGGGAAATGTCACAAAACCTTTTGTGGAATTTTTGTCCCGTGGAGATCTACTCGATATCTTTCGAAATCACATTTCGGACACTTCTCCATGTCTATGTATTCCCCTCTGAAAAGAATGCAGTCATTAGGACAAGCGTGGATAGAATTGTAATCCATCCCCAAGTTTCGCAAAATCTTTCTTGCTTCATCTCGGGAATCTGGCATCACATTGTCAGCTGGTAGTATGTGCTCTTTCAGCAATCTACACAACATAAAAATATGATACAGTCGTGTAAAAATCTATCAGATCATTATACATTTAGAGTTTTATTAAAGTAAACTAATTGTAATAGATCACCTGAAAAGCACTGTGACGCTAGTGTCACTCCATCCAAACTTTGCCTGCATGTTGAGAAGAACCAGGAGTGCTTTCAATCTAGACATACGTGCTCCATTATACAATGGCGTATCGACTTCACTTTTCATATCATCATAGATAAGCCTTTCTGAATCCATGATCGTCTCGATCATTTCATCAATCTCGGGCTCAAACATTGCCTCGTTGGGAATGTGCTCTGCATGATCATCCCCCGAGCTGTCAGAGGCTACATCTTGTGGCCTCACATATGCTGCTTGACCAAAGCGCCTGCGAACACGTCTATTGGGTTGCAAGATTGCTGCTTGTTGGCCAGCGTCAGAGTCCGACGAGTTATAATTGGCAACAACTCGATCTATAATAGATGGATCGAACTCGCCAAATTCGCGAACGTGCTGCAAAGAACCACGTCTTGTCCATCGCACAGCATGCTTGCATTGATTACAAGGACATAAGACCCTCGTTGAGAGATAGGTGTTTCGGTTGGACGGTCCCACATCCTTGTCGCTACTCATAATGAGGATAAAAAACTTATAACCTGGACAACAAATTTAATATTCTATTGGCATTCTTCGTCTTATCTCTCTCTCTCTCTCTCTCTTTACCTCACGTTCTCTAGTCATGTCCAATCCCCGCACACCTCGGTCTAGAGGTGCACGGAGATCAGAATCACCGGGTTATAATCTCGTCTTTATTGGTCAATACCTATATTTGTGGGTACAAGAAATCTACACACCCACATCTACATGATACTGCATGTAGTGGACAAAACCCCTTTGCCTCTTCTCTAGCTGTAGCACTTCACAGCATCTTAACATCTTTTCACAGTAGATCTTTTCACTGTTCGTCTAACTCTAAACCCTAAACCGTAAGTAATTCTTGCGTGGACTCGATCTAACGTAAATAAGCGTAAATCTAAATAAACGTAAATCTAACTAAAAATAAACCTAAATCTAATTTAACGTTGATAGCCATTTTTCGGCTCTTTGTAATTGCCACAGTGAGTTACCTCACCCTACCAAAATCACCCAAACACTGTGGCTATCCCTACCATTTCACTGTACATAGGCGTGCGTGAGTCACGGGACTTTTCCCATATGTTCTTAAAAAACCCTCAATTAGCTAGTCATTGGGCTAGTTGAGCCAAAAAAATAAAAAATATAAGTATATTATGGCCCATGCGTATGTAAATATTTCTTTGTATATAGGGCCTAAATAAAAGATTTTTTCATAATTATTATGGTATTTATTTAAATATTTCTACCTAGGTGTGTGTTATTTATGCTCTGTACATTGCCTCACCATTACCACAATTTTTCTTACCATTTTTCATACTCTTTATTCCATATAGAAATATTTTCATGTAAGCTTCTCTTATATTTGGTGTAACTCCACCCCAACAAAAATCCAAAAAAACTAGTTTTATTTATGTGTATATTTTTTCACTATTGTGATTTTTCCCTTCCTACATCTATTTTGTTTTTTTTTCTAAAAACTTAGAACACCAAAAATATTTATCTTTTTATGGTAGCCTCATAATGAGAGAGATTTCTTTTGACCCCTTTATATTTTTTCCACTTATATTATTTATATTTGACATGTACATATTTTTTAGACCCCTCAATATTTGATTTTCTTAGTTGTACTATTCACTTATATCCTAATCTCAACAATATCTTCAATTATAGACCTACCAAATAAGGTCAAGGGTAGGTGGCATGCATACATGCACTATGGAGGGCTCACTCTTGGAGGTATTCAAAAGAATCATCCAAAGAAGGACCCCACAAGGACCTTGTGCAGTGGAAAAAAACGGTCGGTTTTGCTGAATTTTTAAAGTTCACTTGCTCTCCGAATTTGAAAAGGTGATACAACAAAAGTTGTAGCTCATGGGCTGAACTTTTGCCTCAAAGTTTTTCATATTTTTTTGAGCTACGAGCTGTGAGCTATGATTTTATTAGTGGACCCCAGTTTTCCCATGCTATGCAGTCACACTCTCTCTTCCACTTTATCATTTTCCTCTTTCACACACACTTCTCCACTCATCATCCCCACCTCTCTCACCACTCCTCTCTGCACCCTACTCACCTTCTCCTCAACCTTGAAGAATAAGAGAAACCATGGTGAACTCATACCTCCCACACACAATTCCATTCCAAAATTGACCACCTAGTCTCATTTTTTCCTCCTCCAAATTACCCATATCTATCATAAAAACCAAAAAATTCAGCCTCTTCTCTTAAAAGACGGCATCATGGTGGTTGATTACTCAGCTTCAATTACCTTGTCTCTCAAGGAAGGTCAAGAGTGGAGAAAAAATGTACCGTCAAAGCTAGTGGACCGTCAACAAGCGTCAAAATTGGCCCTACTCAAGACACTTGGAGCATCAACCTTGTAAGAAATCCACCTTTTCTTACCTCTTAAGAGTTTTTCTTCCTTATTTGTATCCTACATGGATACTCCCATTGTAAATATCCAATTCCATTTGTAAATTAATACTAACTCTACTAACACTAACCCACTATGAAAAGTCCTATCACCTCCATTTCTCTCCTCTCTCTTTCCCACCAACTTCTTGATAATTCCAAGCAAAAGAAATAGATAAATTGCTGAAAATCTAACCCAACCATGGTTAGAGGAGTAACCCTAGCCTTCAAAATTGCTATAAAAGGAGGGTGTAGCTAGCACAAAAAGGGGGAGCCATAAGCAAGAGCACTATGCTATAGCTTGAGAAGCCAAGCTCAACCTCTCTAGAAGGAGCTCTTGAGTGGAAGCTCATTGTCTTATGCATGTGCATGTGTTGTAATAGGGGATTAGCAAGGGAACTCTATGCCATTGTAAGAGAGAGAGTGATCATTCAATTGAGAGTAGGAAATCTATCATTTCTCCTACTAGTGTAAGCCCAACATTTGCTGAATCAAGGAGGGTGGATTTGGACTAAGCTTGGATACTTTGTCTCCCTTCCAACGTGAAGTAATGGACAACAATGATGCGTAAGTGTCTTGGTGTTTTTTGTTAAGTTCTTGATAGCTTGTCTCTGGTGTTGTCATCAATCTAGCCATAAATCCCACATACTGTAAGAGGGCGACAGGGTGACTCCCCTGGCTTTAAGACAGTGATTGGGTGGCTTTTTTGTGATGTGTTGTGGTGAAATTTACGCAAGCTATGTTGAACAAATACTAATCTCACTTTGATTTGTCATGACAGATTTGTAAGAAGGTATTAATGCAACAAGCACCCCCTCCCCCTTTCTCTCTCTTTCTTAAATATATAGTTGTGTTTGCTTGATCATTGCCGATACGTTTCAAAGCAGCCCGAGCACTATCTCTCTCTCTCTCTCTCTCTCTCTTCTCTCTCTCTCTCCTCTCTCTTCTCTCTCTCTCTCTCTCTCTCTCTCTCTCTCTCTCTCTCGTGTTTTAGTGTGTAAGAGTGTTTCCATTGGTGTTAGGGTTAGTGTAAATTCCTTGCTTGTTTGTGGGTTGCTCTAACGATTCTCCTCTTTTGCGTCCTAGTTCGCTCCTAAACTAGGTGGTGCCCCTGTGTAGTTGGGATTTGGCTGTGGGTTTGTTGTTTTGGTTTGTGTTGTGTTGTGCCCCAGCCCCATTGAGCAGCACGGGAGCCTTGAAGGGTGTCTAGAGGTTGCTCTTCTTGTTGCCCGCCCCGGACCGCCTCAAATTGGTGCCCCCACTGAGGACGGCTTGTGTATTTTTGTGTAGAATCAACCTTTAGCACAGTCAAGTAGTTTGCATGAATCACGAAAATTTATATGATTCCTTCATTCCCATTGCAAGGCAAAAGGTACACATAATTGTTAGTACTAAGTTGCAATTTCAACGTGTCATTCGTAGAATTTTAGGTCCTCTTAGGTTGGCTGAGATAAACGCTTCAGTAAATCCTTTTATTTTGCCTCTCATTAGGTACGACCTTAGTTTGGACGTCTATATTTTTGTTTTGTTTTAAGCATTAGGTCATGCATAGACCATGGATAATGGCCCAGGAATAGAGGTTTTCCCCTTCCATTTCACTCCACACATTAGAATAAACATTGCAATTAGTAGGAAAATCCATTTTCAACAACGTATGGTGTTCATGTTTGGTGCCCAAAGAGTAGGAGAAATTCTCGCATCACCAAACCTTGTCATCCTACCTCTTATTGATTATCATAGGTCGTTTGATGTGAATATCTTTATTTTGTTGTAGAATAGATTGCAAGCTAGAAAACATTATTGTGTAAATCTTTTTAAGAAAGAAAAACAAAAACGGGTGTCACTTTGAAATCAATTCAATGGAAAGCCAACGCCAAATGTCTGGGTATCCTCTTTTCTTTGGAGAGCCTGGAGAGGATGCAGAATTATTTTTAGCGAATTTCAAGATGTCTTGCCGTATCAAGAGGATAATAACTGATCAAGAATGTATAGAAATGTTTGAGGTGGTCCCAAGGAAAGATGCTAGCACTTGGTTTGACTCTTTGCCTGAGGAAGTTAAGGGGAATTACACAGAAGTTTTGAATCGTTTTAAGAGATACTTCTTTGATCCCCAAAACACTCAAAAACTATGGCAAGACATTGTTTCTCATAAGCAAAAAGACTTAGATGACTACTACTTGTACAAGCAAGAGTTTCTACGTCTTTGGGCTCTATGGATACGAAATGTTGCTAACCCTGGTGATGGTGCAGAATTTCTAAAGAAGGAGAGGTTCATAGCCAGACTCTTTCCTAACCTTAAGGTAAAAGTTGAGGCGGGTGCACCTTCTACCTTTGATGCAGCTGAAACTAGGGCTGGTGAGAAATATAGGAAACTCAAGTGCTTAAGGGGAGAGGTTCCAATAGAAGGTCTTAGACCCAAAGGTAAGTCACAAGCATCAACATCGAGGGAGCTTCCTGAGGTAACGGCGGAAGTAATTGAGAAGTTAAACGAATCTTTAAGCAGCCTGTCAATTCACCTTGCACAAGCTGTAGGTCCAAAGGGACAAGCAAAGAAGTCTGAAGAGCGAGATCCACGACCTAGGAGAGTCTTGCAATGTTGGAATTGCGGAGAGTCTAGACATGGGATGTATAATTGTCCTTGGCCCCGTGGGGAGCCAGGGAGACCTAACTTGAATTACCCAGTGATGAATGCAGGTGAAGGAACTGGTCAACAACCAAGGCTTCTACAAAGACCAAATGGACCAAGACCACCTCCACAAGGGGTAGAAGGAGTTCCACCTTTGCCACATCCAAATGTGCATGTGGTAGAGGTGACAAACTCAAATGAGGTTGACATGGAAGCAAATGGAATTAAGCGTGGCCGAGGAAAAGGTAAAGAGAAAGAGGGTGTCCCATCACAGAGTGACCATGGACAAGGCAAGAAGGCAAAGGAGACCAAGGAAGCTAAGAGGACTCGACGTCGTATCAATCTCCAAGACTTCCCTCTTGGACATGGTATGGCTCCATACAACCTGTTGGAAGACATGCGAGGTAAGGGTCCAGATATCTCATGGCCTCAGTTTCTTGCATTATGCCCACAAGTTAGGAGGATTTAACAAAGGCAGTTAGCACTAGGAGAAAGGTAAAAAGATAGTTTTCCTGTTGTAAAAATTGCACATGCTGAAATGAACGAGGATATTACACCTGTGCTAGATTGTTACATAAAAGGAAGATTGGTTAGGAAAGGTCTAGTGGATGGGGGTGCACAAATTTGCATCATGACAGAAGGGCTCATGCAAAGACTAGGCATGCACATCCATGAGACACCTGAAATCAAAGTGAAAATGGCAAACAATAGCAAGGCTAGGTGCGTAGGCATTTGTAAAAATGTTTTTGTGGAGGCCTTTGGCATAAAGAAGGCAGTGGATTTCTATGTCATGTCTACCAAGGGAAATGGTTACCCATTTATCATAGGAAGACCATGGCTAATGAAAATGCGAGCTTTGCAGGATTGGGAGAGTGGGAAATTAATTTGCAGGAATGACAATCATAAGAAGGTTGTCTTTGACATGAAGGAGCAACGCCAAGAGGAGCTCCATGAAGAATCATCTCAAAGTGAGACGGAAGAAGGTTGGACCGATAGCACTTCAGAAGAAGAAAGTAGCGGCAGCATTACTGAAGAGGTAGTCTTCCATCGAAGTCATGGGGGTAAGGTTTAAGCCAAGCAACCAAGAGACCTCTTGTCAAGGCTTGGAGGAGGTAGGTCCTCAAGAGAACCAAAAGGTGAAGATGAAGGAATGTTAGAAGCTATGTTGTCTACAACACTTACAAAGGATGAAATAGAGGAGTTCAAATGTGTGCTAAGGAAATTTCCGAGGCTTTTTGCTAAAGACTACACCGATGTGCGTGGAGTAGATGTTGTTCAACACAAGATTGAGTTGAAGCCAGAGGCCACACCTAAGGCTCAAAAGCTACGAAGGCTAGGAGTCATTAAGGAGCAGGCTCTACTCAAGGAGGTAAGAAAGCTTCTAGCAGCAGGTTTCATTTATCCAGTGGAGAATTTCAGAGTGGGTCTCTCCCGTTGTTGTCACTCCTAAGAAAAACGGCAAGTGGAGGGGTGTGTGGATTATCGTCCACTTAATGAGGCAACAAAAAAGATCACTTTCCCCTCCCATTTCAGGATGAGATACTAAATGAAGTAGCTGGTCATGAGAAGTACACTGTGTGTGATGGCTACTCGGGTTACTTTAAAATAGGTATCACATTGGAGGATCAATTGAAAACAACCTTTATCACTCCTTGGGGTTGTTATGCTTTTAGAGTCATGCCATTTGGCCTGACAAATGCTCCTGCAACATTCCAACGTTTCATGAATATGGTGTTTCAAGCATTCTTTGGAAAGTCAATTAGGGTGTTCATTGATGATTTTCGTATTTATAGCTCAAAATCATTGCATCTACAAAGGGTAGCAGAAGGTTTAAAGAACCTCTACGACATGGGAGGTCAACTCAACCCCGACAAGTGCCATATAGGTGAGGATGAAGTAATCTTGCTTGGTCATAAAGTTTCTTACAAAGGCATTGAAGTGGATCCTTCAAAGGCAAAGGCTCTTATTGAGCTACCATCACCCAAGAGTCTTAAGGAGGTCATCTCATTCATTCAAAAGGTGAAGTATATGTCACACTTTATTCACTTAGCTTCGGAGTTGCTTCATCCTTTGCAAAAGTTGACACAACAAGTAGAATTTGCATGGTCTGATGAGCTTGAAGAGTATTTTTGTAACATTAAAGTCATTTTGTCAGAGCTACCAACACTCATGCCTCCTTGTTGGGAGTACACATTCTTTTTTAGTTACGCTCTAGTGTTGGAAGGGAAACAATTGGTGCTGTGTTGCTACAACAAGATCCCCACAGTACAAGGATGCGACCCATCTACTTTGCTAGTAGGGTCATGAATGCTTTGGAGAGAGACTACACAGAAGCAGAACTCATGATGCTTTCTCTCATGTTTGCGGTGAGAAAGTTTAGATCCTACCTGCTACCAAAACCTTTTGTAATTCTCACTGCAGAGAATTTGTTCCCTTGGGTGTCATCTCAAATGAATCTTAGTACTAGGATCTCAAAGTGGATTATGGAGTTGCAAGAGTTTCAATACTCTTTCAAGGTAGAAGATAGTGTGCGTGCACAATTGGCAGGGATTCTCACTTATAGGGTGCATGAAAAGGAGATTAAGGTGCCTGAAGTAAAGACCCTACCATTACCACCACCAAAAAGTATTCCTAATGCTTTTACCTTGTTCTTTGATGGAGCTTTTCGTCGAGCCACAGGAAAAGCAGGGGGAGGGCTAGTGTTGCTCAACCCAAGTGGAGAGGTGGTCATGAAAGAGAAGTTCAATCTACCAAGTTCAACTAGCAACAATGAAGCAGAATACGACACACTAATTCATGGTTTGAAGATGTGCATTGGCCAAGGGATACAATGCCTCATGGTAAAGGGAGATGCACTTCTCATTGTTAAACAGATTTTAGGCATTTGGGCATGCAAGAATGAAAGCTTACGGAAAAAAGTTCATGCCATTCGTAGATTGTTTAATCAATTTGAAGAAGTGCAACTATATCATATTCCTAGGAAACAGAATGAAGATGCCGATTTACTTGCACAGCAAGTAGTTACATGTGTTGAGAAAGAAGTGCAGGTCATCATGGTGGCAGCAACTGTCAAGCAACCGAGATACCAGGGATTGGAGTCATTGACTCCCATTATTAGCTACATTTTGGAGGGCGAGTTTCCACAAGACTTCACGAAGGCTCAGAAGAGGAGACTCATGAAGAAGGCAAGCGCATATCTCTTCCTAGAAGGCTCCCTCTATCAAAGAGGGAAGGATCAAGTGTGCAGAAGAGTACCAACTATCGAGGAAATTCCAGCCATTCTAAAAGGTTTGCATGAAGAAGCATGTGGTGGTCATTTTGCCCAAGAATTAACTGTGAAGAAGATTTTGCTTGCGGGGTATGTTTGGCCAAGTCTGCATGTGGATGTCCAACATTGGTGTAAAAGTTGTCACAATTGTCAGGTAAATGGGAATAGAAGATTGTTTTATGGTCCAAGGCAAATCGTGCTTGCAAATGGACCCTTTGAAAAGTGGGGCATTGATGCTATGGGTCCTCTGCCTAGGACAAAAAATGGTAAACTCTACATTCTAGTGGCTGTAGACTATATGACTAGGTGGGTGGAAGCACAAAGTGTGGCAAAGGTAAATGAGAAGACAGTGAGCAAATTCGTCTACACTCACATTTGTTGTAGATTTGGCACACCTTTGGAGATTGTTTCTGATAATGGTCCAGGTGTTTAAAAGGGATTGCTCACAGAAGTCTGTGAAGAACTTCACATTCTACATCGTCACAGTACACCCTACTATCCCCAATCAAATGGTTTGGTAGAAAAAGCTAATGGTGTCATTGCAGGCATCATTAGAAAGATGGTGAAAAACAAGACAAGTTGTGGGATGACTTCTTGGATGGTGCCTTGTGGGCATATCGAACCACATATAGGGAAGCCACGGAGTTCACACCATTTCACTTGGTCTATGGTCAAGAGGCTTTACAGCCAATTGAACTAAACATTCCAACAATGCGACTTCATGGAAAATCAACACAAGATGATCAAGAAGCATGGATGGATCGACTTCTTACCTTAGCTCAGCTTGGTGGAAAAGAAAGCAGCATAACGAGTGCTACAAGAGGAAAGCTACGCAGGCGAAGGAGAAGCTTGACAAGAAACTAAAGGACAAAGGCATCAATGAAGGAGATCTAGTGCTAAGGTATGATAATCGACTCGATAATCGTTTGATGCCAAATTTGAAACAAGATGGCAAGGGCCATACATAGTCAAGAAGGCTTTCAATTCAAGTTACTATCAGCTTATGGACTTGAATGGTAAAAGAGCACTCCAGGAAAGTAAACGGGTATCGCTTGAAGCCCTATTTGAGTCGCCTTCTACCAAAGGATCTACCAAAGATCTGTCAAAAGGCCACTGTCTCATGTAAGTATTGTTACATGAAGCATGAGTGTAACTCTAGCCAAAATTCTGAGGGCCCAACAATAAAGATCTCATCAAGGACTCTGAAGCACTCTCTTTGGAAAAGATGCTCTATGATGGTACATGAATATACCATCATCCAGGGGGAGGGCTAATGATAGCCGTTTTTCGGCTCTTTGTAATTGCCACAGTGAGTTACCTCACCCTACCAAAATCACCCAAACACAGTGGCTATCCTACCATTTCACCTCAATTAGCTAGTCATTGGGCTAGTTGAGCCAAATAAAATAAAAAAAAATAAAAATATAAGTATATTATGGCCCATGCGTATGTAAATATTTCTTTGTATATAGGGCCTAAATAAAAGATTTTTTCATAATTATTTTGGTATTTATTTTAAATATTTCTACCTAGGTGTGTGTGTTATTTATGCTCTGTACATTGCCTCACCATTACCACAATTTTTCTTACCATTTTTCATACTCTTTATTCCATATAGAAATATTTTCATGTAATCTTCTCTTATATTTGGTGTAACTCCACCCCAACAAAAATCCAAAAAAAATAGTTTTATTTATGTGTATATTTTTTTCACTATTGTGATTTTTCCCTTCCTACATCTATTTTGTTTTTTTCTAAAAAATTAGAACACCAAAAATATTTATCTTTTTATGGTACCTCATAATGAGAGAGATTTCTTTTGACCCCTTTATATTTTTTTCCACTTATATTATTTATATTTGACATGTACATATTTTTTAGACCCCTCAATATTTGATTTCTTAGTTGTACTATTCACTTATAACCTAATCTCAACAATATCTTCAATTATAGACCTACCAAATAAGGTCAAGGGTAGGTGGCATGCATACATGCACTATGGAGGGCTCACTCTTGGAGGTATTCAAAAGAATCATCCAAAGAAGGACCCCACAAGGACCTTGTGCAGTGGAAAAAAACGGTCGGTTTTGCTGAATTTTTAAAGTTCACTTGCTCTCCGAATTTGAAAAGGGATACAACAAAAGTTGTAGCTCGTGGGCTGAAACTTTTGCCTCAAATTTTTTCATATTTTTTTGAGCTATGAGCTGTGAGCTATGATTTTATTAGTGGACCCCCCAGTTTTCCCATGCTATGCAGCCACACTCTCTCTTCCACTTTATCATTTTCCTCTTTCACACACATTCTCCACTCATCATCCCCACCTCTCTCACCACTCCTCTCTGCACCCTACTCACCTTCTCCTCAACCTTGAAGAATAAGAGAAACCATGGTGAACTCATACCTCCCCACACACAATTCCATTCCAAAATTGACCACCTAGTCCTCATTTTTTTCCTCCTCCAAATTACCCATATCTATCAAAAAAACCAAAAATTCAGCCTCTTCTCTTAAAAGACGGCATCATGGTGGTTGATTACTCAGCTTCAATTACCTTGTCTCTCAGGAAGGTCAAGAGTGGAGAAAAAATGTACCGTCAAAGCTAGTGGACCGTCAAACAAGCGTCAAAATTGGCCCTACTCAAGACACTTGGAGCATCAACCTTGTAAGAAATCCACCTTTTCTTACCTCTTAAGAGTTTTTCTTCCTTATTTGTATCCTACATGGATACTCCCATTGTAAATATCCAATTCCATTTGTAAATTAATACTAACTCTACTAACACTAACCCACTATGAAAAGTCCTATCACCTCCATTTCTCTCCTCTCTCTTTCCCCACCAACTTCTTGATAATTCCAAGCAAAAGAAATTAGATAAATTTCTGAAAATCTAACCCAACCATGGTTAGAGGAGTAACCCTAGCCTTCAAAATTGCTATAAAAGGAGGGTGTAGGCAGCACAAAAAGGGGGAGCCATAAGCAAGAGCACTATGCTATAGCTTGATAAGCCAAGCTCAACCTCTCTAGAAGGAGCTCTTGAGTGGAAGCTCATTGTCTTATGCATGTGCATGTGTTGTAATAGGGGATTAGCAAGGGAACTCTATGCCATGTAAGAGAGATGAGTGATCATTCAATTGAGAGTAGGAAATCTATCATTTCTCCTACTAGTGTAAGCCCAACATTTGCTGAATCAAGGAGGGTGGATTTGGACTAAGCTTGGATACTTTGTCTCCCTTCCAACGTGAAGTAATGGACAACAATGATGCGTAAGTGTCTTGGTGTTTTTTGTTAAGTTCTTGATAGCTTGTCTCTGGTGTTGTCATCAATCTAGCCATAAATCCCACATACTGTAAGAGGGCGACAGGGTGACTCCCCTGGCTTTAAGACAGTGATTGGGTGGCTTTTTTGTGATGTGTTGTGGTGAAATTTACGCAAGCTATGTTGAACAAATACTAATCTCACTTTGATTTGTCATGACAGATTTGTAAGAAGGTATTAATGCAACAAGCACCCCCTCCCCCTTTCTCTCTCTTTCTTAACTATATAGTTGTGTTTGCTTGATCATTGCCGATACGTTTCAAAGCAGCCGGAGCACTATTCTCTCTCTCTCTCTCTCTCTCTCTCTCTCTCTCTCTCTCTCTCTCATGTTTTAGTGTGTGAGAGTGTTCCATTGGTGTTAGGGTTAGTGTAAATTCCTTGCTTGTTTGTGGGTTGCTCTAAGGATTCTCCTCTTTTGCGTCCTAGTTCGCTCTTAAACTAGGTGGTGCCCCTTGTGTAGTTGGGATTTGGCTGTGGGTTTGTTGTTTTGGTTTGTGTGTTGTGTTGTGCCCCAGCCCCATTGAGCAGCACGGGAGCCTTGAAGGGTGTCTAGAGGTTGCTCTTCTTGTTGCCCGCCCCGGACCGCCTCAACGTAAGTCTACATCTAACCTAATCTTTAACGTCTTTTGGGATAGTTTCCTACGACGTTAAAACTCTCTTCTTCTTGTGTGTGTGTGTGTGTGTGTGTGTGTGTGTGTGTGTGTGTGTGTGTGTGTGTGTGTGTGTGTGTGGGTAAACCTAAATAAACCTAAGTCTATTGATATCCCAGTAAATCCATGAGAGATTATTGAATACGCTGAGGCGGTCCGGGGCGGGTAACAAGAGAGGCGACCTCTAAACACCCCTCGGGTCTCTTCTGTTGCTCAATTGTTGTTGGGGCAATTGCAAGCAAGAAAAAAGAAACTACGAAACCCACAACCAAACAAGTGAAGGGGCACCACCTAGTTATGGGATGCAAACTAAGATGCAAGAGAGATCTAGTCACGACCAAGAGGAGATGTAACAAAACACACGCAAACAATCTCACACCAAGACACACACCAAATGGATCAAGAGAGATCTAGAACAAAGGAGAAGGGGAGAGAGAGAGAGAGAGAGAGAGAGAGAGAGAAATGGATTTTGTGCAAATACATGATTGACAACTTGCAAGATAAGGCCGTAAACTATCACACTATCATGGAGCTTGCATAAACTAAACAAGCAATTGGTGAGTGGTAAACATTGTTGGCACACATAGAGTGTCTTATGGTGTGGGAAACCTATCACCACAAAACCCTCTTACAATGAAAAAGAAGGTTGGCAATGGAAACACACTAACCACTTTCTTAAATGAACAAGAAGGTTTGGCAATGAAAACACACTAACCACTTTCTTAAACAAGCTCAAATGATGGAACTTAAAAGATACAAGTCACCTTGCATTCACCAAGTCACACGGCACAAGAGGAAGGACGATGATTTTAGAACCAAGACACGCTTTTGAAGCACCAAAACCTTGACTTGTTGAAAAATAAAAAGAGCATATACAATAGTGGTTTTAGATCGAGCACTCACACTCTCTCACTCTGGGATGTGTAGCATCAAAGCTTCTCTCACACAAACTATGAAGCTCACAAGGTGATGACTACACCTAAATATCTCCTCATGCCTGTAGTATTGGGGTGCTATGTGAGAGCTTGGGGATAGTTTTACAAGGATAGAGGCCTATTTATAGATTGGAGACTCCTCATTAAGATTATTGGAAATCCTTATTAAAAGCTAACAAATCACGATTATGATAATAGCTTAAAACCACTTTCATTGGAAAAGATATCTTTTGATGGTACATGAATGTACCATCATCCTAGGGGAGGGCTTATGATAGCCATTTTTGGCTATCAAGAATTTCCATAGTGACCTACCTCACCCTACCAAAATCACCATAACATTGTGGCTATCCCTACCTTTTCATTGTACATAGGTAAAAAAATAAATACCAAAATATATATATATATATATTATGACCTATTTGTGTATAAATATTTCATTCTATATAGGATCAAATATTTTTATAATTATTTTGATATTTATTTAAATATTTCTACGTAGGTGTGCATTATTTGCCTATGTATGCTATGTACAATGACTCACCATTATCACAATTTTTCTTACCTCAGCTTCAGACTTTAAAAGAAACTCCAATAGGATAAAGAGCAAGAGTAAAACGAATGAGGGATGTAGTAAACTTAACAAAAGGTTCTGGACAAAGAAAAAAAAATTAAAGATTACTAGAGAACATGTTACTAATCTTTTAGGATTTGATATGTCCAATGTTCAAGAAAGGGTGAGATTTTTGGATGAGGTAATGAACAAAAGTGATATTTTGAAACTTTTGAAACTTCCTGTAAATCAAACTCAGAAGAAATTGGTATTTCAAAATTTACTGAAAGATATGGGTTTACTGGTCCAACCTTCTCAAATGCAAAAAGTTTGTGACACAGTGGGGGTGAGTAGAAGGGGTTATAGGGCCATCTCTAAAACCTGGTTTCAGGTTTTAAAGTATTACAAGAAATGTTGGTAACAGAGTCCTAACTTTTCCAACATTGTAAAGCATTAAAGTGCATGTCTGGTGTATGTGGAGGTGCCAATACCAAGTATCCATGTCTATATTGCATGGCAAGCACTGAAACAAAAGGATGGCTTGAAGAACACGAGGTTGGAAAACCACCATCGAGAAATAGTGTGAACTTCATCGACTACCCATCGTCTTCTATGATTTGGGATCCAATTCTACCAATAGATTTAAAAAATGTACATATATGTACAATGCATGCAGAGATTAGAATCTTGGATAAATTGCTTCGACTCCATCTTGATTATGCTTATTCTATTAAGCCAAGTAAACTTGCAAACGAGTGCATAGAAAAATGTGAGGCTTTGCTCTCTCAAATGGGTTTTCATGGTGGTCAAGTGCATCTAAAAAAAGATCCTACTCTTTCAAAAGGAACGGGTGATGTTTGCAAGATGTTTCAATGGGTGGAGCAAAAGCCAGAAGATTTTTGAGTAACCATGACAACAAACAAGTTGATATTATGTGGAACTGCTGGAAGGATCTTTGTGTAATAACAACCAATGTCAAAAGTAGGCCAGATATAGACAACAAACGCATGGAAGTGTGGAAGAATCTTGACAATTTTTTGAAAGTTTTGAGACAACAAGTTAGCTCTGCTACTTATGAAGATGACTTTAAAAAGACAATAAAGCTTTTAATAATTACTATTACAGATGCTTGGGGAGAAAAAGATATCACATGTTTCTTGGTGAGTATTCAATTACTTTCTAAAGTTTGGATAGTATTTTACATTGCATCCTATTGAGTTCAACTATTTTTATTTATTTTTTAGCATATTCTGTACCTGCATGGACCATATTTTGCAAAACAAGGACCCCTTGCAACATGGAATACTCAAGGAATGGAAAAAGCTCACTATCAAGTGAGGACTTCTTTTTTCAAATGTATGAGAAAGGGAGGGGGACAAAGAAGGAGAAATGCACTAAAGGAATTATTCAATTGGTTCAATAGGAGGCAATTATAACGGATGAGATCAAACAACCATGTTGCTCAACCAGAGATGGAGATTAATGCTTCACTTTGAAACTTTGTACCGAATCTTTCTAAAGAGATCCAAATTCAAAAAAGATATTTTGGTGCAAAAAATTGTCAAATTTACATCAGTTTTTGATTTTTTTTCATATCTCTAGGCATGTCACCCCTATATCTCAAAAACTTTCTTCTTTTATAGTCCCCCAAGAAGGTTGACATTTGTCTCCTCAATTGCTGTTGCATACCTAGAGTAGCAAAGAAAGTATCCTGCTCTTGAGGCATTGAATCCTGCAGCATATCCAAATATTCTAAGTGCTGCAGCTCTCTCAAGTAGCATGATCTTGTTTGCATTGATTTGAAGGGGAGTGTACCCAAAAATCGTGACAATATCTTTAGGGAAAATATTGGCAACTCAGGATCTTCAGAATACTGCATGTGAAAAGCACAGAAGGTGGAACTATCCAATGTAGGCATGTAGTGCATGAGAGAGGAGGCATCCCTTCTTGAAGTGCCCTCTATTGCTTTCCCTCTCGAGCCTTTATCTCTCCCAAGAAAATTGTCTTTGTCAAGGAGTTCAATCTGCAAAACAAGACATAATGAGTAATTAAAACAAACTTGAAAAAAAAAAAAGATTTCAGAAGGGAGATCAAGGTGAAACTAAATCTACCTTTTGCAACTTATCCTCGGCAATGACTTTTTCTTGAAGGAGATTACATGATCCAGTCATCTCTCTTATGTCAACTTCCTTTCCAATTTTTTTCAGCTTAAAGTCTTTGCCAAAAGATTGGATGCCAAGCTCAACAAGTATCTTCTCAAAATCCTCATCTTTGAGGGAAGGTTTCTCCTCTTCCACTCTTCTCATCCATAGAGCAAGTGCATCAGGAGTAGGAAGAAAATCTTTATTGGATGTCTAAAGATCAAGTGCCAAAAACTCCTCTTTTGACTCTTCTTATGTGTCAATAAAATCGTTGGCCACCTCAAAAGCTTCAGAAATGGTTGCAATACAGTAGTCCTTCCTCATATTAAGCAGACACTGGATATGATAGAGAGGGATATACTCTTTTCCATTGATCATATAGAAGTAGGGAAGGTTTGTAACGGTAGGGGAAGCCTCGGGCACCTCTACTTCCTCTGTTGTCTCATTAATGACAGTACTAGCTCTAAATTGAGCCACATCAAAATTTGCACTCTCCTGCTCCTCAGCTGCAACATCAATTTCCTCCTCTTCTAGAGAATTTCACTTTTCTCAAGCTGTAAAATTGTGGAAACATTTTTATTTGTTACCTCTTCATCTGTATCTTTCACTTCATGAGCTTTGCCTTACATGTCAACTTTAAGGAACAAAAAGAAAACAAAGGCAACTTCTTTTGGAACAAGGTTGCAAGGCTTTGCATGTAATTGACAAGAAATGGTAGGTGGACAAATAAAGGAAGTCTTCTTAGAAAATCTTCCAAACCTCCTTGTTACTTTGCCTTTCTCAACTGAGTTCGTAGTAAATTTGGTTAGATGGCAATAAGTCTTACAATCTAAAACCTGATAAGCAAGACTTATTGCCCATGGCTTGTTGAAGCCTAGCAACAAGATAGTTAACAAGCATTGAAGCATCATTAGTAGCTTGCTCATGAGAAAAATCAAAGTTATCAACATTAATTTCACTCTCTTTACTATTGTCAGCCATTCTAACAACTTTTTAGGTGTAGTTTGGCACTTCAAGCCCTAGTTGCCATGGGGCTCTTGAATGCTCATTGGACCCCTTGGGAGACTGCCCAATAGTCTTCTAAGAGACTTAATTCTCATTGGTTTCTTTTATTAAATGTTTTTAAATTAATTAAACTAGCTTTACTCTAGCTTAATTCTCATTGGTCCACTTCAAGGGTCATCCAATAGAAATTGGGCACACCTTGTGGGCATCTAGCCTAGGGAGCTGACATGTGTCCCTCATTCCCTTTGTGTAAAGGGATCCTGTGTGTGTGTGTGTGTGTGTGTGTGGCTTTCTCTCTCATCCCCTACCTTTAGGGCTCGCCCCCTCCCATGTAGGGATGTGCAAAGACTTTTAGGGCACACACAAAGCATCCAATTTTCCCTAGGGTTGACCTTTGGACACAACCTTTGAATTTTGGAACCTTAGCATTTTGGAAGTCTTAATGGGCTGAACCTTAGGGTCTTTTTAGCCCATTGTTACACATGGCTCTTTTGCAGATGGCCCCCCCTTTGGATCCCTATTTTCCCTCCTTTGGATCCCTACTGTGGCCGGTCTGCTAGCTTAACCAATATTCTAGCTTTTTCTCTCCCCTGGCCTTCCCCACATTAAATGATCAGTTTAATATGAGAAAATCATTTAGGAGAATTAGATATTGATTATTATGACATAGCTCACCTTTCAAGCTACCAATTATGTTGCCAAAGAAGGTTGGCAAGTCACCCAAGCCAACCACTCCTAAGGAGCCCAAAGCACCAACCCCTACCAAGTCCCCCGTGCCAAGCCCTGAGGAGCCCAAGTCACCACCACCCACTCCTGAACTTTCACCCCCTTCTGAACACAAAAGAAAAAGGTCTCAGGATGCAGAATCCTCTCAAGCAAAACGAAAAGTGGAGTTTCATGATTGATTACACAAAATCTTTGTACAGTTTTTATCATTTTGTCTATATGGACATATACCCTTTGGTGATTCATAATTTTGTACTTCAAATACTTAATACCAACCTCGGGGGGTTCACTATGTGTAAAACTACCATATCACGTGCGTTCAAGACATGTTTGTAAAACCCCTTATCTGTAAATTTTGTTAGGAATATAATGTACCCTTTTCTTTTAAAATCTGTAAATTTTTTTCAAATTTGAAAAATAAGTATAATATTTATGTAAGTTTCAAAAACTTTAAATACCCTTCTGTTGAACTCACGTGATAGGTTACATTTTCCTTAGGTGACCTCCCCGGGATACCAACTATCAATTCATAAATGTGTATCATGGTGTCACGTAAGTTTAAAACAACATAAATAATGATCACAATAAGGTAGAGAAAAGAAAAATAAATTTGCAAAATGCAATGATTACAATCTTGTTTTTTTCAAGTCCTTGCAAGTGGCTCAAATACAACTCTTTTTGGGGAAGGCATGTGATGCAAGAGGTTGAATTCTCCATCCTTGTGCTCACCACAATTTCATCCACTTTGAATCTATACTCGGGAGATGTTTTATCAAGAAACTCAAGAAATTCGATAACATCATGTAGTCTCTAATTTGTTGTTACTATAAGGCTTCTATACTTGGTGTATGGATGGACGGTGACCTTTAGTTCAAACTCTGGACAGTTTTCCTCAGAGTCGAGACGAACACAGCTACTAATTGACGACATAGTTGATATGAGATAGACATAGAATTTGGGCTTACTCTACAACTAATATTATCGCCAATATGAAGAGCTTCTTTGGTACTCTCATCCGTCTCCAAGTACATTATCCAGTTCAATCATAGAAAGTCTTCTATTAAGCATCGTCTTTGTCCTCTGCAAGTCCATTGTTTTGAAACATGCTACAAAGACATGGGCAAGAACCATTGAACTTTAATCCTTTTGATATTCTGCCCGGAGACATAGCTTTAAGGATGTCTTCTTGGATCTTGGATTTGAAGCTTGATATAGTACATGCATCAGGAGCTTCCGAGTCAAGTGATCATGAACTTATGGTGGGAACAGGTAACTGATGTAGTTCTCCATATGCACCTTCTCGTGATGGAACCTTGTATTCTACAAAATAGACAAACAAATCCATTGTTTTGTAAAAGGAAGGTGGCTTGTCAGCATACATAGCATCTGCAATCCCTTTATGCATTGCTTTGAATGTCCCACTTAGACTCTCCACAGGCTGCCATTCCACAGCTGTTGAAGGAAATATATATGGAATGGAATCAAAAAATGAGAAAAAACAATGGGAGAATGAAAAATTCATTATATCAAATAGAAGTTTTTTTTTACTTACAGTAAGAATGCAATGTGGAATGTTCTTCCCAGTCTAACACCATATCTTTGGCCATGTACACATGTTGAACCTTAGCTAGCCAGCCATTGTCGGTCACTTTGAAAGCAAGAACACGACCTTTCGAATGTTTTTTTACTTTATCACGTTTAGTTCTCTTCACTTTGTGTACACCTTTACATGAAGGAAGCATTTTACCCAGTCATTCACACGAAAAGATATGGGCTTCCAAAGACCATCCTCTCTAACGTTATGAAAGTCACAAGAAGTTATGTTATGTGAAGGGCGACGTGCAAAAGACGCCATGGAAACTCAGAGATTAGAGAAGAAGAAAGAAAATCTAGAGACAGAAAGACTTAAACCTCTCACAAAATAGAGAGAGAGTGAAAAAGGTATACGTTTGAAAAAAGTAGGTGATTTGTCATTAATGGCCTTGTTTTGAGAGCCTTCTGACATAGATTTCGTATCTTTTGACAATGCTTTTGTGAAATATAAAATAGAATAAAAGATGAGACCTCATTACTTTGGGCCACAAATTTAATGAGCTCACTCGCCGAAAGCACCTAAATATAGGAGTTTCAGCCTTATGATCAAGACATTTAGCCATTCTCCGTCAAAATAGCCAAAACCCAAATTAGAGGAGACAAGAATGCCATACGTGTCAAATGACTATTGGACTATTCCTTAATCCTTAGATTAACAAACAGCCCTTTTTGAGTCGTTTTGACCCTAAAGTTTGGCGTTTTTGGTAATTCGTGTAGTTAGACAAGGTTGCCCTCTGGCCCCTCTATTGTTTGTAGTCACATCCAATAGCCTTAATTTTCTACTCATCAATTGCATGGAGAGAGGCTTGATAAGGGGGATCAAAATCCCTATCATAAGTAAGAAATAGTGCTTATCCCAATTTGCGTATGATATTAATGCTATCCTATCAAACAATGATCAATCTCTCAAAAAAAATTGGGAGGCTCTGGAACTATTTCGCTTAGCATTAGGTTCTAGCATTAACTATTCCAAGGCTACCGTTTTCTCTGGCTCTTCTATACCTCAATGGATCACTAACTCGAGGTACAAACTCATCCAAGAAGGCCATATTTTTAGGCTACTAGGCATCCCCATGGGGTTTGGGTTGTCTCTCAAAGCTAGATGGGAATGAGTCTATGAAAATTTTTGATCCAAGAAATCGATTCTGCTTTGGCTTATCTTGCATCAAACTATCTGAACAGGGGCCAAAGCTTTCAAGTCTTCTAGTGGGATAGGGATTTGCTAAAGGTGCTTCATAGATTGAGAAGATCTTGCACTTATCTAATCAAAGTTCTACATTTCATGCAGAATTGGAAACAATTACTATTAGGAGAGTTTGAAGGGTTTAATTTTTAAGTTTGTATCAGAACAAAGTAAGGGTTGATTTCCTTTGTATTTTTTGGTGATAGAGAAACTATATGATTTTTGAGAGGCCTTGCCAAATTCTAAGTATGAGGATCTTGTTTGCTAATGTTCATTTGCAACACATCTCTTAGGCCCGGGATGAAATCACTATATATATAGAAACAAGAAGGCCATGTTCTTGGATTTGGAGGGCTTCTATAGCAGCAAGATTATAAAAATTAGGATACCCTGCATGGGAGGCAAAAATTAATAGCAAGATTGCCCACTTGGAATCTCAGATCCAAGAAGGTGATTACATGGTAGGGCAAGTTCAGACAGAGATTGATTTCCTTCCTTGAGGATGTATGATGATTGTCAGCTTAGGTTGTAATCTCCACCGATGTCTTCTGTCCTTCCTGATATAATTCTCCTTGCTGTAATGGTTTCATAAATAAAGTTTTTTACAATCTGTGGGACGGGGCTCTAACGACTAATCCTATTTGAGCTTCCTCAATTAGTCCCGACACGAACTGTTAACTTTGTTACTTACTTTAGCATGAACAAAGAGAGTAACAAGCGAACAAAATTATACGATTTTACTAATTTTGCCTAGGCTTACGTTTCGCAAGATGTGGAGTCCAGATGACCTGAGGCCTACGAAGCCCATCGCGTCTCGCGTTTTACTGGCGGTAATTCTACTGTGCTGCGCCAACGCAGGCTATGCATTTCACGCGCTTCTGCCGCCGAGTAGGCGAGCTCATCAAGTGCTGCCGCCACCTCCTCCGCTCCAGCCCAGCGCCTTCCTCCCGCCTCTACCCCTAGTGGCACCGCCCCCATTAGCACCTGCACCCCTCCTTCCTGCTGCGGCACCCACGCTGCCTTCTCCTTCGCCCGCGTCTGTTCCTGCTCCTGCACTAACGCTGGCTTCTCCAGCTGAAGATCAGCCACTATCTCCTCCTGTAACGCCACCTCCTCCGGCGCCAGATCAGCCACCTTCTCCTGCTGAAACGCCACCTCCTCCGGTGCCAGATCAGCCACCTTCTCCTGCTGAAACGTCACCTCCTCCGGCGCCAGATCAGCCACCTTCTCCTGCCGAAACGTCACCTCCTCCGGCGCCAGATCAGCAACCTTCTCCTGCGCCAGGACCCGGTTTAACGCCAAATTCTGCAGCGCCTTCGGTTGTCCCACCCCCACAATCACCGTCCCCGTCATCGTCTGTGGCCTCTACTCCGTCATCTGACATTTCTCCGGCCTCTAATCCATCATCTGCTCTTTCTTCGGCCTCTACTCCATCGCCTACTCCACTCATTCCGTCCTCGCCATTGCCATCTCCGTCAGCTTCTTCGCCATCGCAATCGCCACGAGCGTCACCTCCCTCTCCTTCACCCTTGCTATCTCCATCTCTGGCTCCTTCTCCATCAGCCCCCTCTCCCTCTATCTCCGCGTTTTCTCCCACCCCGTCACCCTCGCACTCGCGGCCTCCTGCAACGTCGCCGTCTCCGTCTCCGGCATCTTCGTTTACGCCTTTGGCTTCGGCTCCAGCCCCGCCACCCGCATCTGAAGCCCATGCCCCCGCCAGCAGCCACCAGTCGTCGCCGCCTGCGTCAGCACCCAAGTCCGCGTCCCCTCCTCAATCAGCGGCTCCTCCACCTGAAGTCGAAAACGATGAGGCCCCTCCCCCTCCCCCCCCCCCCCCCCCCCCCCTCCCCCTCTCCCCCTCCCCCTTCTCCCTCTTCTCCCCCCCCTCCCTCTCCTCCCCCTCCACCTTCACCTCCTGAGTCGGACGATTCGAGTTCTGATTATGATCCTGACGAGTTTTTAGAACATGATAAGGACCACGGTGTCGACACTCTTGAGGATGGAATTAGCGGAGCTGGAGCTGGCGAGGCTGCGGGAGGAGCGGGGGCTGCGGGGGCAGCGGGGGGAGCGTTTGGTAAGGCGACTAAATCCCTGCCTGGTATTTTAGGTCACTTGTTTGGGGGGAATGCGAAAAAAGCTGCAGCGGGTGTAATAATTGCAGCGGGCGCTGGAGTAGGGGCATATGAGTTGTTTAAACCCAAACATAATCATGATCATCAAGCTCCATCCTCGGCCCCACTCCCACCGCAGGAGGTGGTGCCGCCCCCGCCAGCTGTGGTGGGGCACGTCCCGCCGCACCCGGTAGTGAAGTCTCCGCCGCCGCCCCCCGCAGACGTAACAGCAGCGCCGCCGCCTGTGCCTAAGACTGCCACTTCCGATGGCCCTACAGCAGCGGTGCGCCTGAGGCCTTGGTGCGTCGTCAACCCTGCCGCCAGCCCGTCCGCCATACAGCAACAACTTACCTCGCTCTGCAGCCGTTACGCGGCCTTCTGCAACGCCATACAGAGCGGCCAGGCTTGCTTCCAGCCAAACACCGTGCTTGCACACGCCTCCTTCGTCTTCAACTCCGTCTTTCAAGCCTACGTCCACACCCCCTGCGACTTTGGTGGCACTGCCATGAGGATTCTCACTGACCTCAGTACGTATAAACTCTTTTCCTTCCCGCCTCTTTTTTTTAAAGAATTTTATTTACAAAAACGGGTTTCTTCCCGCCATTGATTTTTTGGTAATTTTTTAGGCCATGGTCAATGCCTCTTCAGTAATAAATAACCTTGCGACTCGACCTACACATCGGCATCTTCTCGACTTGGTTTCAGGTCACAGCTCAAATTCTCTTGTTTTCAATCACGTGTTCGAGACTCCTCAAATAGATCAATGTCTCTTTGAGATTGCTCCTGCGCAAGCTCTTACAACTCTCTTCTCTTTTACATTATCGTATGGGGTGTTGAGACTTTTTTAATGGTCTATGCACACTAGCTGTGTGATTTTGGTTTTCAGTTCTTAATTTGAATTTCTAGCCAAATTCCAGAACGTAAATGTGATCTCATTATTAATTAAATCGAGGTGAGCATTGCTGTGGATAATAAATGCTTTGCAAATTGCATGAGGTAGCCTAGAATATTATATTGTCAAGTGGGTTCTGCATGTGCGGTTGTGCATCCACGACTTGTTCAAGTCATGAGTTTGGGGCATGCCATCGAGTGTTCGGGAAAAATGTGTCTCAGCTTAATATCGTGCCCTTTTGAATTTCCAAAATGCCGGTTGAGAGCAAAGGGGAAAGGAGAAATTCCGCCCCAAAAAAGAGAAAAATAGTGTAAAAACCTGAAAAAGTAAACTAATTTTCTAAAATTTCCTCTTGGAAAATTCAAGGAAAGGAATTTTGTATGCTTGGAAAAATGATTTTTCCCGAACACTGATGCCATTTTAGTCGTCCATTTGGACCGCATCACTAGACAAATTAAACTTGCAGAGCTTTCGAATGCATGACACCTCGGCCTTTAGAATGTGAGACACAGTTGACAACTTAATACCCAAAATTCTAGCTCATCAATGCCAATCATTGCATGGAAATTCAAAAGCGCTTAGAATCACCTCCCTCCTCCAATCACTACAAGTTGGATTAGTGCACATAGTATTTTTAAAAAAAACTCTCTCTCGTTGGCAACTCAGCATGAGCTAAGAGATTGTATACTCTTGCTCCTGTCTTGTTAGAGGACACTACATACGGGCCTCCCCCCGACACTTGATGGCTGCGATAAGACTTGCTGTGTCCTTTCTCCACCATGCAGCTCCCCATGGCTCCCGGCCTCTACAGGTCGCTAATGGGTGGCTTGCATTATGGGGAAAGGACAATGTAGGTCCTTTCCCTACCCCGTGCAGAAAGATTTTTGTCAATCTCTATGGCATCTCACATTTCAACTATGTAGATTATGGTATAGCTAGCAAAGTGAGCTCTCTACCATGCATGGCCTTCAGGTGTTTTCCTCAATAAGACACCAAGGGGTCTTCTCTTTTGGGAAAATGGAAGAGTGTCATATCACCATCAATATCTTTATCTCCATTGCCACTGTGTTTGGAAATGCCTTCATGAACCCTTAAGCAAGGACCTATGTTGAAATGCCATGACAAACCCTTAAACAAAGAGTGTAGATGTATATCAATAGAAAGTTTAAGCTTCATCATTCTTTGATGGCATGTCTTAGAGGTTTCTTCTTGGGCATGGTTTTGTGTCTTCCTATGGAAGAGGTCTTTGTGTTTGGTTTGGGTTTTAAGCCTTCAAGATACGACAATGGTGGCTTTAAGTGTTACCATATACATGTGGTAGTGATGTGTGTGAACACACTAGGACCGCCGTGGCATTTTTTCCCTCTTTAGGAGGTTTTTTCCCCCGAGCATTGTATATACGCCCATCACTCTATGGCTATCTATCTTTCCATTGCATACTAAGAAACACACTCTCTATTGTGTACCTTGAGCTTCATTCGTCTTCTCCAAGCTATGTGCGTTTCTCTGCAACCTTAATTTCAACAATTGGTATCAGAGCAGGTTACGTCCTCCCGGGCTTAGTCGCCAGCTGCTCCAGCACACACCTGCTCACTTTCTCTGATTACAGTGAGGTTTGGCGAGCGTTCGTCTGCTCAAATTTTTGATTTGCGCTCATTTCGGCCTCCGTTTCCACTACAGGCAGGTCTGCACATGCAATTTCGTCATTTTGTGCAGAATTTTTGTCAGTGCCAATTTTTGTATAACAGGTGCCTTACAGTCTTCTACGGTTTGTGCTATATAGCACGTGCTATTCCCACTCCGTTTCTCCTATTTTCGAGCTGTTTTCACATAAGGTGCAGCATCTATCGTGGCTGACAACAACACAGATGTGTTCAAAATGTTTGCTGTTAAGGACAGGTTGGATGGGGACAACTACCCTATGTGGGCTTATATGATGCAACATGTTCTTGTGTCAAAGGGCGTCTGGAACATTGTGCAAGGCATTGATGTACGTCCTGGTTCTGAGGATGTAGGCGATGTTGAGGATGTTGCAAGTCTTGCTGCAAGATTGCTGCTATTAGAGTTGTTTTGTCTACGGCAAAACAAGCTCGTTGGGATGTAAAGGATGCGCATGCTCATGCATTGATTGCGTTGTCTATGAAGCGCACCATTGTTTCTCACATTCGTTCAGCAAAATCTGCAAAACAGGCTTGGGATATTCTAGCAAATCTTTATCAAGCCGCAATGAGGCAAAAATTGCTTTGCTGCGTAAAGAGCTAGAGTCGAAGATTATGCATGAGGAAGATGATATGGACACTTTCCTTGTTGGTGTCAAGGATATCAATGAGCAACTTATTTCTACAGGTGAAGTCATTTCAGACAGTTCCCTTGTGCAGACTGTTCTTGATGCCTTACCAGATTCCTACCAGACTTTTGCTAGTGCTTGGAGACTGATGACCCAAGGAAATCCTGAAGTTGTCAAGTTTGATGCATTATGCACATTGCTGTTGCAAGAGTCACTTTCTAGAAAACAGGACTAGGCAGCGTGCAGTTGAACAGGCTTTTATTGCTTCTCAAAGAAAGGGTGGTATAAATAGCAATGCAGCCACTTCTTATGGTTCTGCTACGAGTGGCAAAACTTCTATTCCTAATGCTTCTGCTGGCCGCAATTCTTCTGAAAATTCTGGTGATAAGAAAAAAAAGAAGATGCGTTTCCATTATTGTAAAGTTAATGATCACTTGACCAAGTCGTGTCCTAAGGTGAACGCCAAAGAGGCTAAGAAGAAAGAAGGTGGTTCCACTGCAAATGTCATAATAATCAATATCTAATTCTCCTAAATGATTTTCTCATATTAAACTGATCATTTAATGTGGGGAAGGCCAGGGGAGAAAAAGCTAGAATATTGGTTAAGCTAGCAGACCGGCCACAGTAGGGATCCAAAGGAGGGAAAATAGGGATCCAAAGGGGGGGGCATCTGCAAAAGAGCCATGTGCAACAATGGGCTAAAAAGACCCTAAGGTTCATCCCATTAAGACTTCCAAAATGCTAAGGTTCCAAAATTCAAAGGTTGTGTCCAAAGGTCAACCCTAGGGAAAATTGGATGCTTTGTGTGTGCCCTAAAAGTCTTTGCACATCCCTACATGGGAGAGGGCGAGCCCTAAAGGTAGGGGATGAGAGAGAAAGCCACACACACACACACGGGCTCCCTTTACACAAAGGGAATGAGGGACACATGTCAGCTCCCTAGGCAAGATGCCCACAAGGTGTGCCCAATTTCTATTGGATGACCCTTGAAGTGGACCAATGAGAATTAAGCTAGAGTAAATCTAGTTTAATTAATTTAAAAACATTTAATAAAAGAAACCAATGAGAATTAAGTCTCCTAAAAGACTATTGGGCAGTCTCCCAAGGGGTCCAATGAGCATTCAGGAGCCACATGGCTTGCCTGATTCCTATTGGCCAGGAGGCAAAGGGGTCCAATGAGAGTTTAGTTTAATTATTTAATTACCTAAAGCTCTCACAAAAGGGGAAAGGGGGACACATGTCAGAAGGCTATCACTTATGTTGCTTAATTGTAATTGGCTTGACTTGGGGAGGGCCAATGAGGCTGCAGCAAGAGCAATTAGCAAGAGAACTCGCCCAAGAGAGAGAGGGGGCTGATTTTTGCAAGGCATTATCACACACACACTCACACAAGCTCATGTGTGAAGAAAGAGAAGACTATCTCTTCCCAAGCTTTAATGGAGAACTCATCACCTACTCCAAGCTTGTGAGATAGAAGCGTACATCAACACTCTCTTGGCATGTGGATGCAAATCCAACCAAGAGCCAAGCTTCAATGCATGCTCATCTCCTCTACCAAGCTAATTACTAAGCTAAGCTATGGTACATATGAGTGATTATGTGAGGAGATGTACATCTTTCTCGTAAGATACTCCTTCCTCTCAATCTACTCTCATACCCTGCTAGCTTTCACCATCTTCGAAGGCGTGTGAGGTCTTGGGTCTGAGAATGGGGATAATTCAAGTTGTGTTTGATTAAGTGTTTTGCTTAGTGCATGAAGCTTCCATCTTCATTGCACTAGCTAGTCTTGAAGGAACACAAAAAATTGTATTGTACAATGTCTCTCTTGATGGGAGAAACCATAATACAAAGCCTTTTGGAGGGGGGACCGGCTCCATGAAAATCCGGTCCTCAACTGTTGTCAATATCTTAATTGCTCTCTCTTTTGAAAGTGTTGTTGATGCTATCTAACTAGGTGTTATGCTTTTTGTTGCTCTCTCCACCCAAGCACTCTTGTAATTCTCATTAGGAATCTATTCTAATGAAATGCCCACTATGTTCATGCTAATTTCCGCTACACATAAGTTATTAGGCCATTAAATGCTACATTGGTATCAGAGCTCAAGGTTTCTCTTTTCTTGCTCATGAAGGGAGGTCCTCAAGGTAGCTACAAATGGTTGGTATTATTAATTGCCTGTGAGTAAGTAGAATAGGGATTTTTCAGCCTTGCAGTGCGCCTGCCTTCGTGCAGTTAACGGGGCATCACCGTCGAGAGCTATGGTCTTAATAGTGGAGTCCTACGGGGCTGTCCTACGGATTAACCACTATTGAGCTATTAGAAGCTTGACAGGAGCTGGTGCTGTTTTGGTGTCGAAAGACTCTCTCTTCTATTCCTTGCAATTAATGGTATTCGAGCCGTGGGTACAGTAGCTTGAGTGCTTTTTCTAAAGGGGTAAAGAGGAGTAGCAGCTAGGGCTTGAAGTGACAAAGTACACCAAAAAAGTTTACACCTAAAAGTTGTTAGAATGGCTGACAATAGTAAAGAGAGTGAAATTAATGTTGATAACTTTGATTTTGCTCATGAGCAAGCTACTAATGATGCTTCAATGCTTGTTAACTATCCTCTTTCTAGGCTTCAACAAGCCATGGACAATCCATCTCTCCAAAGTGAAGTGCAACAGCAGCTCTGTGCTCACGGGATTCTCCAAGCTCATCACCATGACGAGAGAACACCTAGGAAGCCTCCTTGTGAGACTACCAATTAAGAGGTCTCTCTCCGATTCGGAAAGAAAAAGAGAATCCATATGAAGGGCTCAAGAATTTACTTCTTGATGATGCATCTCCTTCCCAAAGGAGAACTCAAGAGCCTCCACTGAAGGAACGAGAAAGAAGCGAGTCTCCCGCCACCTCGGCGGAGATGGCTCCACGAAGACGGTGGGCTAAACGCTCTCCATCACCACCAAAGCGGAGAAGACCATCACACTCTTCTCCACGCCATAATTCAAAGAGGGATGATAAAAAGCAAGAGAAGAAAAAGGCGAGACAGAGGACACCCTCTTCTCCATCTTCTCCATCCTCTTTCTCTTATGAAATCTATGGTGAAGACGACAAAGATCAAGACAAGAAAAAGGCGAGAAAGAGGTCACCCTCTTCTCCACCTTCTTCAAATTCTTCACCTTCTGAAGAAAGTGATGGTGCAACCTTTGAACCATCAAAAAGAAGAGGTCATAGGAAATCCTATCCCGCATGGAAGAGGTCGTCCAAGTTGAAGAAATTCAAAAAGGGAGGGAAGAGCATCTCTTTCCTTACCTATGATGGTACCTTTGGAGCTACAGACAAAGTCTTGGCCTTTATCCAACAATTCGATGCCGCGTTTGGAGATGAGGGCTTCACTGAGTCCTCTAAGCTACGCCATGTAGCTATGCACTTTCAAAAGTCCGCCAGACAATGGTGGTCTAGCCTACGAGCCAACGGTGAAGCTCCACGAACATGGAAAGCTTTAAGAGCTTCCATTATGAAGCAATTTTTGGCCACCGATGCCAAAGACAAAGTACTCACCAAATGGCGAAGCTTAAAGCTCTCTCCCAATGAATCTATCCACAAATATGTAGACAAGTTTTGGGACCTACAACTCAAACCAACTGTCTTCAAAAAGTTGGATTTTGGAGAGCAAAAGCAACAATTTTGTGCGGGCTTAACCGAAGAAATGGCGGAGTATGTCAACTCCCAAAGACCACGTACCATATCGGCGGTAATACACCACACTATGGTCGCCTCTCGAATCAATTTCCAAACGGGGGCAAAAAGAAATAATAAGCCCCCGAAAAATAAGGGTTCCAATGAGCCTAAGGGGAAGGACAATGTCCAAAAGTCTCCTAAGGGCAACTCCAACAAAGCTAAAGAGAAGGGAGTTTACAAAGGTAAGAATAAACTCTCTCCTGAAGAGCTTGAGCGTTATCGTAAGGATAACCGATGTTTCAAGTGCGGCGAACAAGGGCATGCGTACCGCACTTGTCCCCAAAAGAACAACCGCCAAGATCCTCCTAGAGCTTCCTTGGTTGAAATCCAAGAGGAGGAGACTCACCAAACTCACCACAAAGGATCTCCTCTATGCCATGCTTGGGAAAGGTAAGAGAACATGATGCTTTTATTCTCTTTGACCCTGGTTCTACTCACAATTTTATATCTATAGAGTTGGCCACCAAGCTAGTAATACAATCCTACGAGATGGGAGATGTCCTACCCGCAGACAGTGCCTTCAAGGGGCAAGAAGCTTCAGTCACTCCCTTAATTGGGAAATTGAGGCTTCATGTCCAAGGCTATGTGGACAAAGAGGACTTCTTTATCTCTCCTCTCAAGCATGAGGATGTAATCCTAGGGGTACCATGGTTTGACCGCCTGACTGCCGATGTTAAATTTCCTGAAAGGAGAATCTCCTTTAAGGTTAGGGAAAAAGACATGTATATAGATGCTAAGGAAATGTGTAACACCATCCCCATTGTACATACACCAGCTTTCAACAAGTCAATAAAGATCTCTATTTCCGTGTACATGATTTTTGTTAAAGACTCTCAAAATGAACCTAATGCTTTAGCAAAAGAAAATAAAAGCAACCAAAAGGAATTAGAGTTATCCAATTTTCTCAAGGGGTTTCAAGATGTTTTTATTGACGACATCCCTTGTGAGCTACCTCCTAAACGAGGTAATGATGACCATGCAATTGAACTTCTTCCAGGAATTTCACCGCCTAATAAACCTCCTTATAGAGTTTCTCAAGCTCAACAAGAGGAGATTATGCGGCAAGTGCATGAGTTAGTTGAGAAGGGTATGGTTAGGCCAAGCTCATCTCCATTTTGCTCACCTGTTCTATTAGTGCAAAAGAAAGACGGCACATATCGTATGTGTGTCGACTATAGAGCACTAAATAGGATCACTATCAAGAATAGGTTTCCCGTTCCACGGGTAGAAGACCTATTTGATAAGCTACAAGGATCGACCTACTTCAGTAGGGTTGCCCTAAAAAGTGGCTATCATCTAATAAGGATAGTTGATCAAGACATTGTAAAGACCGCATTTCATACTACATTTGGTCTTTACAAATACATTGTCATGCCTTTTGGCTTGACCAATGCACCAGCCACATTCAACCGCTTGATGGAGAAGCTGTTCAGGCCTCATCGAACCTTCACTGGAGTGTTCTTTGATGATATTATCATCTACTCTAATTCATTGGAGGAACACAAGCAACACCTCCAGGTAATATTTCAAGTTTTAAGAGAGAATAAACTTTATGTTAATCGAAAGAAAAGTGAATTTTTCTTGCAAGAGATTCAGTATTTAGGTCACATTATCTCTCAAGATGGCATCCAAATGGATCCATCCAAGTTAGAGGTAATAAAAGAATGTCCGAGAGTGAATGCGGTTTCCATAGCAACTCACAATGATCTATCTTCAATGATAGATGAGTATGCTATTGATCCCGATTTTAGAGATGTGATTTCAGCCCTTGCATTAATTAGGGAAGAAAGAAGAACCATTTACTTTACAAGATGGTTATCTTCTCTATGGCAATAGACTATGCGTTACTAACTCACTACGTGAGAAAGTAATGTATGAATCTCATGCTCCACCTTATGCGGGGCATAGAGGGATTCAGTCTACCTTAAAGGGAATTGAAACATATTTCTATTGGCCTACCATGAAAGTGAGCATACAAGAGTATGTTTCCAAATGTGTGGTATGCCAAAAGACAAAATTTGATAGAGGGAAGCAACTTGGATTGCTTCAACCCTTGCCAATCCCTGATTCACCATGGGAGAGCATATCCGTGGATTTTATCTTTGGATTGCCTAAGTCTATCCATGGGAATACGGGAATATGGACGATAGTAGACAGGTTTAGTAAACAAGCTCATTTTATACCTGTCAAAAAGACTATCAAAGCCCATCAAATGGCAACCCTCTTTATTTCACAAATTTTCAAGTACCATGGCTTGCCCATGTCCATAGTGTCGGATAGAGATCCTAGAATGACCAGTAATTTCTGGAAGGGTCTCTTTGAGAATTTAGGAACAAGGATAAACTTCTCTTCGGCCCATCATCCACAAACTGATGGCCAAAGTGAAATAGCTAACCTAACCATTCTTGATCTACTAAAAGCCTATGTAACGGAAGTAGATCAAAGATCCCAATTGGAGAAGTACTTACCCTTAGTGGAGTATGCTTACAATAACACTGTACATACTTCCACAGGAAAAGCACCTTTCGAGGTAATTGAGGGAAGATCAAAAAGTCCCTTGCTACTTAAGGTACATGGGAAGATCTTCGCTGCAGATGAGTATAGCCGAGACCTACAAGAATCTTTCCAAAAGATTAAGGATGCTATCTCTATCTCACAGCAAAGGCAAAAGTTTGTTGCTGACAAGCACAGAAGAGCCCAAGCCTTTAAAGAAAACGATTGGGTCTTGTTAAAGTATCCCAAGGCTCGATTAAGGCACACAACGGGCAAGAATCCTACGGGTCACCAAAAGTACTATGCTAAACTAGCAAAAAGGTACTATGGTCCCTTTTAGATTCTTAGGCCAATCAATGAGATGGCCTATCAACTCAAGTTGCCCAATCATTGGCTCATACACAATGCTTTTCATGTGAGCCTATTAAAGCCTTACAAAGGAGAGCCACATCAAGAACCAACTATTAAAGACCCACCGAAGATCAGGGACCAATAAGAGGTGCTGCAGCCCGAGTCCATTCTCCGACATGAAGACAAGGTACTAAGAGGCGGTAAGACTATCCGACGATATCTTATTAAGTTTAAGAATTATCCTTTTGAAGATGCTAGATGGATGCAAGGCATACAATTAAAGGATAACCTAAACCTTGTCAATGCTTACAATGCTTCCCAAGAGTAAGCAAATGTACAAAATGTTAAAAATGAACAAAATTTTTGTCTTATAAGACTCTCTTTTTCTTTATTTGTGCACAAAAATGAAGTAGTATGCATGATTAGATCAAGTTTGCGGAGACGACGTCTCCCAAACGCCAAGTAGAGCTTGTCACTCTACTATGGAAGACTGATAGGACTAATGTGCAGACATGCTTGCGGCAGCCTCAGGCTCTCAAGCGCCAAATGGACTAGTCATCCATTGTGGAATGATGTCGTAGGGTAACATAGGGATCCTCTACCCGCTAAGAAAAGGACTCATGAACATGCTTTATCTTCTCTACACCATAGTCGAGGACGACTATGATTTCAAGAGAGAGGTAATGTCATAATAATCAATATCTAATTCTCCTAAATGATTTTCTCATATTAAACTGATCATTTAATGTGGGGAAGGCCAGGGGAGAAAAAGCTAGAATATTGGTAAAGCTAGCAGACCGGCCACAGTAAGGATCCAAAGGAGGGAAAATAGGGATCCAAAGGGGGGGCCATCTGCAAAAGAGCCATGTGCAACAATGGGCTAAAAAGACCCTAAGGTTCAGCCCATTAAGACTTCCAAAATGCTAAGGTTCCAAAATTCAAAGGTTGTGTCCAAAGGTCAACCCTAGGGAAAATTGGATGCTTTTTGTGTGCCCTAAAAGCCTTTGCACATCCCTACATGGGAGGGGGCGAGCCCTAAAGGTAGTGGATGAGAGAGAAAGACACACACACACACACAGGCTCCCTTTACAGAAAGGGAATGAGGGACACATGTCAGCTCCCTAGGCCAGATGCCCACAAGGTGTGCCCAATTTCTATTGGATGACCCTTGAAGTGGACCAATGAAAATTAAGATAGAGTAAATCTAGTTTAATTAATTTAAAAACATTTAATAAAAGAAATCAATGAGAATTAAGTCTAGCTCCTAGAAGACTATTGGGCAGTCTCCCAAGAGTTTAGTTTAATTATTTAATTACCTAAAACTCTCACAAAAGGGGAAAGGGGGACACATGTCAGAAGGCTATCACTTATGCTGCTTAATTGTAATTGGCTTGACTTGGGGAGGGCCAATGAGGCTTCACGAAGAGCATTTAGCAAGAGGGCTCGCCCAAGAGAGAGAGGGGGATGATTTTTGCAAGCAATTATCACACACACACTCACACAAGCTCATGTGTGAAGAAAGAGAAGACTATCTCTTCCCAAGCTTTAATGGAGAACTCATCACCTACTCCAAGCTTGTGAGATAGAAGACTACATCAACACTCTCTTGGCATGTGGATGCAAATCCAACCAAGATCCAAGCTTCAATGCATGCTCATTTCCTCTACCAAGCTAATTACTAAGCTAAGCTAAGCTACATATGAGGATTATGTGAGGAGATGTACATCTTTCTCGTAAGATACTCCTTCTTCCTCTCAACCTTATCTCATACCCTGCTAGCTCTCACCATCTTCGAAGGTGTGTGAGGTCTTGGGTCTGAGAACGGGGATAATTAATTCAAGTTGTGTTTGTTAAGTGTTTTGCTTAGTGCATGAACTTTCCATCTTCATTGCACTAGCTAGTCTTGAAGGAACACAAAGAATTGTTTTGTACAATGTCTCTCTTGATGGGAGAAACCATAATACAAAGCCTTTTGGAGGGGGGACCGGCTCAATGAAAATCCGGTCCTCAAATGTTGTCAATAGCTTAATTGATCTCTCTTTTGAAAGTATTGTCGATGCTATCTAACTAGGCGTTATGCTTTTTGTTGCTCTCTCCACCCAAGCACTCTTGTAATTCTCATTAGGAATCTATTCTAATGAAATGCCCACTATGTTAATGCTAATTTCCGCTACACATAAGTTATTAGGCCATTAAATGTTACAGCAAATGCTGGTTCCACTACAAATGCAGCCATTGTTGAGTCTTCTGTGAAAGGAGAATGTAATGCTGATGTTGATGGAGAATAGGCTTTTAGTGCAGAGTCCTGCTGTCCATGATGCATGCTTGTCAGTTGTTGCAGATTTACATGTGTGGTATTTCGATAGTGGTTCTACAAAACACATTACCTCACATCATGAATTGTTCACCTCTCTCGAGTTTGTCCCTCATGGGAATTCAGTCACTTGTGCCAACAATGCCTCTTATCCGGTTCAGGGAGTTGGAAAGATTGTGCTTAGTGCTGCAAATGGCAGTTCCTTCACACTTGTTGATGCACTTTATGTACCTGGGATCAAGAAGAATCTTTTGTCTGTATCCGCACTTGCTAGAATTGGACTTGTAGTCAAATTTGTGGATGACAGATGTACAGTTCATGATCTCAGTTTTGATGATGAAATTGTAGCATCTTGCCTTTTGTGACGTGGGCTGTATATAAGCTCACTTTGTATGACAAGTGTGTACAAAATTTTGCAAATGCTGTTGCAGATTCAAGGGCTATTTCAGATGCAAAACTTTGGCATGCACGTTTTGGTCATCTGAATTTTGCGAGTTTGCTGTGTTTGCAGAAATTTGATATGGTTGCTTCTTTGCCGCCTCTTGAAGCACCTGTCAAACATGTTTGTGAAGGCTGTATTTTGGGTAAGATGCAGTGTTCTAAGTTTCCAAAGGATGGTTCAGTTCGGGCCACATGCAGATTGCACCTTGTACATAGTGATGTTTCTGGGCCCATGCAAACTCCTTCCTTGGGCAATCACCTTTACTTCGTGACTTTCATTAATGATTACTCCAGGCATGCATGGGTATTTCCGCTTAAAGCGAAGTTCCAAGTTTTTATGTGCTTCAAACAATTTCTGGCTATGGCTGAAAATGTCTCGAAATGTACTATGGACACCCTCCATTCCGATCGAGGGGGGAGTACATGTCTCATGAATTTAATGAATTTCTAGCTAGTCGTGGGATAAAACACCAATTTACAGTGCCTTATACACCTCAGAAAAATGGTGTTGCTGAGAGGAAAAACAAGTCACCGAAGGAAATGGCATGATGTATGGTCAAAAGTCAAGCTTTGCCACATTCTTTTTGGCTTGAGGCCATCATGTGTGCCACTTATGTACTTAACAGGTGTCCTACGAAAGCTTTGCAGTCTATTACTCCATATGAAGCATGGCATGATAGAAAGCCTTCTATTGAGCACATGCGTGTCTTTGGTTGTTTGGCATATGCTTTGGTGCCACAAACATAGCGCAGAAATTGGATGATAAGGCTGTCAAATGTATTTTTGTTGGTTATAGTGCTGAAAGCAATGGTTAAAGGTTATATCATCCGCAAACAAAGCGTATTTTGGTTTTACAGGATGTAGTGTTTGTGGAAGATTATGTTCAGCCCTTGGTGTCATGTACTAGAGACAGTAATGTAAGCTCATAGGACATTCATGATACTTTGTTGCCTCTTATCAGTGGTGGAAATACGAATGTAATTTCCAATGAGGTAAATGTACAGCCTATGGGGGTTTCTGAAAATGTTACAGATCGGCTTATTACTGATGCAGATGTACATGATGTACTTGAGGAGGAAAGGGCTGAAAATGAGCACGCTAGAGGTATGCCAAAATAGCTGTGCACACTTTGAATGATAGTAAATTGGATGCACCTTTGTCTAGTCATACTCGTTCAGACTCTCACCATTCATCTTATGCATCAGATTGTTATGCTTTGGCTATGTCTAGCTTACATGATGTTGAGGAGCCTCTGTCTTTTGATGAAGCGCAGAATTCAAAAAATTGGATGGCTGCCATGCAATCAGAATTTGCCTCCTGGAAAAAAGGCCATTGGTACGAAGTGGGTTTACAAGTTGAAACGCAAGCCAAATGGTGAGATCGATCGCCATAAGGCTCGACTTGTTGCAAAGGGTTATGCACAGCAAAAAGTCATAGATTATGAAGAGACTTTTGCTCCCACTTGTCGTATGACTACTGTGCGTTTTCTATGTGCATTGGCAGCTCATTTTGGTTGGGATGTACATCAATCAGACATTTTTACTGCTTTCTTGAATGGTGACATATTTGAGGAAGTTTATGTAACGTAGCCTCACGGTTTTGTCATAAAAGGACAAGAGGACAAAGTGTGCAGATGTAAGAAGGCTTTGTATGGGTTGAAGCAATCTCCTCGTTCTTGGTATGAGAAAGCTGACACTCATTTGGTTAAACGAGGCTTTCGTAACAGTCCAACAGAAATCATATTGTATGTAAAGCGTGAGGGTGATGTACTTATCATTGTGGTTCTTTATGTCGATGATTTGCTGATCACTGGACCAAATGAGAGACATATTGCTGAATTTAAGGCTGATTTGAATGCTACTTTCAAGATGAAAGATTTGGGACTGTTGCATCATTACTTAGGTATACAGTTTAAGCAGTGTGATGGTAGTATTGCCTTGTGTCAGAAAAGTTACATAGAGACATTATTATATAAGTTTGGACTTGAGGATTGCAAACCTATTGCCACTCCCATGGAAACATGTTTGAAGTTGAGTCTACATGATGTTGGCGATCCTGCTGATGTCACTCTTTACCAAACTGCTGATGGCTGCCTCGTTTATGTATGCAACATGAGGATAGATATTCAGTTTGCAGTCTCACAGGTCAACAAATGTATGCATAGCCCAAGGTCTAAGCATTGGTAGGTTGTCAAGAGGATTTTCCGCTACCTTAGTGGCACTTTATATCTTGGCTTGTTTTATCCCAAAGGGGGATCATTGCCGCCAGACTTACATACTTTTTCGGACTCAGATTGGGCTGGTTGTTTTGACACGCGAGTGTCCACAAGTGGTTTTTTTTTCATGCTTGGTAGTTCATATATATCATGGTTGAGCAAGAAGCAACGTACTGTGGCCACTTCGAGTTGTGAGGCTGAGTACAAGGCAGTCTTCACAGCTACGGTTGAGTGTGTATGGCTCAGACGCCTTATGGCTGATTTGGGTGTTGGACAGGACACTGCCAACACTATCTACACTGACAGTCAGAGCGCATTGGCAGTTGCGAGGAACCCAGTTTTCATGCTCGCACAAAGCATATTGAGGTGCATTACCACTATTTCAGGGAGAGGCTCTCAGCAAAAGAGATCAGCTTGGCTTATGTGCCAACACAGGACAACCTTGCAGATCTTTTCACAAATGCATTGTCTCGTGATAAGCTTGAAGCTTTCCGCAAAGCTTTGGGCTTACTCCCCTTTGTGGACTGATCATGTCCAGGGCATGGCACTTCCCTTTACTCATGTGCCAGCTCTCGTTCACTGTACCACTCCAGGGGGGATTTGTTACCATATACATGTGGTAGTGATGTGTGTGAAAACACTAGGACCACCGGGGCATTTTTTCCCTCTTTAGGAGGTTTCTTCCCCCGAGCATTGTATATACGCCCATCACTCTAGGGCTATCTATCTTTCCATTGCATACTAAGAAACACACTCTCTATTGTGTGCCTTGAGCTTCCTTCGTCTTCTTCAAGCTGTGTGCGTTTCTTTGCAACCCTAATTCCAACATTAAGTTGGTGATCTTTGAAATCATTGTTTGTCCTTTGAATTCCAAACCTTGAAGTCGAGAAAACCAAAGCTAATTGTTGGAACCTCCTCCCCCCCAAACACACACACACACCTCCAATTCTCTACTAGATCTTGATCTCTTGGAAGAACAACATACTCAATCAGCACTTGTTAGATCCAAATTTTTTTCCTGTATGCATATTTATTTTCTAATATATTGTGATAAAATTATTTTCCAGAAAGACTCCACATCTTGCGCTACAAGCACAAAGAAAAGTATTGCATCTTTGGGAAGCAAGCAATGAGAACTCCTAGCAACAATTGAGTTGTTTATCCACCTATGCCATATTTTCTAGCAATGGGTCCAATTAACTAGGCCTACCCATGTACTACACTACGATACTTAGTTATTCAATTTAAGTGCCTTATCTTCCTAGCGGAGGAACCTTATCCATGTATGGACTCATTGTATTTCAATTTTGGTATTGATCAATAAGTCTGGTAAAACTCTAGGCCTTTACACATTGCCGTTTTTGCATTGACTATTGGACGTTTGACACAAAAGTATATAATTAGTCTTCTTTATTCCCTTACAAAAGCATGTATAATTATTTATGCAATTCACCAGGTATAATTTTAAAGACCGAGATCATCAATATCTGGATAAAATAATCATGGAAATAATGAGATAGTAAGACCATCTTATATATATTATCACTACATTTAGGGGTAATAACTCACACTCTGGTGAAAGATTGCCCATTCGACCTTGAACACAATATTGTCTCGCTAAATGTTCCAATAACATAGTAATTACTAAAAGTACAATATGTGCTACCAAGACTTAAGCTTGTTTTCATGGGTAATCGACCCAAGGGAATGACAATCACAAAGGAGGAGGTATGAACCATGTGTAATTCAAATGAAAATCTTTAATTGTTTACCGCAGTCTTTTACCACGTTCTATAGAGAGAAGGTATAAATTCAGCTGGAGAGGAAAGAGAGAAGAGGGCGGGGGATTTTTTGTGTTTAAATTATTATCGCGAGTATTTCCATGATTATTACCGCGGTATTTATCTCAGTTATTGCCGCTACTATTACTGTGTTTATTCCTGTGACAATATTTAGCGCCTAAACTTTCAAATTCTGGCTTAAACAGCCCCCTCCTCCCCCCCTCTCTCAAATTTTGGTGTTTCCCTCCTCTCAAAAAAATTAAAGCATATTATATGATTTTTTTTATAATAAAAAAAGATATGAAAACATGAAATGATAGTTATCTCTTTAGGATTACACTTGGTTACATCCAAACTAATCACTGTCACTTGATTAACATAATTGAGCATGTTCACAAAATCAGAGAGAGGGAGAGGGGGGAGAGAGAGATGAGTGGATTACATGACCAAAAGTATTTATAACTTAAAGTATGCAAAATGTTTATGAATCATCTTCGAATTCTTCATCCTCCATCTCATCATCTTCATCATCATGACAATTATCCTCGCTAGCACTTGCCTCCGCCGGACTTGATTCATTGACATCCCTCTCCTCACTACAAGAGGTACTTCACATTAGCGATACTCGCAGTACGACGCTCAAAAGCAAAAATCCACGGTGTCACTATGGGTGTCTCTATTTTCTTTGTTGCATAGCGACGCCTATAGCGACACCCATAGTGACGTCCATAGTGATGTCCATAGCAACCCCGACGAGGGGTAAAAAATAAACCGAGAGTGTCAAAAAATTAGATCTCAAATCTAAGTTCCGGCACTCAAGCGAAAGAGGTACTCGTGCTCTCCCTCTCTCTCTCTCTCTCTCTCTTTCTTCCCTGCACACACACATACATACACATACACACACACAAGAGGAGAGGAAGGAGAGCCAAGTATGCTCCTTTCCTCTCCTCTCTCTCATGTTCCCTTCCCCTCTTTCTCTCTCTCTCTCTCTCGCTCTCTCTCTCTCTCTCTCACACACACACACACATTGTGTCTTAGAGAGAGAGAGAGAGAGAGAGAGTACACACATGTATAAACAAAAACCACAAACACACACACATGCATAAACAAATAATGCATACACACACACACACATTGAGAGAGAGAGAGAGAGAGAGAGAGAGAGAGAGAACCAAAGAGAAAGAGAGAGGGGGAGAAGACAAAAAGAGAGAGGTAAGGGGAGAAAACAAATTAGAGAGAGAGAGAGAGAGAGAGAGAGAGAGAGATAGTTAAAAAAAGTAGAGAAAATATGAAATGAAATGTTATATTAAGATTTAGGGTTAGGTTAGATTTAAAATTACATTTAAAATTAAGCTAGATTAAGATCTAAGATTAAGTTAGATTACATTTGACTTATATTTAAAATTTATGCTAAATTTAAAATTAAGTTAGACTTAAGATTAGGTTAAGATTTAAATTAGATTTAAGATTGGGTTAGATTACATTTAGGTTTAGGTTAGATTTAGGTTTGTGTTGAGTTTAAGATTAGGTTTAGATTTACGTTAGATTTAAAATTATGACAAGATTTAAGATTAACTAAGTTAGATTTAAGTTAGATTACATTTAGGTTTAGGATTCAAGATTGGATTAGATTTATGTTTATATTGAGTTTAACATTATATTAGATTTAGATTTAAGATTAAGACAAGATTTAAGATTAGATTAGATTTAAAAAGTTAGATTACATTTATGTTTATGTTAGATTTAAGATTAGATTAGATTTAGGTTTATGTTGAGTTTAAGATTAGATTAGATCTAGATTTACGTTAGATTTAAGATTACATTGGATTAGATTAGATTTAGGTTAGATTTTAGGGCATGTCAATGAAAGGAGTCCACAATAAATAGTGCTTCCATGAGTCTAAGACATGTAGAACTGCAAGGAGTTCCTTTTCGTATATGCCTAGAGCTTGCTCAACAGGGTCGAGCCTTCGACCCTCATAGCCTATGGCGTGCCCTTCTTGGAGCAAAACAGCTCCAAGGCAATCACCACAAGCATCGCATTGGAGCTCAAATGGTTTTGAGAGATCCGGTAGTGTAAGCACAGGTTGAGAGATAAGCTTTTCTTTAAGCTTTTCGAAAGCATTGTTCTCCTTATCAGACCATGTATACCCAACGCTTTTCTTTGTTAGGTCATGTAATGGTCCCGCAATTTGTGAGAACTTTTCTATGAAGCGTCTATAGTATGCGCACATACCTATAAAGCTTCTTAGTTCATGAAGATTCCTTGGTTTAGGCCATCCTTTTATTACCTCTAACTTGGATGGATCCATTTGGATGTCATCTTGAGAGATACTGTGACCTAAATACTGAATCTCTTGCAAGAAAAATTCACTTTTCTTTCGATTAACATAAAGTTTATTCTCTCTTAAAACTTGAAATATTACTTGGAGGTGTTGCTTGTGTTCCTCCAATGAATTAGAGTAGATGATAATATCATCAAAGAACACTCCAGTGAAGGTTCGATGAGGCCTGAACAGCTTCTCCATCAAGCGGTTGAATGTGGCTGGTGCATTGGTCAAGCCAAAAGGCATGACAATGTATTCGTAAAGACCAAATATAGTGCGAAACGCGGTCTTTACAATGTCTTGATCAACTATCCTTATTTGATGATAGCCACTCTTTAGGTCAACCCTACTGAAGTAGGTCGATCCTTGTAGCTTATCAAATAGGTCTTCTACCCGTGGGACAGGAAACCTATTCTTGATAGTGATCCTATTTAGTGCTCTATAGTCGACACACATACGATATGTGCTGTCTTTCTTTTGCACTAATAGCACAGGTGAGCAAAATGGAGATGAGCTTGGCCTAACCATACCCTTCTCAACTAACTCATGCACTTGCCGCAGAATCTCCTCTTGTTGAGCTTGAGAAACTCTAGAAGGAGGTTTGTTAGGCGGTGAACTTCCTGGAAGAAGTTCAATTGCATGGTCATCATTACCTCGTTTAGGAGGTAGCTCACAAGGGATGTCGTCAATAAAAACATCTTGAAACCCGTTGAGAAAATTGGATGACTCTAATTCTTTTTGGTTGCTTTTATTTTCTTTTGCTAAAGCATTAGG
The DNA here is from genome assembly GCF_014529385.1 of Adiantum capillus-veneris. Lineage (NCBI taxonomy): Eukaryota > Viridiplantae > Streptophyta > Polypodiopsida > Polypodiales > Pteridaceae > Adiantum > Adiantum capillus-veneris. The sequence continues at coordinate 146,188,119 of NC_140954.1, forward strand.
TTCATTTTGAGAGTCTTTAACAAAAATCATGTACACGGAAATAGAGCTCTTTATTGACTTGTTGAAAGCTGGTGTATGTACAATGGGGATGGTGTTACCCATTTCCTTAGCATCTATATACATGTCTGTTTCCCTGAACTTAAAGGAGATTCTCCTTTCAGGAAATTTAACATCGGCAGTCAGGCGGTCAAACCATGGTGCCCCTAGGATTACATCCTCATGCTTGAGAGGAGAGATAAAGAAGTCCTCTTTGTCCACATAGCCTTGGACATGAAGCCTCAATTTCCCGATTAAGGGAGTGACTGAAGCTTCTTGCCCCTTGAAGGCACTGTCTGCGGGTAGGACATCTCCCATCTCGTAGGATTGTATTCCTAGCTTGGTGGCCAACTCTATAGATATAAAATTGTGAGTAGAACCAGGGTCAAAGAGAATAAAAGCATCATGTTCTCTTACCTTTCCCCAAGCATGGCATAGAGGAGATCCTTTGTGGTGAGTTTGGTGAGTCTCCTCCTCTTGGATTTCAACCAAGGAATCTCTAGGAGGATCTTGGAGGTTGTTCTTTTGGGGACAAGCGCGGTACGCATGCCCTTGTTCGCCGCACTTGAAACACCAGTTATCCTTACGATAACGCTCAAGCTCTTCAGGAGAGATTTTATTCTTACCTTTGTAAACTCCCTTCTCTTTAGCTTTGTTGGAGTTGCCCTTAGGAGACTTTTGGACATTGTCCTTCCCCTTAGGCTCATTGGAACCCTTGTTTTCCGGGGGCTTATTATTTCTTTTTGCCCCCGTTTGGAAATTGATTCGAGAGGCGACCATAGTGCGGTGTATTACCGCCGATATGGTACGTGGTCTTTGGGAGTTGACATACTCCGCCATTTCTTCGGTTAAGCCCGCACAAAATTGTTGCTTTTGCTCTCAAAAATCCAACTTTTTGAAGATAGTGGCTTTGAGTTGTAGGTCCCAAAACTTGTCTACATATTTGTGGATGGATTCATTGGGAGAGAGCTTTAAGCTTCGCCATTCGGTGAGTACTTTGTCTTTGGCATCGGTGGCCAAAAATTGCTTCATAATGGAAGCTCTTAAAGCCTTCCATGTTCGTGGAGCTTCACCATTGGCTCGTAGGCTAGACCACCATTGTCTGGCGGACATTTGAAAGTGCATAGCTACATGGCGTAGCTTAGAGGACTCCGTGAAGCCCTCATCTCCAAACGCGGCATCGAATTGTTGGATAAAGGCCAAGACTTTGTCCGTAGCACCAAAGGTACCATCATAGGTAAGGAAAGAGATGCTCTTCCCTCCCTCTTTGAATTTCTTCAATTTGGACGACCTCTTCCATGCGGCATAGGATTTCCTATGGCCTCTTCTTTTTTATGGTTCAAAGGTTGCACCATCACTTTCTTCAGAAGATGAAGAATTTGAAGAAGGTGGAGAAGAGGGTGACCTCTTTCTCGCCTTTTTCTTGTCTTGATCTTTGTCGTCTTTACCATAGCTTTCATAAGAGGAAGAGGATGAAGAAGATGGAGAAGAGGGTGTCCTCTTTCTCGCCTTTTTCTTCTCTTTCTTTTTATCATCCCTCTTTGAATTATGGCGTGGAGAAGAGTGTGATGGTCTTCTCCGCTTTGGTGGTGATGGAGAGCGTTTAGCCCTCCGTCTTCGTGGAGCCATCTCCGCCGAGGTGGCGGGAGATTCACTTCTTTCTCGTTCCTTCAGTGGAGGCTCTTGAGTTCTCCTTTGGGAAGGAGATGCATCATCAAGAAGTAAATTCTTGAGCCCTTCATATGGATTCTCTTCTTCTTCCCGAATCGGAGAGAGACCTCTTTTTGTAGTCTCACAAGGAGGCTTCCTAGGTGTTCTCTCGTCATGGTGATGAGCTTGGAGAATCCTGTGAGCACGGAGCTGCCGTTGCACTTCACTTTGGAGAGATGGATTTCCCATGGCTTGTTGAAGCCTAGCAACAAGATAGTTAACAAGCATTGAAGCATCATTAGTAGCTTGCTCATGAGCAAAATCAAAGTTATCAACATTAATTTCACTCTCTTTACTATTGTCAGCCATTCTAACAACTTTTAGGTGTAAACTTTTTAGGTCTACTTTGGCACTTCAAGCCCTAGTTGCTACTCCTCTTTACCCCTTTAGAAAAAGCACTCAAGCTACTGTACCCGCGGCTCGAATACCATTAATTGCAAGGAATAGAAGAGAGGGTCTTTCGACACCAAAACAGCACCGGCTCCTGTCAAGCTTCTAATAGCTCAATAGTGGTTAAGCCGTAGGCAAGCCCCGTAGGACTCCACTATTAAGACCATAGCTCTCGACGGTGATGCCCCGTTAACTGCACGAAGGCAGGCGCACTGCTAGGCTAAAAAATCCCTATTCTACTTACTCACAGGCAATTAATAATACCAACCATTTGTAGCTAGCTTAAAGGACCTCCCTTCATGAGCAAGAAAAGAGAAACCTTGAGCTCTGATACTAATGTAACATTTAATGGCCTAATAACTTATGTGTAGCGGAAATTAGCATGAACATAGTGGGCATTTCATTAGAATAGATTCCTAATGAGAATTACAAGAGTGCTTGGGTGGAGAGAGCAACAAAAAGCATAACACCTAGTTAGATAGCATCAACAATACTTTCAAAAGAGAGTGAAATTAAGCTATTGACAACAGTTGAGGACCGGATTTGCATGGAGCCGGTTCCCCCTCCAAAAGGCTTTGTATTATGGTTTCTCCCATCAAGAGAGACATTGTACAATACAATTTTTTGTGTTCCTTCAAGACTAGCTAGTGCAATGAAGATGGAAGCTTCATGCACTAAGCAAAACACTTAATCAAACACAACTTGAATTATCCCCGTTCTCAGACCCAAGACCTCACACGCCTTCGAAGATGGTGAAAGCTAGCAGGGTATGAGAGTAGATTGAGAGGAAGAAGGAGTATCTTACGAGAAAGATGTACATCTCCTCACACAATCACTCATATGTAGCATAGCTTAGCTTAGTAATTAGCTTGGTAGAAGAGATGAGCATGCATTGAAGCTTGGCTCTTGGTTGGATTTGCATCCACATGCCAAGAGAGTGTTGATGTAGGCTTCTATCTCACAAGCTTGGAGTAGGTGATGAGTTCTTCATTAAAGCTTGGGAAGAGATAGTCTTCTCTTTCTTCACACATGAGCTTGTGTGAGTGTGTGTGTGATAATGCCTTGCAAAAATCAGCCCCCTCTCTCTCTTGGGCGAGTTCTCTTGCTAATTGCTCTTGCTGCAGCCTCATTGGCCCTCCCCAAGTCAAGCCAATTACAATTAAGCAACATAAGTGATAGCCTTCTGACATGTGTCCCCCTTTCCCCTTTTGTGAGAGCTTTAGGTAATTAAATAATTAAACTAAACTCTCATTGGACCCCTTTGCCTCCTGGCCAATAGGAATCAGGCAAGCCATGGGGCTCCTGAATGCTCATTGGACCCCTTGGGAGACTGCCCAATAGTCTTTTAGGAGACTTAATTCTCATTGGTTTATTTTATTAAATGTTTTTAAATTAATTAAACTAGATTTACTCTAGCTTAATTCTCATTGGTCCACTTCAAGGGTCATCCAATAGAAATTGGGCACACCTTGTGGGCATCTTGCCTAGGGAGTTGACATGTGTCCCTCATTCCCTTTGTGTAAAGGGATCCTGTGTGTGTGTGTGTGTGCGTGGCTTTCTCTCTCATCCCCTACCTTTAGGGCTCGCCCCCTCCCATGTAGGGATGTGCAAAGACTTTTAGGGCACACACAAAGCATCCAATTTTCCCTAGGGTTGACCTTTGGACACAACCTTTGAATTTTGGAACCTTAGCATTTTGGAAGTCTTAATGGTCTGAACCTTAGGGTCTTTTTAGCCCATTGTTACACATGGCTCTTTTGCAGATGGCCCCCCCTTTGGATCCCTATTTTCCCTCCTTTGGATCCCTACTGTGGCCGGTCTGCTAGCTTAACCAATATTCTAGCTTTTTCTCCCCTGGCCTTCCCCACATTAAATGATCAGTTTAATATGAGAAAATCATTTAGGAGAATTAGATATTGATTATTATTACATAGCTCACCTTTCAAGCTACCAATTATGTTGCCAAAGAAGGTTGGCAAGTCACCCAAGCCAACCACTCCTAAGGAGCCCAAAGCACCAACCCCTACCAAGTCCCCCGTGCCAAGCCCTGAGGAGCCCAAGTCACCACCACCCACTCCTGAACTTTCACCCCCTTCTGAACACAAAAGAAAAAGGGTCTCAGGATGCAGAATCCTCTCAAGCAAAACGAAAAGTGGAGTTTCATGATTGATTACACAAAATCTTTGTACAGTTTTTATCATTTTGTCTATATGGACATATACCCTTTGGTGATTCATAATTTTGTACTTCAAATACTTAATACCAACCTCGGGGGGTTCACTATGTGTAAAACTACCATATCACGTGCGTTCAAGACATGTTTGTAAAACCCCTTATCTGTAAATTTTGTTAGGAATATAATGTACCCTTTTCTTTTAAAATCTGTAAATTTTTTTCAAATTTGAAAAATAAGTATATATATTTATGTAAGTTTCAAAAACTTTAAATACCCTTCTGTTGAACTCACGTGATAGGTTACATTTTCCTTAGGTGACCTCCCCGGGATACCAACTATCAATTCATAAATGTGTATCATGGTGTCACGTAAGTTTAAAACAACATAAATAATGATCACAATAAGGTAGAGAAAAGAAAAATAAATTTGCAAAATGCAATGATTACAATCTTGTTTTTTTCAAGTCCTTGCAAGTGGCTCAAATACAACTCTTTTTGGGGGAAGGCATGTGATGCAAGAGGTTGAATTCTCCATCCTTGTGCTCACCACAATTTCATCCACTTTGAATCTATACTCGGGAGATGTTTTATCAAGAAACTCAAGAAATTCGATAACATCATGTAGTCTCTAATTTGTTGTTACTATAAGGCTTCTATACTTGGTGTATGGATGGACGGTGACCTTTAGTTCAAACTCTGGACAGTTTTCCTCAGAGTCGAGACGAACACAGCTACTAATTGACGACATAGTTGATATGAGATAGACATAGAATTTGGGCTTACTCTACAACTAATATTATCGCCAATATGAAGAGCTTCTTTGGTACTCCATCCGTCTCCAAGTACATTATCCAGTTCAATCATAGAAAGTCTTCTATTAAGCATCGTCTTTGTCCTCTGCAAGTCCATTGTTTTGAAACATGCTACAAAGACATGTATAGGCAAGAACCATTGAACTTTAATCCTTCTTGATATTCTGCCCGGAGACATAGCTTTAAGGATGTCTTCTTTGATCTTGGATTTGAAGCTTGATATAGTACATGCATCAGGAGCTTCCGAGTCAAGTGATCATGAACTTATGGTGGGAACAGGTAACTGATGTAGTTCTCCATATGCACCTTCTCGTGATGGAACCTTGTATTCTACAAAATAGACAAACAAATCCATTGTTTTGTAAAAGGAAGGTGGCTTGTCAGCATACATAGCATCTGCAATCCCTTTATGCATTGCTTTGAATGTCCCACTTAGACTCTCCACAGGCTGCCATTCCACAGCTGTTGAAGGAAATATATATGGAATGGAATCAAAAAATGAGAAAAAACAATGGGAGAATGAAAAATTCATTATATCAAATAGAAGTTTTTTTTTACTTACAGTAAGAATGCAATGTGGAATGTTCTTCCCAGTCTAACACCATATCTTTGGCCATGTACACATGTTGAACCTTAGCTAGCCAGCCATTGTCGGTCACTTTGAAAGCAAGAACACGACCTTTCGAATGTTTTTTTACTTTATCACGTTTAGTTCTCTTCACTTTGTGTACACCTTTACATGAAGGAAGCATTTTACCCAGTCATTCACACGAAAAGATATGGGCTTCCAAAGACCATCCTCTCTAACGTTATGAAAGTCACAAGAAGTTATGTTATGTGAAGGGAGACGTGCAAAAGACGCCATGGAAACTCAGAGATTAGAGAAGAAGAAAGAAAATCTAGAGACAGAAAGACTTAAACCTCTCACAAAATAGAGAGAGAGTGAAAAAGGTATACGTTTGAAAAAAGTAGGTGATTTGTCATTAATGGCCTTGTTTTGAGAGCCTTCTGACATAGATTTCGTATCTTTTGACAATGCTTTTGTGAAATATAAAATAGAATAAAAGATGAGACCTCATTACTTTGGGCCACAAATTTAATGAGCTCACTCGCCGAAAGCACCTAAATATAGGAGTTTCAGCCTTATGATCAAGACATTTAGCCATTCTCCGTCAAAATAGCCAAACCCAAATTAGAGGAGACAAGAATGCCATACGTGTCAAATGACTATTGGACTATTCCTTAATCCTTAGATTAACAAACAGCCCTTTTTGAGTCGTTTTGACCCTAAAGTTTGGCGTTTTTGGTAATTCGTGTAGTTAGACAAGGTTGCCCTCTGGCCCCTCTATTGTTTGTAGTCACATCCAATAGCCTTAATTTTCTACTCATCAATTGCATGGAGAGAGGCTTGATAAGGGGGATCAAAATCCCTATCATAAGTAAGAAATAGTGCTTATCCCAATTTGCGTATGATATTAATGCTATCCTATCAAACAATGATCAATCTCTCAAAAAAAATTGGGAGGCTCTGGAACTATTTCGCTTAGCATTAGGTTCTAGCATTAACTATTCCAAGGCTACCGTTTTCTCTGGCTCTTCTATACCTCAATGGATCACTAACTCGAGGTACAAACTCATCCAAGAAGGCCATATTTTTAGGCTACTAGGCATCCCCATGGGGTTTGGGTTGTCTCTCAAAGCTAGATGGGAATGAGTCTATGAAAATTTTTGATCCAAGAAATCGATTCTGCTTTGGCTTATCTTGCATCAAACTATCTGAACAGGGGCCAAAGCTTTCAAGTCTTCTAGTGGGATAGGGATTTGCTAAAGGTGCTTCATAGATTGAGAAGATCTTGCACTTATCTAATCAAAGTTCTACATTTCATGCAGAATTGGAAACAATTACTATTAGGAGAGTTTGAAGGGTTTAATTTTTAAGTTTGTATCAGAACAAAGTAAGGGTTGATTTCCTTTGTATTTTTTGGTGATAGAGAAACTATATGATTTTTGAGAGGCCTTGCCAAATTCTAAGTATGAGGATCTTGTTTGCTAATGTTCATTTGCAACACATCTCTTAGGCCCGGGATGAAATCACTATATATATAGAAACAAGAAGGCCATGTTCTTGGATTTGGAGGGCTTCTATAGCAGCAAGATTATAAAAATTAGGATACCCTGCATGGGAGGCAAAAATTAATAGCAAGATTGCCCACTTGGAATCTCAGATCCAAGAAGGTGATTACATGGTAGGGCAAGTTCAGACAGAGATTGATTTCCTTCCTTGAGGATGTATGATGATTGTCAGCTTAGGTTGTAATCTCCACCGATGTCTTCTGTCCTTCCTGATATAATTCTCCTTGCTGTAATGGTTTCATAAATAAAGTTTTTTACAATCTGTGGGACGGGGCTCTAACGACTAATCCTATTTGAGCTTCCTCAATTAGTCCCGACACGAACTGTTAACTTTGTTACTTACTTTAGCATGAACAAAGAGAGTAACAAGCGAACAAAATTATACGATTTTACTAATTTTGCCTAGGCTTACGTTTCGCAAGATGTGGAGTCCAGATGACCTGAGGCCTACGAAGCCCATCGCGTCTCGCGTTTTACTGGCGGTAATTCTACTGTGCTGCGCCAACGCAGGCTATGCATTTCACGCGCTTCTGCCGCCGAGTAGGCGAGCTCATCAAGTGCTGCCGCCACCTCCTCCGCTCCAGCCCAGCGCCTTCCTCCCGCCTCTACCCCTAGTGGCACCGCCCCCATTAGCACCTGCACCCCTCCTTCCTGCTGCGGCACCCACGCTGCCTTCTCCTTCGCCCGCGTCTGTTCCTGCTCCTGCACTAACGCTGGCTTCTCCAGCTGAAGATCAGCCACTATCTCCTCCTGTAACGCCACCTCCTCCGGCGCAGATCAGCCACCTTCTCCTGCTGAAACGCCACCTCCTCCGGTGCCAGATCAGCCACCTTCTCCTGCTGAAACGTCACCTCCTCCGGCGCCAGATCAGCCACCTTCTCCTGCCGAAACGTCACCTCCTCCGGCGCCAGATCAGCAACCTTCTCCTGCGCCAGGACCCGGTTTAACGCCAAATTCTGCAGCGCCTTCGGTTGTCCCACCCCCACAATCACCGTCCCCGTCATCGTCTGTGGCCTCTACTCCGTCATCTGACATTTCTCCGGCCTCTAATCCATCATCTGCTCTTTCTTCGGCCTCTACTCCATCGCCTACTCCACTCATTCCGTCCTCGCCATTGCCATCTCCGTCAGCTTCTTCGCCATCGCAATCGCCACGAGCGTCACCTCCCTCTCCTTCACCCTTGCTATCTCCATCTCTGGCTCCTTCTCCATCAGCCCCTCTCCCTCTATCTCCGCGTTTTCTCCCACCCCGTCACCCTCGCACTCGCGGCCTCCTGCAACGTCGCCGTCTCCGTCTCCGGCATCTTCGTTTACGCCTTTGGCTTCGGCTCCAGCCCCGCCACCCGCATCTGAAGCCCATGCCCCCGCCAGCAGCCACCAGTCGTCGCCGCCTGCGTCAGCACCCAAGTCCGCGTCCCCTCCTCAATCAGCGGCTCCTCCACCTGAAGTCGAAAACGATGAGGCCCCTCCCCCTCCCCCTCCTCCTCCCCCCCCCCTCCCCCTCCCCCTCCCCCTTCTCCCTCTTCTCCCCCCCCTCCCTCTCCTCCCCCTCCACCTTCACCTCCTGAGTCGGACGATTCGAGTTCTGATTATGATCCTGACGAGTTTTTAGAACATGATAAGGACCACGGTGTCGACACTCTTGAGGATGGAATTAGCGGAGCTGGAGCTGGCGAGGCTGCGGGAGGAGCGGGGGCTGCGGGGGCAGCGGGGGGAGCGTTTGGTAAGCGACTAAATCCCTGCCTGGTATTTTAGGTCACTTGTTTGGGGGGGAATGCGAAAAAAGCTGCAGCGGGTGTAATAATTGCAGCGGGCGCTGGAGTAGGGGCATATGAGTTGTTTAAACCCAAACATAATCATGATCATCAAGCTCCATCCTCGGCCCCACTCCCACCGCAGGAGGTGGTGCCGCCCCCGCCAGCTGTGGTGGGGCACGTCCCGCCGCACCCGGTAGTGAAGTCTCCGCCGCCGCCCCCCGCAGACGTAACAGCAGCGCCGCCGCCTGTGCCTAAGACTGCCACTTCCGATGGCCCTACAGCAGCGGTGCGCCTGAGGCCTTGGTGCGTCGTCAACCCTGCCGCCAGCCCGTCCGCCATACAGCAACAACTTACCTCGCTCTGCAGCCGTTACGCGGCCTTCTGCAACGCCATACAGAGCGGCCAGGCTTGCTTCCAGCCAAACACCGTGCTTGCACACGCCTCCTTCGTCTTCAACTCCGTCTTTCAAGCCTACGTCCACACCCCCTGCGACTTTGGTGGCACTGCCATGAGGATTCTCACTGACCTCAGTACGTATAAACTCTTTTCCTTCCCGCCTCTTTTTTTTAAAGAATTTTATTTACAAAAACGGGTTTCTTCCCGCCATTGATTTTTTGGTAATTTTTTAGGCCATGGTCAATGCCTCTTCAGTAATAAATAACCTTGCGACTCGACCTACACATCGGCATCTTCTCGACTTGGTTTCAGGTCACAGCTCAAATTCTCTTGTTTTCAATCACGTGTTCGAGACTCCTCAAATAGATCAATGTCTCTTTGAGATTGCTCCTGCGCAAGCTCTTACAACTCTCTTCTCTTTTACATTATCGTATGGGGTGTTGAGACTTTTTTAATGGTCTATGCACACTAGCTGTGTGATTTTGGTTTTCAGTTCTTAATTTGAATTTCTAGCCAAATTCCAGAACGTAAATGTGATCTCATTATTAATTAAATCGAGGTGAGCATTGCTGTGGATAATAAATGCTTTGCAAATTGCATGAGGTAGCCTAGAATATTATATTGTCAAGTGGGTTCTGCATGTGCGGTTGTGCATCCACGACTTGTTCAAGTCATGAGTTTGGGGCATGCCATCGAGTGTTCGGGAAAAATGTGTCTCAGCTTAATATCGTGCCCTTTTGAATTTCCAAAATGCCGGTTGAGAGCAAAGGGGAAAGGAGAAATTCCGCCCAAAAAAGAGAAAAATAGTGTAAAAACCTGAAAAAGTAAACTAATTTTCTAAAATTTCCTCTTGGAAAATTCAAGGAAAGGAATTTTGTATGCTTGGAAAAATGATTTTTCCCGAACACTGATGCCATTTTAGTCGTCCATTTGGACCGCATCACTAGACAAATTAAACTTGCAGAGCTTTCGAATGCATGACACCTCGGCCTTTAGAATGTGAGACACAGTTGACAACTTAATACCCAAAATTCTAGCTCATCAATGCCAATCATTGCATGGAAATTCAAAAGCGCTTAGAATCACCTCCCTCCTCCAATCACTACAAGTTGGATTAGTGCACATAGTATTTTTAAAAAAAACTCTCTCTCGTTGGCAACTCAGCATGAGCTAAGAGATTTGTATACTCTTGCTCCTGTCTTGTTAGAGGACACTACATACGGGCCTCCCCCGACACTTGATGGCTGCGATAAGACTTGCTGTGTCCTTTCTCCACCATGCAGCTCCCCATGGCTCCCGGCCTCTACAGGTCGCTAATGGGTGGCTTGCATTATGGGGAAAGGACAATGTAGGTCCTTTCCCTACCCCGTGCAGAAAGATTTTTGTCAATCTCTATGGCATCTCACATTTCAACTATGTAGATTATGGTATAGCTAGCAAAGTGAGCTCTCTACCATGCATGGCCTTCAGGTGTTTTCCTCAATAAGGACACAAGGGGTCTTCTCTTTTGGGAAAATGGAAGAGTGTCATATCACCATCAATATCTTTATCTCCATTGCCACTGTGTTTGGAAATGCCTTCATGAACCCTTAAGCAAGGACCTATGTTGAAATGCCATGACAAACCCTTAAACAAAGAGTGTAGATGTATATCAATAGAAAGTTTAAGCTTCATCATTCTTTGATGGCATGTCTTAGAGGTTTCTTCTTGGGCATGGTTTTGTGTCTTCCTATGGAAGAGGTCTTTGTGTTTGGTTTGGGTTTTAAGCCTTCAAGATACGACAATGGTGGCTTTAAGTGTTACCATATACATGTGGTAGTGATGTGTGTGAACACACTAGGACCGCCGTGGCATTTTTTCCCTCTTTAGGAGGTTTTTTCCCCCGAGCATTGTATATACGCCCATCACTCTATGGCTATCTATCTTTCCATTGCATACTAAGAAACACACTCTCTATTGTGTACCTTGAGCTTCATTCGTCTTCTCCAAGCTATGTGCGTTTCTCTGCAACCTTAATTTCAACAATTGGTATCAGAGCAGGTTACGTCCTCCCGGGCTTAGTCGCCAGCTGCTCCAGCACACACCTGCTCACTTTCTCTGATTACAGTGAGGTTTGGCGAGCGTTCGTCTGCTCAAATTTTTGATTTGCGCTCATTTCGGCCTCCGTTTCCACTACAGGCAGGTCTGCACATGCAATTTCGTCATTTTGTGCAGAATTTTTGTCAGTGCCAATTTTTGTATAACAGGTGCCTTACAGTCTTCTACGGTTTGTGCTATATAGCACGTGCTATTCCCACTCCGTTTCTCCTATTTTCGAGCTGTTTTCACATAAGGTGCAGCATCTATCGTGGCTGACAACAACACAGATGTGTTCAAAATGTTTGCTGTTAAGGACAGGTTGGATGGGGACAACTACCCTATGTGGGCTTATATGATGCAACATGTTCTTGTGTCAAAGGGCGTCTGGAACATTGTGCAAGGCATTGATGTACGTCCTGGTTCTGAGGATGTAGGCGATGTTGAGGATGTTGCAGGTCTTGCTGCAAGATTGCTGCTATTAGAGTTGTTTTGTCTACGGCAAAACAAGCTCGTTGGGATGTAAAGGATGCGCATGCTCATGCATTGATTGCGTTGTCTATGAAGCGCACCATTGTTTCTCACATTCGTTCAGCAAAATCTGCAAAACAGGCTTGGGATATTCTAGCAAATCTTTATCAAGCCGCAATGAGGCAAAAATTGCTTTGCTGCGTAAAGAGCTAGAGTCGAAGATTATGCATGAGGAAGATGATATGGACACTTTCCTTGTTGGTGTCAAGGATATCAATGAGCAACTTATTTCTACAGGTGAAGTCATTTCAGACAGTTCCCTTGTGCAGACTGTTCTTGATGCCTTGCCAGATTCCTACCAGACTTTTGCTAGTGCTTGGAGACTGATGACCCAAGGAAATCCTGAAGTTGTCAAGTTTGATGCATTATGCACATTGCTGTTGCAAGAGTCACTTTCCAGAAAACAGGACTAGGCAGCGTGCAGTTGAACAGGCTTTTATTGCTTCTCAAAGAAAGGGTGGTATAAATAGCAATGCAGCCACTTCTTATGGTTCTGCTACGAGTGGCAAAACTTCTATTCCTAATGCTTCTGCTGGCCGCAATTCTTCTAAAAATTCTGGTGATAAAAAAAAAAAGAAGATGCGTTTCCATTATTGTAAAGTTAATGATCACTTGACCAAGTCGTGTCCTAAGGTGAACGCCAAAGAGGCTAAGAAGAAAGAAGGTGGTTCCACTGCAAATGTCATAATAATCAATATCTAATTCTCCTAAATGATTTTCTCATATTAAACTGATCATTTAATGTGGGGAAGGCCAGGGGAGAAAAAGCTAGAATATTGGTTAAGCTAGCAGACCGGCCACAGTAGGGATCCAAAGGAGGGAAAATAGGGATCCAAAGGGGGGGGCATCTGCAAAAGAGCCATGTGCAACAATGGGCTAAAAAGACCCTAAGGTTCATCCCATTAAGACTTCCAAAATGCTAAGGTTCCAAAATTCAAAGGTTGTGTCCAAAGGTCAACCCTAGGGAAAATTGGATGCTTTGTGTGTGCCCTAAAAGTCTTTGCACATCCCTACATGTTACCCTACGACATCATTCCACAATGGATGACTAGTCCATTTGGTGCTTGAGAGCCTGAGGCTGCCGAAAGCATGTCTGCACATTAGTCCTATCAATCTTCCATAGTAGAGTGACAAGCTCTACTTGGTGTTTGGGAGACGTCATCTCCGCAAACTTGATCTAAGCATGCATACTACTTCATTTTTGTGCACAAATAAAGAAAAAGAGAGTCTTATAAGACAAAAATTTTGTTCATTTTTAACATTTTGTACATTTTTCTACTCTTGGGAAGCATTGTAAGCATTGACAAGGTTTAGGTTATCCTTTAATTGTATGCCTTGCATCCATCTAGCATGTTCAAAAGGATAATTCTTAAACTTAATAAGATATCGTCGGATAGTCTTACCGCCTCTTAGTACCTTGTCTTCATGTCGGAGAATGGACTCGGGCTGCAGCACCTCTTCTTGGTCCTCGATCTCCGGTGGGTCTTCAATAGTTGGTTCTTGAGGTGGCTCTCCTTTGTAAGGCTTTAATAGGCTCACATGAAAAGCATTGTGTATGAGCCAATGATTGGGCAACTTGAGTTGATAGGCCATCTCATTGATTGGCCTAAGAATCTAAAAGGGACCATAGTACCTTTTTGCTAGTTTAGCATAGTACTTTTGGTGGCCCGTAGGATTCTTGCCCGTCGTGTGCCTCAATCGAGCCTTGGGAAACTTTAACAAGACCCAATCGTTTTCATTAAAGGCTTGGGCTCTTTTGTGCTTGTCAGCAGCAGCCTTTTGCCTTTGCTGTGAGATAGAGATAGCATCCTTAATCTTTTGAAAATATTCTTATAGGTCTCGGCTATACTCATCTGCAGCGAAGATCTTCCCATGTACCTTAAGTAGCAAGGGACTTTTTGATCTTCCCTCAATTACCTCAAAAGGTGCTTTTCCCGTGGAAGTATGTACAGTGCTATTGTAAGCATACTCCACTAAGGGTAAATACTTCTCCCATTGGGATCTTTGATCTACTTTCGTTACATAGGCTTTTAGTAGATCGAGAATTGTTAGGTTAGCTATTTCACTTTGGCCATCCGTTTGTGGATGATAGGCCGAAGAGAAATTTAGCCTTGTCCCTAAATTCTCAAAGAGACCCTTCCAGAAATTATTGGTCATTCTAGGATCTCTATCCGACACTATGGACATTGGCAAGCCATGGTATTTGAAAATTTGTGAAATAAAGAGGGTTGCCATTTGATGGGCTTTGATAGTCTTTTTGACAGGTATAAAATGAGCTTGTTTACTAAACCTGTCTACTATCGTCCATATTCCCGTATTCCCATGGATAGACTTAGGCAATCCAAAGATAAAATCCATGGATATGCTCTCCGATGGTGAATCAGGGATTGGCAAGGGTTGAAGCAATCCAAGTTGCTTCCCTCTATCAAATTTTGTCTTTTGACATACCACACATTTGGAAACATACTCTTGTATGTTCACTTTCATGGTAGGCCAATAGAAATATGTTTCAATTCCCTTTAAGGTAGACTGAATCCCTCTATGCCCCGCATAAGGTGGAGCATGAGATTCATACATTACTTTCTCACGTAGTGAGTTAGTAACGCATAGTCTATTGCCATAGAGAAGATAACCATCTTGTAAAGTAAATGGTTCTTCTTTCTTCCCTAATGCAAGGGCTAAAATCACATCTCTAAAATTGGGATCAATAGCATACTCATCTATCATCTCTAAAATCGGGATCAATAGCATACTCATCTATCATTGAAGATAGATCATTGTGAGTTGCTATGGAAACCGCATTCACTCTCGGCCGTCTTGAGAGTGCATCAGCTACTTGATTATGCTTGCCAGCAATGTGAGCAATATGAAAATGAAATTGCGAAAGGAAATTTGCCCACCTCATTTGTTTGTCGGAGAGCTTGGTCTGCGTCATGAAGTACTTAAGACTTTGGTGATCCGTTCACAAAATGAAAGGAGTCCCCAATAAATAGTGCTTCCATGAGTCTAAGACATGTAGAACTGCAAGGAGTTCCTTCTCGTATATGCCTAGAGCTTGCTCAACAGGGTCGAGCCTTCGACTCTCATAGCCTATGGCGTGCCCTTCTTGGAGCAAAACAGCTCCAAGGCAATCACCACAAGCATCGCATTGGACCTCAAATGGTTTTGAGAGATCCGGTAGTGTAAACACAGGTTGAGAGATGAGCTTTTCGAAAGCATTGTTCTCCTTATCAGACCATGTATACCTAACGCTTTTCTTTGTTAGGTCATGTAATGGTCCCGCAATTTGTGAGAACTTTTCTATGAAGCGTCTATAGTATGCGCACATACCTATAAAGCTTCTTAGTTCATGAAGATTCCTTGGTTTAGGCCATCCTTTTATTACCTCTAACTTGGATGGATCCATTTGGATGTCATCTTGAGAGATAATGTGACCTAAATACTGAATCTCTTGCAAGAAAAATTCACTTTTCTTTCGATTAACATAAAGTTTATTCTCTCTTAAAACTTGAAATATTACTTGGAGGTGTTGCTTGTGTTCCTCCAATGAATTAGAGTAGATGATAATATCATCAAAGAACACTCCAGTGAAGGTTCGATGAGGCCTGAACAGCTTCTCCATCAAGCGGTTGAATGTGGCTGGTGCATTGGTCAAGCCAAAAGGCATGACAATGTATTCGTAAAGACCAAATGTAGTGCGAAACGCGGTCTTTACAATGTCTTGATCAACTATCCTTATTTGATGATAGCCACTCTTTAGGTCAACCCTACTGAAGTAGGTCGATCCTTGTAGCTTATCAAATAGGTCTTCTACCCGTGGGACAGGAAACCTATTCTTGATAGTGATCGTATTTAGTGCTCTATAGTCGACACACATACGATATGTGCTGTCTTTCTTTTGCACTAATAGCACAGGTGAGCAAAATGGAGATGAGCTTGGCCTAACCATACCCTTCTCAACTAACTCATGCACTTGCCGCAGAATCTCCTCTTGTTGAGCTTGAGAAACTCTAGAAGGAGGTTTGTTAGGCGGTGAACTTCCTGGAAGAAGTTCAATTGCATGGTCATCATTACCTCGTTTAGGAGGTAGCTCACAAGGGATGTCGTCAATAAAAACATCTTGAAACCCGTTGAGAAAATTGGATGACTCTAATTCTTTTTGGTTGCTTTTATTTTCTTTTGCTAAAGCATTAGGTTCATTTTGAGAGTCTTTAACAAAAATCATGTACACGGAAATAGAGCTCTTTATTGACTTGTTGAAAGCTGGTGTATGTACAATGGGGATGGTGTTACCCATTTCCTTAGCATCTATATACATGTCTGTTTCCCTGAACTTAAAGGAGATTCTCCTTTCAGGAAATTTAACATCGGCAGTCATGCTCATCTCCTCTACCAAGCTAATTACTAAGCTAAGCTATGGTACATATGAGTGATTATGTGAGGAGATGTACATCTTTCTCGTAAGATACTCCTTCCTCTCAATCTACTCTCATACCCTGCTAGCTTTCACCATCTTCGAAGGCGTGTGAGCTCTTGGGTCTGAGAACGGGGATAATTCAAGTTGTGTTTGATTAAGTGTTTTGCTTAGTGCATGAAGCTTCCATCTTCATTGCACTAGCTAGTCTTGAAGGAACACAAAAAATTGTATTGTACAATGTCTCTCTTGATGGGAGAAACCATAATACAAAGCCTTTTGGAGGGGGGACCGGCTCCATGAAAATCCGGTCCTCAACTGTTGTCAATATCTTAATTGCTCTCTCTTTTGAAAGTATTGTCGATGCTATCTAACTAGGTGTTATGCTTTTTGTTGCTCTCTCCACCCAAGCACTCTTGTAATTCTCATTAGGAATCAATTCTAATGAAATGCCCACTATGTTCATGCTAATTTCCGCTACTCATAAGTTATTAGGCCATTAAATGTTACATTGGTATCAGAGCTCAAGCTTTCTCTTTTCTTGCTCATGAAGGGAGGTCCTCAAGCTAGCTACAAATGGTTGGTATTATTAATTGCCTGTGAGTAAGTAGAATAGGGATTTTTCAGCCTTGCAGTCCGCCTGCCTTCGTGCAGTTAACGGAGCATCACCGTCGAGAGCTATGGTCTTAATAGTGGAGTCCTACGGGGCTTTCCTACGGCTTAACCACTATTGAGCTATTAGAAGCTTGACAGGAGCTGGTGCTGTTTTGGTGTCGAAAGACCCTCTCTTCTCTTCCTTGCAATTAATGGTATTCGAGCCGTGGGTACAGTAGCTTGAGTGCTTTTTCTAAAGGGGTAAAGAGGAGTAGCAACTAGGGCTTGAAGTGACAAAGTACACCTAAAAAGTTTACATCTAAAAGTTGTTAGAATGGCTGACAATAGTAAAGAGAGTAAAATTAATGTTGATAACTTTGATTCTGCTCATGAGCAAGCTACTAATGATGCTTCAATGCTTGTTAACTATCCTCTTTCTAGGCTTCAACAAGCCATGGGCAATCCATCTCTCCAAAGTGAAGTGCAACAGCAGCTCTGTGCTCACGGGATTCTCCAAGCTCATCACCATGACGAGAGAACACCTAGGAAGCCTCCTTGTGAGACTACCAATTAAGAGGTCTCTCTCCGATTCGGGAAGAAAAAGAGAATCCATATGAAGGGCTCAAGAATTTACTTCTTGATGATGTATCTCCTTCCCAAAGGAGAACTCAAGAGCCTCCACTGAAGGAACGAGAAAGAAGCGAGTCTCCCGCCACCTCGGCGGAGATGGCTCCACGAAGACGGTGGGCTAAACGCTCTCCATCACCACCAAAGCGGAGAAGACCATCACACTCTTCTCCACGCCATAATTCAAAGAGGGATGATAAAAAGCAAGAGAAGAAAAAGGCGAGATAGAGGACACCCTCTTCTCCATCTTCTTCATCCTCTTCCTCTTATGAAATCTATGGTGAAGACGACAAAGATCAAGACAAGAAAAAGGCGAGAAAGAGGTCACCCTCTTCTCCACCTTCTTCAAATTCTTCACCTTCTGAAGAAAGTGATGGTGCAACCTTTGAACCATCAAAAAGAAGAGGTCATAGGAAATCCTATGCCGCATGGAAGAGGTCATCCAAGTTGAAGAAATTCAAAAAGGGAGGGAAGAGCATCTCTTTCCTTACCTATGATGGTACCTTTGGTGCTACAGACAAAGTCTTGGCCTTTATCCAACAATTCGATGCGGCGCTTTGAGATGAGGGCTTCACGGAGTCCTCTAAGCTACGCCATGTAGCTATGCACTTTCAAAAGTCCGCCAGACAATGGTGGTCTAGCCTACGAGCCAACGGTGAAGCTCCACGAACATGGAAAGCTTTAAGAGCTTCCATTATGAAGCAATTTTTGGCCACCGATGCCAAAGACAAAGTACTCACCGAATGGCGAAGCTTAAAGCTCTCTCCCAATGAATCTATCCACAAATATGTAGACTAGTTTTGGGACCTACAACTCAAAGCCACTGTCTTCAAAAAGTTGGATTTTGGAGAGCAAAAGCAACAATTTTGTGCGGGCTTAACCGAAGAAATGGCGGAGTATGTCAACTCCCAAAGACCACGTACCATATCGGCGGTAATACACCACACTATGGTCGCCTCTCGAATCAATTTCCAAACGGGGGCAAAAAGAAATAATAAGCCCCCGAAAAATAAGGGTTCCAATGAGCCTAAGGGGAAGGACAATGTCCAAAAGTCTCCTAAGGGAAACTCCAACAAGCTAAAGAGAAGGGAGTTTACAAAGGTAAGAATAAACTCTCTCCTGAAGAGCTTGAGCGTTATCGTAAGGATAACCGGTGTTTCAAGTGCAGCGAACAAGGGCATGCGTACCGCGCTTGTCCCCAAAAGAACAACCGCCAAGATCCTCCTAGAGCTTCCTTGGTTGAAATCCAAGAGGAGGAGACTCACCAAACTCACCACAAAGGATCTCCTCTATGCCATGCTTGGGGAAAGGTAAGAGAACATGATGCTTTTATTCTCTTTGACCCTGGTTCTACTCACAATTTTATATCTATAGAGTTGGCCACCAAGCTAGGAATACAATCCTACGAGATGGGAGATGTCCTACCCGCAGACAGTGCCTTCAAGGGTCAAGAAGCTTCAGTCACTCCCTTAATTGGGAAATTGAGGCTTCATGTCCAAGGCTATTTGGACAAAGAGGATTTCTTTATCTCTCCTCTCAAGCATCAGGATGTAATCCTAGGGGCACCATGGTTTGATCGCCTGGCTGCCGATGTTAAATTTCCTGAAAGGAGAATCTCCTTTAAGTTCAGGGAAAAAGACATGTATATAGATGCTAAGGAAATGGGTAACACCATCCCCATTGTACATACACCAGCTTTCAACAAGTCAATAAAGAGCTCTATTTCTGTGTACATGATTTTTGTTAAAGACTCTCAAAATGAACCTAATGCTTTAGCAAAAGAAAATAAAAGCAACCAAAAGGAATTAGAGTTATCCAATTTTCTCAAGGGGTTTCAAGATGTTTTTATTGACGACATCCCTTGTGAGCTACCTCCTAAACGAGGTAATGATGACCATGCAATTGAACTTCTTCAGGAATTTCACCGCCTAATACCTCCTTATAGAGTTTCTCAAGCTCAACAAGAGGAGATTATGCGGCAAGTGCATGAGTTAGTTGAGAAGGGTTGGTTAGGCCAAGCTCATCTCCATTTTGCTCACCTGTTCTATTAGTGCAAAAGAAAGACGGCACATATCGTATGTGTGTCGACTATAGAGCACTAAATAGGATCACTATCGAATAATATCAGGTTTACCCCCTTTCTAGCCATAAAAATAAGCGAGCTTGCGGAGAGGTTGTGTATGAACCTTTGGGGTCTCGGACATGGAAGCACTTGGCTTTGAGAGGCCTCCAGACCGTCTTTGCCTACTAGATTCGGACCGCAAGTGGGAGGAGTGAATTATCGAGGATGGATCGCTTCTACACTAGTGACCACTTAGTGCCTTGGAGGGGATCAGTGGGCATCCCGGCAGGGACATCCTTCTGGACCATGCACAGTGATCCTCACAGTGGCAGACAGGCAGAGGAGTGGGAGCACGATGCTTCGCATCCCAGAGCGGGTCTTGTTAGACTCAACACTCAGAGAGAGGATAGATGCTCTCTGGACAGAGGGCATGGACAGCCAGGTTCTACCTGCAGACAGAGTGGCCTTAGGCCTAGCTCAGCTTAGCCACCTTTTTTCTCCAGGGGTCTCTGGCTCGCCGGACTGCAGCGAGAGAGGAGGAGCAGCGTCTCAGACGAGGCATTGCTTCACTACAGAGGATGCAGGAGCAGCATCCAGACAATCCATGGTTGGAGGAGCAGTTACAGCAGGCTCGACTGGAGCTTGCTAGCACAGAGGAGAGGCGTCATGAGTTTGCCTTTCACCGACAGGCATCTCAGTGGAATCAGGTGGGTGATAGAGTGACAGGTGCTTTTTTTGAGACAATGGGACCTCGGCACTCGCATGCCAAGGTCAATCAGTTGAGGAGACCCGATGGGTGAGTTGTTTGTGAGCCCGAGGATATGCGTGCAGTTGCTACTGACTTTTACCGTGAGTTACGGTCGGCTGAGCCCAGTCAGAGCAGGCGGGCAGGATGCATGCAGGGAGCAGGTTTGGGCACAGATGCCTTGTCTTGTGACTGAGGAGATGTGCTAGAGGCTAGAGATGCGACTTCAGCTTGAGGAGCTGCACACGGCTCTTAGGGCCCTCCCTCGTGGTAGCTGTCCAGGTGAGGATGGGCTGACTCCGAGCTGTTTCTTGGAGTACTGGGACCTGCTTGGCCCAGATCTGTGTAGTGCCTTTCCGTACATTTTGCACATAGGAGTGATGCCTGATAGCATGAGTGAGGGCCTGATTTACCGCATTCCAAAGGAGGGTGACTCCTTGGATGAGATTCGACAGTGGCGCCCCATCACCATCCTCAACTCAGCTACAAAATTCTTGCCAAGGCTCTGAGTTTGAGGATTCAGCCACTATTGGAGAGCCTTATACATGGGACTCAGACAGGTTTTGTCAAGGAGCGCAGTATCCTTGACAACGTCTTCACTTTTTGGGAGGCTTCTGCCTTGGCACGGCTCCGTGGGGAGGACTTGTGATTCTTCTTCTCGATTTTGAGAATGCATACGACAGAGTTGATTGGGACTTTCTAGAGGGCACTCTACGCAGGATGGGCTTCTCAGATGCTTGGATCAGAGGGGTTTCAGCTTTGTACAGACAGGCTCACAATCAGGTGCTTTTGGCAGGAGGTAGAGGTAGAGGTGAGCGCTTCATGCTCACACGCTCGGTTAGACAGGGTTGTCCTCTTGCCCCCTTTCTCTTTCTGTTCTATGCGGAGGCGATGAGCAGATTCTTGGTGTCACAGCAGGTTGGTCTGAGGGGCTTAGCACTCCCTATTCGGGGAGATGAGCTATTGGACGATGAGTTTGCCGATGACTCAGCCTTGTACTTAGAGGGCTAGGAGGCCAATGTGCACAGATGTGAGCAGGCTTTGGAGACGTTCTGTTGTGCATCGGGCGCACTGATCAACTGGAGAAAACAGTGGCTTTCTCGGTTGGCAGTGCTCTTATGACAGATTGGATGCGAGGAGAGGGTTTCAGGTGGATTCCCTCAGGGACTACAGTTCGATACTTGGGCTGTCAGGTTGGTTTGGACTTGTCCCCCGAGCAGCAGATTGCTCTTCTCTTGTCCATCAGGAGAAAGCTGTTACATTGGAGCTCAACACGACTTTCGCTGGCTGGTAGAGTAGTAGTTGCCAAACAGGTGTTGTTGGCGACTATGTGGTACGTCACTTCTTGCTGGATCTTTTCGAGTTCTTGTATCAGCCAGGTAGAGAGGTTGATCAGGAACTTCCTTTGGTCAGGATGTGACACTCAGATTGCCCGAGCCAAGATGGCTTGGTCGGTCATGACACTTCCTTGTTCTCAGGGAGGGCTTGGGATCATTGATCCAGCACAGCAGAGCAGAGCCCTTCTTGGGAGTTTGTAGTCAGAGGACTTCTTCCAGGAGAGGAGCGCTGGAAGGAGTTCTTGCTTCAGAGGCTTCGTGCAGGGTGCCTCAGTTAGGAGGCCCTTGGCAACCTTCGACCAGATGGATCTTTACAGAGATGCGCCGAGTTGGTTTGAGCAGGAGACTGGGGGACCACTTCGCTGTGAGTTTGCTTCGATCTTGGGAGCTCTTACGGCGTGGCCTAGAGCAGAGACAGCCGACGTGCACGGAGGAGTGCCTAGGGCAGCCCCTCGTCTGGAACCCCATGGTTAGCACTCAGAGAGGCCACTTGGTTGGTAGTCGGCCTCATGTTTCTTGGGGTCCCATGGCAGCAGGTCCAGCGCGCTCTCTAGGTGACTGGCTAGAGTTCACAGGTTTGTCAGAGGAGGTGCAGGGTTTCCTGCTATACAGGTCATGAGAGGGGTGCAGAGCATGTGTCAGGACATCTCTCAGAGTCAGTTCCAGCTGAGTGGCTCACGCCTCTCGAGCCAGTAGCACCCCGGTGGATTGGAGCCGTCACACGACTGGAGGTTCTCATTTCAGTCAGGGCCTGCTCAGAGTCTGTCTCAGCCCTGGTCTTCTAGCTTCAGGGTGGGGGACGACTACAGCGAGTTGCAGTAGAGGCCCCGCAGGTAGCAGAGTGTTGTTTTCAGAGGATCCGAGTAGTGGGCATCAGTGGGCGGACCTGCGTCATAGACCTTGACCCAGCAGTTCTTGAGAGTGTTGTCCGTTGGCACGAGTACAGTGGGATCCTGGTGAGTGGCTATGGAGGGACCCCTTCTCTTCTGCAGACCACCCAGGAGTCCCGTTCTCTTCAGTACGCTGTTCGACTGGGATGCCATATACTAGCAGCACAAGAGAGAGGCCCCGCTGCAGGCAGGACGTCATTGGCAGGAGGAGGGTCTCATAGTCGAGTTCTTGCAGACTTTTGGGAGAGGTTGTGGGACTCCAGACAGACGAGGCGAGTCACCTTGTTTCAGTGGCTGGTCGCACACAGAGCCACAGCAGTAGGGAGCTGGCTAGTGCATAGTGGTCTCTCGGCCACATGTGCAGCTTGTGACCATTTGGTGGGGAGAGTCAGCGTCACTGTCTTTGGGACTGTCCCTCGGCCCAACAGGTGTGGCTACGAGTTCTTCG
Organism: Adiantum capillus-veneris; assembly: GCF_014529385.1. Lineage (NCBI taxonomy): Eukaryota > Viridiplantae > Streptophyta > Polypodiopsida > Polypodiales > Pteridaceae > Adiantum > Adiantum capillus-veneris. Next base: position 146,211,251 of record NC_140954.1, read on the forward strand.
GCTGATGCATGCTCTCTCCACGGCTCGACAGTACACTTGGGGGGCAGTGGCTTGGTTCACCCTCACGGGCCTGGCACTTCAGTTTGAGCTATCTTCCACTAGCAGTATGATAGTGATGCAGGGGGGGGCGACCTACACTCCAGCCTACTACAGAGCTTACTCCATAGGAGTGGTGCAGTGAGAGAGAGGAGTGTTGGGAGCTCATCGGTGGCCTGACACTTTGGTTCATCTGGCGGGCCCGCTGGTTCCGCATCTTTGAGGCTCGCCTGCGCCACCAGCTGAGACTGTTCGTGACTTTTGGCTAGAGCTGATCCATACTCTCAGAGGACAGCTTGAGGGACTACAGGGCAGCTCCGACCACATGCGGGAGCGCCGCGAGGCTTTCCTTCGTCTCTGGCGCCCTGGGCCGTTTTACTTCATGGTCAAGGGGGTGCTCAGATGGCACTACTGTCCACCTGTGTGGCTCTTCCCTCCTCCCATCTCTTGATTTAGCCTCATTGTATATATGCTGTTTTTTCATTGGGAGAGTCTCCCCATCATGCTTGTTGTAGCCCTCTCTTGGAGAGGTGGTTGTAGCCCTATGGGCAATTTTCATTAACTAATAGAAGGATCTTTTCTCGGGGAAAAAAAAATGATCACAAATAAAGTGGGTAAACATTGTGCATGAAGGTACTGAGACTGAGAGATAGAGAGAGAAGAATACGACGCCAGAAAAATTGTCAAACCTCCTCCGAAGGCCCCATTCTCTATGGCTAGAGCGATCTACTATTGATTGCGCAAATCTCTACAATGCAAGGGACTGATGATGTCGATGATGATGAGGACGGCGACGAGACGGGCTGAAAACTGAAAACGCTAAGGGCTGAAATCTGCAAATCTTGTATCTGCTGAATTCTGACTCTATGTCGGTGATGATGGCGACGGCATTGATACTACGACGTGTGCAGATACTACAGTGTTGAAAAGCGGGCGAATTGCGTAGTGGCTGATCTGCAAACTGCTTGGACTGGTTGGTCTGACTGTGCGACGAGAAGTTGTGCGGGAAGGTGAGTTCTGTGAGGTTTGGGGGTTTGCGGTACGTAGTCTAGTTGCTGAAAATGAAATGCATGCTGAAAATATGGTACTTGTCGCCGAGGAATTGCAAAACGCTAGGTTGAATTGCTGTCCAAAAACGCTAGGGCTGATCTGATGTCTTGCTGCAAAAACGCTAAGGGATCTGCTGGGGTGTGCTATCGCCAGGCTGATTTGCAATTGCAAAATGCTGGGGCTGATCTGCACTTGAAGAAAACGCTGGCTCTTGGTGCCTGAAGATGCTAGGTTGCCTGCTGGGGGTCTTGCTGAGAAGGTGCATTGTCGGATGCCTGGTCCTGCTGCCTCTTCTGCCAGAAAACACTAGCGCTAGGTTTTTTATATACATGCTTGGTCAAATTGCCCTACCCAGTTTCCCAAGAAAGTCACTTATGAATAATAAGTGAAAAATGGCTAAAATAGGGAAAATAGGTCTGTGCACTGTAAAATGCTCCTGATGGGTTCTAATCGTAATCTGATGATCATGCTGTGTGCAACCAAAAAGTCACTTATGAATAATAAGTGAAAAATGGCTAAAATAGGGAAAATAGGTCTGTGCACTGTAAAAATGCTCGTGATGGGTTCTAATTGTAATTTGATGATCATGCTTGTGTGCAACCAGAGGATATGCATCTACTTTAAGTGCCTGGACATGTACGGTCTGCGAACGGACTCACCAAAGTGCCAAAACACTTCCTAAGCGAATTGAACTGACCTGAATCCTAGTCATGAAGTACACATAGGGTTAGATGTGCACGTGACATCCCCTCCTTTTCAAAGTGAGGTACTGGTACCAAACTGTATGGCATTGAGGTAGACCACCAACAGTGTCTGGAATCGTAGAAAGGACTCTTCGCCGGCCCACTCTAATGCATGGGTCATGCGATACTTGAACTTCATAAAGGTCTGCAACGCTTGCTTCTTTAGGCCGCACCGAAAGCGACACAAAGTCATTTGTGGCTTCCTTCAACTTCGTCGATAGTCATGCGTCTACCTTCTTCAAGAATCTCGGAGGAGGAAAGTTCCTGAAAACCATTCAAACACAAAACATGAACATACCTATTGCATGTAAAGCGATGGGAAAAATTCTAGTCTTCTGTCGCAAAATGCTGATGTGTCAAAGCCCTAAAGAATGGAGCCAACTTGCAGATCCTGGCCGAGGGGCCTAAACCCTAAGAACAAGTAACAGAGAAGAAGTCCTACCAACTTATGGGGACCTCGTCGGATGGATCCCAAGTGACATAAAGGATTAAAATAAAACAAGACCCCCGTAGCAAACTGATGACGTGGTAGATTTCCGAAAATTGTGCTGACATGATGACGTGGCGTTTTGCGTTGGAGTTGTACGGAATTCCATGATTTACGCTGGTAGCTTTTTAGCATTGCTTTTGGACCAGAAGCTTTTGAGTTTGAAGGGTTTTCATGTAAACTGCTTTTCACAGGCAAAGGGTCTTTAAATATGTGCTAAGGGCTCATTCTCTGGCATGCTTCTTGGAGAAGGTGCAAAGTTTGGAGTTCCGACTTGTACTGAGTTGATGCAATATAAAGAAATACCGAAAGAGGCGTCGAGGTTTGGGGCCAATACTCTCTGGGGTGGAATTCCGCCACTTCGTGTTGCGTGTCGTCTCTCCCTCTCAGTTCAGCTGTTATTGAAGTGCTAAAAGTCTGTTCAATCTGTTCTTTTCTATTGGCACGTGGTGCCTGCCTTGTGACAGTGGTACCAGAGCATCAGGCGTGTGTTTTTTTGAAAGCATACCGGTTCCACAAAAGAGCAGACAGAGCAATCGAGAGACTTCTGGAATTTATTTGAGATATATTCGGCCTCCGACCCGGACTTATTAGCCACTCCCACCCTTACTTCATCGTGCATCAGGCGCGCTCCCGTCTTCACCGCTCATGTCTTACAGGGCATAAGCCATAAAGATCACTTGCAAGAGAAGGATCCAAGATTTGTTTCGAGTCACTGTTTTTCTCAAAAGCAGTGACATGTAGATGTTGATGTCTATAGCTACAAGCTGCACACTTCCAAGGACTTGGGCAAGCTTTCAAGAAAATTTTTGCCCGAAGTTAGATGGTTTCTTACATCTTCATTTGGAGTGCAACTTTTGGCAGAGTGGGGAATCTTGAAATGCTTGCCATGGAAACCCTAGTAGATTATAACTTGAAATTTCTCGACATCTCTCAGTAGATTTCTCTTCACGAGCAGATGACCTTGGAGGTCTGATGCGGTGCTGCTTCTAATGTGAACAGTCTGCACATCGTAAAAGAACACTGTTGTCTAAGAGCTGATGGACATGCTATGCTTGGCTACAACCTTATGGAAGGAATCTAACCCTAATTTTTGGTGCAGGCTTCAAGATGGAAAAGTCACTCGACTTTTGGAGCTCGACTGGTGTTGAGATTGCTTTTTAAGTTTGAAATATATTTGAGAACTTGTTTGGTGGTCTGTTGGAATTTATTTGAAATGGATGGTATCTGTTTTGAACCTGTTTTGGTGCCGATTTGAAATGTTTGACTCTGGTTTTAATATTGGTTTCAATGATTGATGATTTTACTCCCGGGTGGAGCATTGAGAAATGATGATTGAAAAGTGTTGTTGTGACTCCCGGCGCGGACCTGGATGGTTATGCGGGAGGAAGACTGGCATCACATGCCAATAGAAAAGAACAGACTGAGCAGTGGCTACTCTCAGCACCTCCAAACAGACGTAGGCTGCGGTCGGGGGGGGGGTGTTTGGTTGTAAAAGGCCTTTATATCTCCCGGCCTGGACCTTTTTAGGTTATGCGGGGAGGAGTGATGAGGGAGTTGTTGAATATCTCTCGGCCTGGACCTTGTTAGGTTATGCGGGAGGAGTGCTCATTGGCAACTGTATGTTTCTATGTCTTATAACATGCATATGTGAGCATTTGTGTTGCATTGTGATGTGCAAACCATTGAATATTCCTAATTGGATGAGATTGCTTGGGTATGTAATTTTAGTGCATCAAGACACCCGTGGAAGATCAGTGCGGTGTGGGTGTGATGGCTAATTTTACTACGCCGGAATATCAAGAGTTTCGATCTGGACGAAAGGAGAAGCCAACTCCTTAATCAAAAGAGCAAAAGGAGAAGCTAACTCCTTAACAAAAAGAGCAAAGTGATTGTCCCTCAGAAATTTTTGAGCTAACTTGAGTTGTTTTGCAGATATGCTGTAATCGCGGACGATTACTTTCTTCCAAGAAGGGGGTATGTCACAAACTGTTGACGTGTCAAAGCCCTGAAGAATGGAGTCAACTTGCACATCCTGGCCAAGGGGCCTAAACCCTAAAAAGAACAAGTAACAAAAGAAGAAGTCCTACCAACTTATGGGGACCTCGTCCGATGGGCCCCAAGTGACATCAGGATTAAAATAAAGCAGGACCCGCGTAGCAAACTAATGACGTGGCAGAATTCCGAAAATTGCACTGACATGATGACGTGGCAAACTGTACGGATTTCCGCGTTTTTGTGCTGGCAGCTGTACGAAATTCCTTGATTTATGTTGGCAGCTTTTTAGCATTGCTTTTGGACCAAAAGCTTTTGAGTTTGAAGGCTTTTCATGTAAATTGCTTTTCGTAGGCCAAGGGCCTTTAAATATGTGCGAAGGGCTCATTCTCTGGCATGCTTCCTGGAGAAGGTGCAGAGTCTGGAGTACCGCTTGTACTGAGTTGATGCAATACAAAGAAATACCGCAAGGGGCGCCAAGGTTTGGGGCCAATACTCTCTGGGGTGGAATTCCGCCACTCCGTGTCGTGTGTCGTCTCTCCCTCTCAATTCAGTTGTTATTGAAGTACTAAAAAGTCTGTTCTTTTCTATTGGCACGTGGTGCCCGTTCTTGTGACATCTTCTTTAAAGACTGTGCATGCAATGCAGATGAACATATAGACGGAGTGCCAAACCGTTCATCAAACACACGCAAACAATGGAATCGAAACTTGTCTTTCTGATCTAAATCTATCAACTGTGGCAATTCACAATGAAAATGCCGATGCTTAATGCTCAATCCTTCTTGTGCTCGTTCTGAGATTGTGTTATGCCAAGGAAGAGACATGGAATGTGAATTCCTTGAATGCAAACATTTCATCTTTTCATGAGTAATCCACATACATCCGTGCTCATTCATGAGTGAATCGTGTTTATCGTACCATATGTCATGCGTATGAAAAGGGATCACATAAAGACGGTGACTAAAATACAGGAAACCATCATGAATGAAACACTCAAACAATGTGTATTGACTAATCATGCGCATACACAATCTTCCTGTGGGGGTTCTTTGGACCTCGACTCGAGAGCCAAGATCTGTTCTTTCACTAGACAAAGTATCAACGAAACCATCATCCCTTGTGAACAATCACATCTTTATCTTGTAATTCATCATGCTTGTGAATAATCACATCATTACCATGCAATTCATCATGCTTGTGAATAATCACATCTTGATCATGCAAATCATGTGTGTCGTGCTTTGGAGAAGAAAAGACTGAGAGAGTTTCCTTCTCCTAATTCTTTTCAATCTGCGCGTTAGCAAATAGTTGGACCAACTCTTGCATGTGTAGGGCTCTCTGTGCTTCACGCTTTAACTCCAAGGCCGCTCGTCTTATATACCTGCTTGGTCAAATTGCTCGACCCAGTTTCCCAACAAAGTCACTTATTAATAAGAAGTGAAAAATGGCTAAAATAGGGAAAATAGGTATGTGCACTGTAAAAATGCTCCTGATGGGTTCCAATGGTAATTTGATGATCATGCTATGTGCAACCAGAGGATATGCATCCACTCTTAGTGCATGGACATGCACGGTCTGCGAACAGACTCACAAAAGTGCCAGAACACTTCTTAAGCTAATTGAAATGAACTGAACCCTAGTCATGAAGTAGCTTGTCCACGTGAACATAGGGTTAGATGTGCACGTGACATGCCAATTACCATCTGCACAAGATCGTACATTCACCAGCAGAATACTACTAGAACACTTAAATAAGGGCACATGGTTGTTGCTGCTTGCAACAAGCAGCATAGTCCTTGAATCTCTATGTTCTAATACAAAGCGTCTTTTTCTGCACAAACATCATGCAAGAAATAAGTAGAAGGGAGTTCAAGTCACCCTAGTATTTCTATGCATATGTAGCAAGGAATATTTTACCACAACCTTCTCGCCACGGCATCGACGCCCAAGGTCGGATTCAAATATACAAAATATCAACGGTCTCAAGTTTCTCTCGATTTCTTTGAAGACTTTGGGCAGACTCAATTATGCATAGGACTAACTCAAATCCATACTTGACAAATGACCAAAATTGTGAGAACTTGGCATAACCAACTTGATGGCTAGAATGCACTTTTTGAGGCGGTGTCTTTGAACATAGCATTTGCGATAATTCCCCTCGCTCTCTTCTCGTGTAGAGGTTTTGCCCTATAGGCATCACTGATTTCAACACCCCCCTTGATTCCTATTAGGATTAGGGTGGCTTGATAAGTGTAGCATTCATAATGATAATTAATCAATGATCAATGGCACAACACACAAAATGTAGCAAGCTAAAAATGAACCAAATTATTGTCATAAACTCACACTAGAAGTGTGTATAAGATGGGCTACCTAAGTAGTAGTAGTCAGTGTAGTGCAATGTAGTAGTACAAATGAATCTAACCCTAGTAGGCACCAAGAGGCACCCCAAATCAGCCCGACAATTTTCACGAGGATAGGGAGGTGGTCTAGACTCATGTACAACTCATTTGGATGCTAGTACACCTCATACATAGGACACTTTTCGTCACGTGCGCAATTAACCCTATGTATATGTGGACAAGCTGTAACTCCTTTTCTAGGGTTTAAAACAACCTAGGAAGTGTTCTGGCACTCTTGTGAGCGTGTACGCAGGACGTGCATACCCTCTGATTGCACATGAGCACAACCAAGGTCTGCTAGGTGTGGGGATTGGGGAGTGTTCCCATACAGCACCGTTAGTACCAAGCCTAGGTAATGACTGCATACGAAGCACCTCTTATTAGTAGTTCATTAACTTATTAAGAAGTGACAACTTAGCATCATTTTATAACGTCATGGGGCTCAATCTTACACTCCTTGACCCATACTTTTGCACCTATATAGGAGGTCCTAGGGGGTCACCTCTCCAGACACCCAGTACCCGCAGTACAAGTATCCACATCACAAGGATCTTTAGCGTTTTCAGCCATCAGCCCATCAAAATAATTAGCGGCAAAGCCAGCCCAACGTTTTCAGATTTCAGCCCTAGCTTCATCGTCAGATCGTAGTCCCAAGCCAGATCAGCCCTAGCATTTTTAGTTTCTAGTTGTCGTAGATCCAAGCATCTACCCCAAGATCCCATCAACATCTCAGCATCTAGGACCATTGTATCAGCATAGAAGTACCCACAACACAAGGATCTTTAGCGTTTTCAGCCATCAGCCCATCAAAATAATTAGCAGCAAAACCAGCCCAACGTTTTCAGATTTCAGCCCTAGCTTCATCGTCAGATCGCAGTCCCAAGCCAGATCAGCACTAGCGTTTTCAGTTTCTAGCTGTCGCAGATCCAAGCGTCTACCGCAAGATCCCATCAGCATCTCAGCATCTAGGACCATTGAATCAACATTTGTGCAATCTAAAGCAAATAACTCTCTAGCGATAGAGAGGAGGGCCCTTGGAGGGGCGTTTGGAACCCCATCTGGTGTTAGTCTTCTCTCTCTCTCTCAACCTTCACTCACAGTATCATTTTCTCTCTAGTCTTTGCACATCTCTCACCTGAAGTAAAAAGAACTCTCATTAAGTAAAAGAAACCTTCAGTAGGCAAGCACTGAGTGCTCATCCCGAGCATTCACTATCAATCACTTCTGCTGCACATTACATTGGTATCAAAGCTCTTTGAAGAAAAGAACCCAAAGAACCTCTCTCAGATTTATTTTGTCAAAGAATCTCCATGACCGTTGTAAACACGAAGACTGTAATATTTTTAGCTACGGCTACGAATAAATGAAAATGATTTATGTGCACACACAATGAATATATGAATTTATGAATTTATTGGTACCAATTAGTTATGAGCAGGTAATTTTTTTTCCGGTGCATGGTGCCATCTGGAAAAATTATCCATGTCCAGATAGTATGGTAAGTAGAACAGTAGCCGGACGTAGTGCATAATAGTTTAGAACAAGCACATGAATATGATGGTGTCCCCAGTTCGCTCAAAAAAGCTATAATTTAATAGTTTTGCGATGGCAGACTGCGAAGTGGCTAGCCAGACACAGTGGAAAATACGACTCGACGGGAGCCGACAGACTGAGTCTGAAGATATACAAAATCGATCGGGTTGATAATGCCCCAAATTGGCTAGAAAACTCGGATTTGATGTCTTTTTTAAGTGTAAAGGTTAAAAACCTTATAAACTCAGTGACTGGCCAGTTTGAACGCGGCCCTAATTAATCGAGTCGAGGTCCAAAGAACCCCCACAGGAAGATTCGATCAATCACGAAGAACCGATCTTGGCTCTCGAGATGAAGAACTGATCTTGGCTCTCGAGCCTAGGTCCAAAGAACTCCCACATGAAGTATTATGTGTTCGAATGATTAGTCAGCACGCATTGTTCGAGTGTTTCATTCGTGATGCTTTCCTGTATTTTAGTCACTGTCCTTATGTGATTCTTTTTCATAGGCATGACATATTGTACGCTGAGCACGATTCACTCATGAATGAGCACGGATGTATGCGGATATCTCATGAAAAGATAAAGTGTTTGCATTCAAGGAATTCACATTCCATGTCTCTTCCTTGGCATGGCACAATCGTAGAAAGATCACAAGAAGAATTGAGCATCCAGCCTCGGCATGTTCATTGTGATTTGCCACAGTTGATTGATTTACATCCGAAAGACAAGATTCGATCTCATTGTTTGCGTGTGTGTGGTGAACGGGTTGGCACTCCGTCTATTTGTTCATCTACATTGCATGCAGAGTCTTTAGAGAAGACGAGAATTTTTCCAGTCACTTTACATGGAATGGGTATGTTCATGTTTTTGTGTTGGAAGTGGTTTCAGGAATTTTTAGCCTCGGAGATTCTTGAAGAAGGTAGACGCATGACTATAGACGAAGTTGAAGCATCGAAGGAGCCCAGAAGACTTTGTGTCGCTTTCGGCGCGGCCCAAAGAAGAAGGCATTGCAGACCTTTATGAAGTTCAAGTACCGCACGACCCACACATCAGAGTGGCCGGCGAAGAGTCCTTTCCAGGATTCCGGTTATTGTTGGCGATCTCCCTCGAATGCCATACAGTTCGGTACCAATACCTCACTTTGCAAAAGGAGGGGATGTCACGTGACATCCAACCGTATGTGTCCGTGGACAAGCTACAACATGACTAGGGTTCAGTTCAGTCAAGTCAGTTTAGAATAGGAAGTGATTTGACACTTTTTGTGAGTCTGTTCGCAGACCGTGCATGTCCAGACACTTTGAGTAGATGCATATCCTCTGGTTGCACACAACATGATCATCAGATTTCCATCAGAACCCATCATGAGCATTTTTACAGTTGCATAGACCTATTTTCCCTATTTTTGACATTTTTCACTTATTATTTTTAAGTGACTTTTGTTGGAAACTAGGTAGGGCAAATTTACTAAGTTTGTATATAAGAAAACCTAGCGCTAGCACTTTCTGGCAGAAGAGGCAATAGGAACCAGTGTGTTCACAGGTAATTTCTCAGCAGGATCCCAAATCAGCCTAGCTTTTTGGAGCAGCATAACAGCCAGCGTTTTACAGTTCCGTCGCGACAAGACCTAAAGGACCAGCGTTTTCAGTTTTCAGCAGTCAGACATCGCAGTAGAAGTCCCAAACCTCGCAGATCTCACCTTCCCGCAACAGATTCTCGCCGCACGGTCAGATCCAGCGCAGTTTGCAGTTTCAGCCCGGAAAACGCAGATTTCAGCTTCTGCGTTTTCAGCGGCACGTCGTCGCATCGTCGTCATCGACATAGCATCATTTAGCACTCACAGTATCTATGACTTTGTACCAGATTGTGCAATCAATAGTAGATCACTCTCGCCATAGAGAGTGGGGTCCTTGGAGGAGGGTTTGACAACATTTTGGTGTCGTATTCTTCTCTTCTATCTCTCAGTCTCATCCTTCACTCACAGTGTCCATTCACTTTGATTGTATCCATTGCACTCTCTCATTAAGAAGGAAGGCTTCCCTTCCATAAGTAAAAGGAACCTTGAGCACAGTTCGGAGCACTCATCTTGAGCAAAGTTCAACATTCACTTCTGCTGCACCTTACATCAATGGTGTAGCATTTAGATTGGATCCTTCAGAGACTTGGAAAATCCATAATGCTTTTCACATGAGCCTTCTATGACCTTTCGTTGCGAATGTCTTGTAGAATCAATTGTAGAAGATCCCCTTGAGGTAGATAAAACTGAAGAAATACTTCTTCTAGAAAAGATCGTTCATCATCAAGAACACCAACTAAAGTCTAGAAAAATTCATCGTAACTACTTAGTAAAGTTTTCAGAATTACTCCCTATAGATGCTCAGTGGATGAAAAATCAAAATTGCAAGATTTCGCAGACATCTTGCATAAGTATGCTTAGTGAATGACGAAATCAGAATTGTAGATTTCGTAGACATCTTGCATCCGTATCATGAAGCCTTTTAGTTAAGGACAATTGTTTAAAGCCAGAGGGATGTAATATTTTTAGCTACGGCTATAGATAAATGAAAATGATTTATGTGCACACAGAATGAATATATGAATTTATGAACATTAAAAATCTTAATGAAAAAAATTATTAAACATAAAAAAAAAACTGCTATAGCATTGGAAAATTTGGAAGACCAGCGTAGAAAGTTTACGATCTCTCTCTCTGTCCCTCATGCAACGCCAAATGGCTGAGATCTCCATACAATGCTATAAAGAAACAGCTAGTGCTACCTTTTGGGACTACTCTTCAGTAGTTTCCATTCATGTAGGGAGTCTCCTCTCTCAGCCCTCAGTTCAGCCAATTCTCTTTCTCTCTCTACGATTCTCTCGGTCTAGTGTCTGTGAAGGCGTGCAGAGGCTGTGAAGCCCGTGGCAAAAGCAGAGTGCTTCCATAGGACCTTGTGTGTGTCCCTACGGGGATAGTCGCACTCAGACAAGCGCAGAAACCGGCTGCCCACGAAATTTCAGCACTCCGACGCATTACAAAAGTAGAATTCAGCCAAGGGGAACTCGTGTGGGCATCCCCTACGCGAGCAAATACCAGAAGAAGCTGCTCCGCGCATAAATCCAGTACGATGCAGACTTAGCCGTTTGCAGCTACAGGTATGAAAAATTTCAGCAACAGGCTTACGAAATCATGCATCTTTATGAATCAAAGAAATATTCGGGACATGAACAGTGAAATTCTGTTTCGATTCACGTGCTTGTAACAATCTAGAAAATTAATGAAAATCTCTTTCTAGGGGGGTGACCAGCCCATCTTCTGGTCCCAGTTCTGTGTCAATTTCCTGCATTGTTTTCTCAATTTTGCGTTGTGTAGAGTCCGTGAACAATAGCTTCCATTTCTGTGAGACAGGCACTACGTGCCATCGGAAAAGAACATACCGAACAACTTTAAGCACTTCAAATAACGATTGAATTGAAAGAGATGCACAACACATGAGATGAGTGGCGGAGTTTCACCCTAGAGAGCATTGGCCCCAAACCCTGGCGCCCTTGCCGGTATTGCTTTATATTGCTTCAGCACTATACAACGCCGGTACTCCATCCTTTGCACCTCCATGCAGGAGCATGCCAGAGAATGAACCCATGGGCACTTTTTGTTTTTGGCAGAAAAGAGATCCTTCCATTAGTTAATAAAACTGCCAATGGGCTACAAATTGCCCCTGCAAGAGAGGGCTACGTAAGGATGGGGGGAGACTCTCCCAATGAAAACACAAGATATATACAAGATGGCTAAATCAAGAGATAGGGGGGAAAAATACACATTGGTGGTCGGTACTGCATCGGGGCGCGCCATGAACCATGGTGAAGAAGGGTCCGGGCCGCCATAGTCTCAAGAAAGCCTCACGGTGCTTCCGTATGCGGTCAGAGCTACTTTGCAAGGCGCTCAAAACTGGCCCCTGGAGTGTGAACGAGCTCCAGCCAGATGTCGCGAACAGTCTCCACTGGTTGGACAAGTCTCGAGTCTCAGATGCGAAAGCAGTGGCTCTCCAAATGAACCATAATGTGAGGCCGCATATGAGCTCCCAACAATACTCTCTATCACTACTCCATTCTCGAGGGACGAGCTCTGTGGTAGGCTGAAGTGTAGGCTTGCCCTCCTGTATCACAATCGTCCTGCTGACTGAAGCCATCTCAAAACCAAGTGATGGCCTGTGAGTGTGGACCAGGTAGCAGCACCCCAAGTGTATTGTCTGGCTGAAGTAAGCGCAAGCATTAGTCACAGGATCCAAAGCCAATCCTGTTGTGCCATGGGACAGTCCCACAGACAGTGTCACTGAGTCTCTAGAGGGTTGGTCACAAGCGTTGCATGCTGGTGAGAAGCTGCTATGTACCAACCAACTCCCAACTGCAATAGCTCGGTGTGCAACTAGCCACTGGAACATGGTGGCTCTCCTCGGCTATCTACTGTCCCACAAGCGCTCCAAAAATCCAACTAAGTAACTTGGTGTGAGACCCTCCTCCTGCCAGTGGAATGCTGCAGCAGGGAAATCCTCCCTCCTAGCTGTCAGTATGTGGCGACCCAACCGAGATTGTATTGGGCTGATGTGAAGGGGTCCTGCCAAAACCACTCCTCTGTGTCCCACTGCACTTGAGCCAAGGGCCCGGCTCTTCCACGAATGGCCTGACTCAAGATCAGATCAACTGGGTCTGGGTCTATGACACATATTCTCCCACTGATGCCCACAACTGTGATTCTCTGAAAGCAG